>NW_027286603.1:85000-641049 GCF_022747635.1 Hetaerina americana | reverse complement strand
CAAAGCCTAGTTAGAAATAAGTTGAATTATTTTAACTTTGGTAATCACTGCCATAAAGATTGTAATTTTTTCACGTTTTCCGACATGCTAGCAATTGATTTCCTTCCTCCGGAAAAAAAATTAAATGTTTTAAAGTTATTGTTCAGATACGTAGGGTTAAGCGTCTCAGTGATCGATTGGGTCGAGTAACTGAGCCCGAAAGGGCCTAGGTATGTTTTGCTATCTTAATTGCAATGACGTATAATGAAAATGACTTGATTTGAAGTTTTTCGATATAGATAACTATTTTCATGCGTAAAAATGGCTAATTTTGGCTAAATCTTTCAACATTGAATTCACATTGCGTTGAAACTGAATTTAAGGGCGGACTTTAATCTGCGTTCAATGTGTTTATCGAGAGTTGCAGCAGTGTGCCAACAGGGATCTGAACTGGAGGGGTTTATTGGGAGAAATCCTATGGAGGCAGGAAAAGGGGATGAAGGAGTTATTGACCAGCTGTGGGTTGTTGAGGACTGTAAGAGAGGGGAGAATGTTAGGTAAACGAGGAAAGGGATGGAACAGGATAGGGATGTTGGACGGGATGAAGGGAGGAAGAATGTACTCAGAGATGAAGAGGGGTCTTATGTAGAGTAGGATACTGGATTTTGTATTTTGTTATGAATCACAAAATATTTATTTAGTAGCTATCTCCATGTATATATATATATATATATATATATATATATATATATATATATATATATATATATATATATATATATATATATGTGTATATATATATATATATTTATATATATATATATATATATATATACACCCACACACGAAATCCCGCCAAACGGCGAACAAATACTCATTTACATAGAAATAGATATAAGGAAAAGGGATAGGAACACACATAAATGACGAGCACACGGGAAGTGGGAAGGCGGAATCAGGGAGATCACGAGTGGAAAAATATTCCTAGACCGGGACTTTAACTCCGGATCTTTCCGCTTTTCGGGCGGAGGCTCTTAACCACTTGAGCTATCCAGGAATCGTATTTTATGCTGAGATCTGCGATCCTTTATGTAACCAAGGTCTCTGATTCTTAGGCCAAGAGATGGCGTTAGGGTGCTGTTTCACCCACCCTACCCTAATCTGAACATATCAAAACAAAATAAGAAGAACATATTTTGGTGAAGTGGCTGGCAATGGCTTCCCACACCAAAGGCTAGAGCTTGAATCCCAGCGGTGACAAATACTTTGCGTATTATCTCAATCCTTTCTTGAAACGTGGGGAGTACTTCAACTGTAGTACGCCGTCCGTCGGATGGAGCGTCACAATTTGTGACCCCTTGGCGCTTTCGTTTATGTAGTGGGCTAATGCTCGCGCCAGGTTTCTCTCTCCTTCTTCGTATTCGGCAATTGCAAACAACGGGTTTTCGTCAATAATGGCACAGTGCTAAATGTAAGGGTTTACAGAATTCTTTGGTGAGAAAAAGGATGGGATGAAGGGAACTATGTGGATAAACACAAAGGTGCTAACACCAATTTTGTTTGCAATATGCAAAAGCAAAGAGCTGGACATTATAATTTAAGTTCTTCGTGAAGGAAGGAAAGACCTGTTCAGGACGTATGGAATATAAATGCTGCTGCGTTTTATCGTTTTTTTAGAAAGGATAATAATGTGCATTTAGAATAGACGCCAATTTAAATCTGGAATCTATTTTCCTTACTTCATCTAGCCAATATGAGGCTAATTTGGAATATCTTGCTTGGAGTCAGAAGTCGAAGCGAGAGCTCAATGCCTTTTGGAAGCTCTCTTTTCCTCTCTATTCCTCGAACGGACGAGCCTATTATTTGAATTATATTTGATTAGTTCATTGACATTTTCTCATCAGTGCCTATCCGGAAAAATATTTGGTCACCTCAATTTAAAATGATGTTTCACTATACAAACATATTTAATTAATCCAATTATGAGTCCAAATCTATTGAAAACGGCCTCGATGGTATACTTCTAATAATAATTTCCAATCAAAGGCTGGCGGTGGTAGTGAATATGTTCCCATATTATATTAAAAATTGAGTTGCATTTGTTCAATTAATGAAGAACTCATACCCTTAATTGATTCGTTTTAAACGGAATGAAGGCCCACCATTTTACATCAGCTATTGGCTATCATTGGATTAATTTATACAAATGTCGTTAGTGATCTTAGCTCAGAATATGGGTGCACAAATGTCAATTTTAGAGAAGAACATTAAGAGGTGACTGATGTCTTCAGGCACCTTGGCCGAAGACAAAAGAAATCGATACCCACAACGATTGCTTTACTAAAGTTTGCTGCTCACAAAACGTGGGAATGTATATTTTTTTAAGATCCGGTGAGACAACTTTTATTCACCATGCACAATAGTGCGTACATTTACACGCAAAAGATGTTTGACACACAATCTTCATCATTTGCAATGGTAATGTAAGTGGAGGGAAGAAGAAATTGAAAAGAAATACAAATTGGAGTTACTCCTCCTGGTCCTGCTAAGCTATTCAATTCTGGCTTGGACGTACGCGCTACATAAACAAAAAAAGATATCGCAAGATGTTGTAAGTCATACAACTATATTTTCCTTTCTATGTATTATTAGGTATTTTATTAAACTAAATTAGAATGAGGACTAATAAGAAAATTTCACGACATTTATTGCCTTAATTTCTTAGGCAGGTCACTTAAGTGTACATAGAGGTAGAACTACCTTCAATTTTCTTTTACCTTGATTAGTTTAATATTCCCTTATTTTAAACTTAATAATATCCCTTATTGGTAATTTCTATTTTTTACGTAAATTATTTTATATTTGTCATTAAAATAGTTTCCTATTATAATGGAATATCTCTACAGCCTGTCAACAGGTAGAATTCCCATTTGTTGAAAGATTCGATAGAATAAAATAACTTCAACTAACGCTTTGCATATGTCTTTCTCCTATATGAGCTCGTGTCAAAGAATTAAAATTGAATTAATCGGGTATTGTGAGGCCTTAGGACCTAAATGGATAGCATCAATAAAACCATTCATGTAATTTCATCTATCACCGTAGATCTGAACAACGCAATGCGCATACTAATTATTCCATGCTCTTAGGCTAAAATGTTTATTCTATCCATTAATGACGCTCATGTTCACTCTCAGACACTACAACGACATGTATTCATGAATAAGGAAATCAAAATCCTAAGGTTCCAAGGCGTGACATACGCATACATGTACAAACCCTTGCAGATCTCATTTGACATGGCCAAATGCAATGGCGCCTAATTTTAGGTTAGTTTAGGAAACGCACTCACTATCACTAACTAATTCGATGTCGCCTTATCCTTAACTAATAATTTCCTCTGTTATGTGTACACCTCTGATATAGGGAGTGGTTTTGTACGGCGCGGAAACGTGGTCATTGAAGCAGGAGGATAGACGTAGACTGGAGGCTTTTGAAATGTGGGTGCGGAGAAGAATGGAGAAGGTGAAATGGTCCGAGAAGAAAACAAATGAGGAAGTACTTGGTATGGTGGGCGAAAAGAGGGGTTTATTGGGAGAAATCCTATGGAGGCAGGAAAAGTGGATGAAGGGGGTATTGACCGGAAGTGGGATGTTGAAGACTGTAATAGAGGGGAGAATGTTGGGCAAACGAGGAAAGGGCCGGAACAAGATAGGGATGTTGGACGGGATGAAGGGAGGAAGGAGGTACATTTCGGAACAGAAGAGTGGCTCGTAATAATGCTGGATGTTGGGTTGTGTTTTGTTAAGAGAGGCAAGAGAATCGTCGCTGTATTGTTTGGTAGTTTTTGCCCACTCAAAACCCTACCTTAACCGGTAGATTACCAATAGTGCAACAAAAGGATTACGTAGAAAAATAATAATTAACAAGAAATCAAAATCCATGATAATGTTAAAAACATGAAATCGAGTATGAATGTAAGGTGCTTGATGGACAGAAATAGAATGCTAGAGAATTTTCAAAAGGTAGTAGTTAATCACAACATGATAATAAGGCGGTTATTTTTCCTCGTGATCCATCGACAGGTCCTGTCGTCAATCCTGTTCTTCCATTGTATTTTAAATATCCCCATTTATTTTTGCCGACATTCCTTGTAACAACAATTATGATTACCTACATGAGTAAATTGTTTCATACTACACATTCATACTCATTCATACGCATTCATACTCTTCGGTCCCTAAGACTCCTTACACTCATGTTCATTTTATCCCTTCGATCACAATCACGCATGAATTTCCTTACCCTCAGAGCATTTACTCCCTTTTTCTCATATGCCATGTCCGCTTGATGATTTCATATATCATTCCAGTCTCTCAACATAACCAAACCAGCGCAATTTTCTCATTCCTGTCCATCACCGCACAGCCCACATTCTTTCTTGCTCCATACGGTCCTCACCCAAGCTTCCTCTCCACAAGCACTCCACAAGCACCCCAGTCGCCTCTTCCGACATGCCTGAGTTACGAGGGTCATCCGGAAAGTAGTACCCGTTCGTGCCGCATGAAGTGCTGACGACGCGAGTAGCCGCTGGACGAGGTCAGATAGCTTCAATGGCTTGTCTGCCTTCTCTGAGCCAAGTTGCGTGACGCTAGCATTGCCTGTGTTGTTTCTGTGATTGTTTACAATGTTTAAAAAAATTGAGAACGCCGCCAGTTGTGAAGTGAGGGCAGTGATTAAATTCCTCAATGCAAGAAACGTTCGCCCATGTGATATTCATCGCCAATTAAAGGAGGTGTATGGAGACAATGTAATGGACGAGTCGTCTGTTCGGCGGTGGTGTCGCAACTTCAACATGGGGAGGGGGAACACACACGACGATGAGCGTTCGGGGAGACCGTCTGTCATTACAGACCAACTGGTGAGCTCAGTTGACGAATTCGTGAGGAACGATCGGCGCGTCACAATTGATGACATCTGTGAGCATTTTCCCAATGTTTCTCGAACAATTGTTCATGAAATTGTTAAACACCATCTGCATTATGCAAAAATTTGTGCAAGATGGGTCCCTCGCGTATCTCAATGAGCTGGCGGCGAAGGACTATGCAGCAGGAATACAGAAACTTGTCACACGTTATGACAAATGCCTTAATTTGCTTGGAGATTATGTTGAGAAGTAGTTTAAAGTATCCTCTTTCAAATAAAATTTTTTATGTTTGTTAATATTTACTTTTGTGTCTTTATTTCACGAACGGGTACTACTTTCCGGATGACCCTCGTATATATCTGTATATACTCGGGACACTTGGTGACATATAATGACCCACATACCTCTATGTAAAGTACGTTTCCTCGATACTTCAACTGGTTAGAGTATCCACCCGGCAAGTGGAAAGATCCGGTTTTAAAATCCCGGCCAAGGAAAATATTTTTACCCTCGTGATCTGTTTGATTTCACCTTCCCTACGCATCTTGTGTTCGTCCTTTCTGTGTGTTCTAATCCCTTTTCTATGTATCTATTTTCCCTATATCTATGTGAATGAATATTTGTTCGCCGTATGGTGGGATTCCGTGTTTGAATGTGGATTTGGCCAATGTGGCTCATTTCTATCTTCTGGCTACATGTGCCATGAAACGCACTCTTCCTATCCTTTATGATGTTGTTTGATTGCTTGCCCACTGTCCTTTCCTTTCGTGTGTTGTCTATTTCTCCTTTGGTGGGGGAAACAGCCCCCTGACGCCATCTCTTTTCATTTAGGCTTCAAAGACAAAACGTGCAGGCATATGTAGTCCTTGAGAAACAGTGTTTAGGCCATAAAAAATGCATTCCGATGCTCCACCTTGTGTCTCTTGCACGCTAAGGCGTCTAATTTGTGGACCGAGAGAAGCAGAGTTTGAATATAGTCGGAAAGGGTGCAGGGCCTTAATCCTTATGGGAATATTTAGGGCTTCAATGAAATTAACAGTTGTTATCACTTACAGGAGCGACACTAGTTATGAATACCTTTTGACTTCAGGGAAGAACGTTATAACCTGCAGGGTCCGATAAGGCTTCCAATTTAGAGCTAACTGTAAAAAATAACGATTTTTCCTAATGTCATCGCAGAAAAAATGTGATAAAATTAATGTTAGTTCATCTGCGAAAATTCCCCCTCCTGGACGTCATTTAGATCCATGGAAACTCGAACAGAATTCAAATCACTCTCTAAATGTCCATAATATTTTATTTGGGAATTTCGTACCTTTTTAAACCGAACGATTTGACCCCATTCCTTAATTTTTTCAATCACCTGTGCCGCCAACTGCTCCTTGAGCAGGGGTTCCGGGCTGGCGCGGTAAGGTGGTCCTCAGACGCAGCCAAACCCCTTCGCACATCATCCAACCTTGTGCCAAGGGCCGTCTCTTTACTTGGCGTGTGTTCCCGATGTGACCGTCCGCACGTAATCATCGCACGACCTCGGAGTAATCGGGCGGTGGCGCCACGGCGAGGGGTCGCGGGGTCTCGGGTCGATTAAAGAAGGGCGATTTCCAGCTCGTTCGCTTGATACGAGGGTGTAAAGGGCATCGTGCCTGGAGGGTTATCGCGCACCAGGGATAGAGGAGCGTGACGTGCTAAGACGACTACCTCCAGCGTACGAGCCGTCAACCGAGTTCAAAACTGCCCTGCCGTCGATAGGGATTCCCGATGGATTTTCTGCGTCACTCTGTGATTATTTTGACGGGGGGGGGGGCGGACTGACTTCGCTGCGAGGAGTGCAATCGGGGATGATTCAGTGGCGGACTGTGGAATCACGGCGGAGCCAATCGCGTCGAACGCCCCCTTGAGGGACTGAATCCAAAAGCGGAAGGAAACGATTGATTAGATGAAAGTTTTATAATTTGAATATTTTAATAACTCTGCGAACCTTACCGGAGGGAAGCTTCGTGCTCAATAGACAGCTTAGTGGGAGGAATTTATAGGAGGACGGGATCCGAAACTTGTGATTCCTGGGTAATCGGTTGAAAATGAAGGGCCTAGTGATCGGTATACAATAATATTGCGCATGATATCCAAAATTGAGCACGCCAGAAAACGAGGCGCTATATACTGACACGCTTCGCGTTGGGTGAAGAGATTTTCACAAGGGGGGATGTAAGGAGGAGAATTGCGCTAGGCAAAGAGGCTTTCATAAGGAGGAGGGAGTTGTTGACAGGGGCGTTGAGTAAGAATGTTAAGAAAAGACTCGTAGCAACTTTGATATGGAGCGTAGCTATGTACGGCGCGGAAACGTGGTCATTGAAACAGGAGGATAGACGTAGACTGAAGGCTTTTGAAATGTGGGTGTGGAGAAAAATGGAGAAGGTGAAATGGACAGATAAGAAAGCAAATGAGGAAGTACTTGGTATGGTGGGCGAAGAGAGGGGTTTGTTGGGAGAAATCCTATGGAGGCAGGAAAAGTGGATGAAGGGCGTATTAATCGGCAGTGGGATGTTGAAGACTGTGATTGAGGGGAGAATGTTTGGTAAATGAGGAAAGGGCAGGAAAAGGAAAGGTATGATGGACGGGATGAAGGAAGTACATTGAGATGAAGAGGGCTTAATGTAGAGTAGGTGGCTGGATTGAGCTTTTCTAGGAGTCACAAAATATTTATTTGGTAAATATGTCCAACCAGCACCTACCTCTACGAGTAGATTACCTAATATAATAATATGTTCGTAAGTTGTGGGCATGTATATTTGTTTCATGAACAACTCGACTGTGCCAAAATTATCTTCCATTAACTATTACAAAATCTAGAGATTGTGCTCTGTTTTCATCGCCGGCAATGTGATGATTTCAGCGGCGCGTAATTGATGAATATTGTCTACTTTACCTTAACGTTATAGTTTGAATTTAGTTTCATAAAATAATTTTCGATTCAACTAATAGTCCTAATAGAAGAATGGTAATTCAAATAAAAGCCAATAAGTATATATATATATATATATATATATATATATATATATATATACATATAATCTTTGTAATGTTATACATCAGGTCATACATTTGAAAAAAAACTTGGTATTTCTTCATTGACTGTGATTAATTCATGCCTTCGGAAACCCATTCTCAAGGACACTGTGATTATGTTGCATTAATGGTGAGCGTCAACACTCACTGTTGGGTACACCTTATTGTGATTTATTTTTACAAATGTTTTTTCTCCAGCTTAGTTTCTTCTTATATTTCAGTCTCGTATGCGAGTCTATATTGCAACGGTGAAGTCTAGAACTTTTCAGTAATTTAAGTCCTGCTGCCAAAATCAATCCCGATGGCAAGTGGAAATTTATAATCAGGGCTCAGATCTATGATAATTTCCAAAGCAGAAATATTATAGCGTGTTTCCTCTTGCAATTAGTGGGCAATTTGTGCTACTATAATATTCTTGCTGCGAAATTCATTCATTTCTGCGGTCCACACGAGATAAATGGAGGGGGCAGATGTTATCTCAAGTGCGTCTCCCTCCGTCAGCAAGCCAAAGCCATCTACATTCTTCCACAAAAGCTATAGAGTTTAGTAATCACACATTAGTCAACTGGTACAAAATCCTTGGCGACATTGTTTGAGAAGCAAGAAACTTTGTCTCTTCAAGAGATAGTGGGTTGTGACTCTCGTGAAAGCCTAAATTTTAATATCTTCACTTTTGTAAATGCCTTGGTCTTCACAATATAGTATATGTATTGCTTATACAAATGAAAATAAGTCACGTAGCCTTCAATGGATTAAATATGGGTTTCATTATAATGGATGAAAAGTAATATTCTCCCACGAATTTTAAAATGCGCTGGCTAATTATATCTTTAGTTTGACAATTTTAACTCATCATTTTCAGCAATTTCATTTTTATTAGCAATAAGAAATTGCTTTTCTGCATTGAATGCATAGGTTCCTTCGCTGAACAACATACATGCGCTGCGGCTCAGATTTCCATATTACTGCAACTTTTACAAAATTATTAATTATAATACTTAAAAAATAATCAATACCTAGGCGGATAGCTGATTTTCTAGATCCTGCTGACTTTCCACTATATTTCCTAAGCTAATGGGACGACATTGTCCTTCTACAGCTATCAATTCAAGAATTAAGACAAGAAATATGTGCAAACTTTAGGACTCCTGTACGAAGTCGCTATTTGGCTTGAAATTTGAAAAAGTGGTCACTATATCGGAGATTATTTAGAGCATCAATACGGTTAGTCAAGGATCCGTGGTTCAAGTCCCGGTCAAGGTAAAGTTTATTCGCTTGTGATCCCACCTTCCCCACCATAAGGTTGTCTTTCATGCGTGTTCCTATCTTTTTTTCTTAAATGTGCATCCATGTGAATGAGCCTTTTATATGTGTTCCTATCCTTTTTCCTTATATCTATGTCCATGTGAATGAGTTTATGCTCGCCGTATGGCGGGATTCCGTGTTTGAATGTATATACATATACTATATGTAGACACACACACGTGTGTATGTATATATGACTATATACACACACATACAAATATGCATATATGTACATACACATATGAAAAACCATAAACATAGCAATCAACCCTAAGGTCGGTTTGGTAGGTGATGGTAGAGTTCACCCACTACTAAGTCCGACGGCGTGTAACGTTAACGATATGTTTCGAAAGGCCCCTTAACGAGCGTTAACTTCTAAGAACTAAATCTTCCTATGCCTTAGATTATTTCTTTTGTTGTTTCTCCTTAAAAGTCTGCTTTAGTGCTGGCGGACCGAAGGCGCTACCCCCCAGCATACCCTCTTGCGCAAAAAATCGCCCTTCTATCACGGCCTTACACATTTCACCACCTTTCAATGTTTCCTCCACTTCCTCCTGACTCCTGCTCAATCCTGACTATTCTCTCACTTCCCTATGCAGCGCGTCTACTATTCCTTGTTCCTGAAATTTCATCACATGGTCACCCTGATTTTTTCCCCGCATTTCTTTAGTCTTCCCGTCAAACCCCATCCTGCTGTTCGCTGTGTATTTCTCCCCCCATTTCCTTGTAAACGAGAAACGATAGATCCTCAAAAATATAATTAAAAATATTCATTGGCATGGAAATATTTAGAAAGGCAATGCATAGAGAGATAAACGGTTGATCATTAACATTAAGTTGAAGTTTTAAATTGATAGGTAATTAAGTGATGAGAGAAAAATGCAGGGCAAAATAAAGAAGTCAGCAATTCAACATATATAAACGCAGCGTTGAGTGTTGTAGGTTTCACATATTTGGTGTTTGAGGAAAATCGGGGAAGGAGAAGATAAGTAGAACATTGTCACGAAGAGGAATGGAAATTTAAGGAATTAATAAGTCATCCCCGTGAGGATAAAGTTTGTTTCTATATCTTTAAACGTTTTTCTAAAGTTATAACACGTGCATTCAAGTTTTCACTTCACTCTACAAAACTGTAACTTCACCACATACAGGGATAATTTGCAAGTCATAATTAAGCATTTATTAGTTTCTAAAGAGAATGAATTTGTATATTCCTGTGAACAGCACTTAAACCTTGAATTGTATTGATCAAAATGGAATTCCATGAATCGTCGGCCTCAAGCACCGACGCTCTCAGCTGAGGTGCATGAAACTTACCTACGCATATAAATTAAGTTTCGATGAGGAAACTTTGTTTTCAAATGACGAAACCAAAGATGAAATGAGCGTCATACCTCCCCATCAATTCCTTAGAGATACAGATGATGAATAGGAAGTGACAGGATCATTCGAAATGGAATTTACATATTGTTCGAGAGAGATAAAATAAACACGAAGCACACTTAAGCTCACATAAATTTACATTTACACATCCCAGTATTCTTCAAAAGGACTTCGTGCCACGTCCCTTTGGCACCTAACGGTGAGCGCGCCAGCCTTACAAGCATATAAGAGTACACACGATGATGCAGAGATCCCTAAATATCACAATTTTCGTTCAAAGAAACATAAATGCGCTTCATCTTCATCAAGTAAACTTACCTTATAAGGTCGACAAAATTGGACTGCAAGTTGTTTTTCACTTTGTAAACTACAAATATAACTACAAATATGTCATTTACATATTGAATAATGTTATCTTAATGAATTCAAGAATATAGAGAGTTTTAGACGCGCAGAAGACCACAATTTAATTGTAAAACACATGTACTCGGTTCGCCTTGCTTCCGATTTTCAGGGAAATCCGTGGACAAAAAGAAAGAAGATCTGGTACTTTCCCGGCGTATTTGTTTCATGAAGTTTTCTCGGGTCTTCCACCGGGTGGGAGGGGTTCCATATTGGCCGACGTTTCGATGCCCGACTCGTGTATCGTCCTCAGGGTAGATGCGGAAACGTCGGCCAATATGGAACCCCTTCCACCCGGTGGAAGACCCGAGAAAACTTCATGAAACAGAAAGAAGTTATTTATTCGCTTTGTCCATTTTGGAACTCCCAAAGGTGGTTTTCATAAATAATTCCAAATTCGATAAACTTACGCGGCCGCAGTTCCGTCTTGATACGAAAGTGGAAGGGGATGGCCATTAGCGAATGAGATACCACGCATTCCTCCATTTGTCACTCCATCATCAATCGTTGGATTTAAAATTTTTGTTTTTTCTTTTTTTAATGCCAACCTAAGTAGCAGTAAATAAACGCGTGTCCGGTGAAGCCATTGCTGCATCTACATCTATATAATACACCGCAAACCGCCTCAAGGGCGTATGGCGGGGGGTGTTAAGTCACCACGCGTAAAAGAAAACAACACCACAAGCAAAATCATCACATCCATGTAAACCTACACCCACAGTTGCGTATACATTCATGCAAAACCCTTTCAACTTACACGCATGCGAATATATATATTATCAACTAACATGCAAATTCACCTTAGAATGTAGTTAAAATTCATACAATAACGTGCAAGCTAGAATTTGACAAATGAGAAACGAAATTCCACTACCACATGGACATGCAACATACAACGGTCTCCTCCGCAAGGGCACAGGTAGGGAATGTGACCCAATGCTGCAGGTAGCGGGAGGGCCCCCTATAGAGAGAGAAAGGTACTTATGTATGGAGCAAATAAAACCAAGGCTGTGTGAGGTGCACGGCTTAACCAATTTTCAATACCACTACGAAAACCATTAAAAAATATGAAGAAACCCCTAAGAATGGTGAAGTAGTGAAGTTTATTAATTTTCTTGGAATCGGAGCTTTTCGCCACTTTCTTTGGCTACAGAATATTATAGAATTGACTATAATATCTGACTGGCTATAAATACCATTCAGTCCTCAGCTGCAAGATGCGGTGGATTGTAATTGGTTAAATGTTTGACTTGTACTCGCACATTAAAATTTCATTCAAGCGATATATTTTCTAATTTGCCATTGAGCTCAAGAGCCAATACGAGTCCCGTTCAGAGGATTCCTGGTTCTCTGGGCAAATGATGCTGGCGGCGCAGCCAAGGGATTGCAACAGGTTTAGGGGATCCTAAAGTATGGACGTAATCTTGGTCTCCTCTTCACCGAAGACATAACTCAAGGCAATCTCCTGCCTTCCAGATTGCATTTTCCTCTTGGCTTTGTTCTGTGCGGAGCAGAAGCATTACACAATGTAGTGAGGTCATCCTCAATGCTCTCTATCGTCGTCATAGAACAAGCAGATGCATCAAGGATATCTACCAACCGCGACCCGATCCGCGATTAATATTTAGAATGGCGTCGCCTGATCTTTCGCTGTTATGTAACTGCAGGTCGTCCGATCCACGCATTTCAATCCACTCGAATCACATGCTGTAAAATTCGATCTCTAAAAGTGAAAGGCGAGCGAATGAAATGCGACATGGCGGGGAGAATGCTGCAATTCAGCTTGGCCTTGACGAACACTGCTCTAACGCTCACCCGCAATCTATGTGCTACCATTTGGTGACCGCATTTTTGAACTATCGATATCTTACTAATTTCGAGAGGGAATGCGTCATTCAGGGGAAAGGGAGTTGCCGATAAAAAAATAAAGTCCATTCACAATGAATTTCGAAAGAAAATATCTTTTGCATATTTTTTTAACTTCTGACGCAAATTGAGTGAATTGGAGACAAATTAAAATTTGATGTTTTCAGAGCTTAAAACTCCTTCAAAATCTTACAATAAAAAATAATCCATACGTAATACTGAATGTATACATAAGATTGCATCTTTATTTACAGGGCATATGTATAGTTGAAATGACAGAGGTGTCACAATGATTAATTATTGTGTTTTTCCATGTGAGGCAATGAATCCAACGTCCAAAAAATAAGCGAAGGCAGCAGTCTCATTTCCTCTTTCATAAACGGCCCTGAAATGAATCGAACGCTCCCACACAAAGGCTTTTGGTGATCCAAACACCAAAAGAACAATTTAAAATCCGAAATCGACAAAAATTATTTCTGGCTTAAATGAAGAGAGTTAAATTTTTAAGACGCTCCTTTCGAATGATTTTCATCCATTGATAAAATTAAAAAGGACATTTTAGAAAGTGGGAAGGAGCAGCCTCGGAATAATTTCCATATGTTGCTTTGTTAAGTATTTAAAGAGATCTGATTGCGATTCCTGGTGGTTGATCCTTATCTTGTCCCTCTCATAGAAGATGCATTCACTGACAGGAGTTGTTCCTCTGAAGGCAACTTCAAATTAGGAGGAAATTTTGTCTTGACGGACTTCCCTAGAAAAGAGAATTTCAAAACCTGTTAATTTCTTACAATACTCTGCAAATTTGCAGAAGAGCACAATATATTGTGGTGCTCGTGGATAAGGACGGATAATACGATATCTCTGATCCACTCCGAAGCTCTTCAGGCATAAATTACTTCCATCGTGGTGTACACCTCAAATCGTTTTCCTCTCCGGTCCCGCCTCTGGTGGTCTCTGCGTCCCTTGAGTTCCCGATTAGCTCTTTCTTGGCTTGCCATCAGGCGTGTCTCATGGGCTAAACCACCGAATTCGACACCACACCCACGCCCGAGGCGGGGCTCGAACCCTCAACCTATGGGTTAGAAGGCGATCGCGTTTCCCACCCAACTAACCCAGCTGATATTGTGCGTAATTACAGCTTGATCTATGATTAATATTATGGCACTCTGTAGTTATTTTCAAGGTCAGGGGCGGAAAAGGTTTTCATTCCCGCTAGCAGCATGGCGATGATGAAACCTGCAGGAATATTTGCGAGCCAACGAATGCTAAAAACTTGGGGACCACTAAAACAAGCAGACACTAGCTCCTCCTCTATTTTCTCTCTCCGAGTCTCTAAACTATGGGGTGCCACGTCGCACACGGATCCGATCACTCAGTGCTTCCTTGTCAGTGACACTCTTGTATGCGCGAATCTTCTCTGAGCACAGTGACGTAAGGTAGCATTTACTGGTTGTCCGTACGATTCGTGGTGCGGTAAATTTTATAGTCTCAAAATTACATAAATACATACATTATTTCATACATACGGTCAGCTGGAAAGAAATTAAAAAAAAATACTACGGAAAAATTAAACGTATGAATGTATGTATGTGTATATACATATAAATGATTGCGTCGAAGTAATACGGAAGTGTTGAATAAAAAAGTTGGACAGCAACAAACAATATAAGAACATAAAAAGAACACTCACGCGTTATTTCTTAATAATTTCGACGAAATTTAGCTCCGTCTTCCTCGTAAGAAACAGTGGTACTCAGTACTACTAGAGAACAGTAGTTTTATGTATGTATGTATATATATATATATATATATATATATATATATATATATATATATATATATATATATACATAATATATTATAGCGGTGGGTCGCGGTAGTCCAGTGGGTAGAGCGTTGGACTGCTGACCCAAGCTAAAGTGATTTTTCGGGCATCAGATCTTCCTGGGAAACCATAACCGGCACAGGGAAAGGAACTGGCCCCCCTACCCTGATGTGTGAATTTCACACGCCGTATAGGGCTTAGTACTGGGTGAACTCTACCATCACCTACCAAACCGACCTTCGGGATGATTACTGTGTTTATGGTTTTATATTATAGTGACATACATATATATATATCGCTGATGTAGAAGCCCTCACAAGAGCAATATAGCATTTGGACGGCACAATAGAACACCAAAATATCTGACCTGAAGAAGGCCGAAAGCTCAAACTTTATTTTACTATTTTATTTTTGTGTTCTTTATAAACTCATATACATATATCTGGGTAATTTGCACTCCGCTCCACCCACCCTCATTCCTCTGAGTGGCATGGAAGGGGAGTTCAGAGCGGCCTTGGGATTTCTGTAATGAGAGCTCGTTCGGCGTGCTTTCTTTTGAACTGAGTTCAAAGCGTTTGCGTTCACGCGCTCTCTCCGGAAAACAATTGCGCCCAAAGCAATAAAACCCTGGCTTCATATGAACTGTTAAAAATCTTACACTATGGCACAACTTAAATAGTCATTTTACCCGAATGAAAAGCAATTTTACCATATTTAATATTCGGCTAACATTAAATTTCCAGATTACAATTCATCAAAGTTCATTGCATTTTTCCAAATATTAGGGAAAAATCATGATCTTCAACCCTCCGGAATAAGATTATCAGGCTCAAAGATCACCGTCAATTGAGACAATCTTCTGTGCAGGATATTCAAAATACAATTTTATAATCACCCGATATTTTAATCAGGCCACGAATAATCTGGTAAGACTCTAGGCTAGGATTGCAAAGACCTATCTACTTTCTTTAAGGGAAGAGTAAAAACCTTCTCCAGGGGAACCGTCCGATTAAGGTCATCGGTACGCAGGTTGGTTCATTGGGTGAAAGTAAATGATTCCTTTTACTAATAAGGGTTAATGCTAAAATAGATAGAGTCCCTCTTCCTGACGACCCCGTTTTTATCAGATAAATTTCCTGATCGGGCAATCTCGGAAGGTCGATTTTCGAAAGAGAGAAAATGGATTGTACAGTTCGGAATGTCTAGGTGGAAGATAGGCATGTTCGGAATTCCCAGCTTTCTTTCCTCTCACTGCTCTCACTTTACACCGCGATGCCATTACTCCTCTGTTTGTGTCATCGTGACTTCTAAGATTTGCCTTCTTTTTCTCGTGATACTCTACCAGTTTAGGGAACTGTTGATGGACACAGAGGAGGCCACTGCCACTGTTACACTTCTAAGCCTCGTCTAAAATGACAACGAACTCCTTAACACTCTAGAATGCAATCAAATATTCTTCAACTCCGCAAACCATTTCTACGTTCCTGAACTCTGTCCGTAATGCCTTATCTTTCCCTCACTCAAGCTAGCTTTACTACATTCTCCCCTCTATCACAGTCTTCGGTACTTAATTGACAATGATTCCTCTTTTACTGACTTCTTTGAATTTTCTCTAACAGCATTCCCTCTTCCACTACCAAGCGTTTCTTCGTTTGCTTGCCTTTTCGTCCAGTTATTTCCATTCTCCAAATCCACATATTCAAAGCTGCAATCTATGCTTATCAACCCATACTTCTGACCCTTACAAATCCACGCTCCATATTACAGTTTTAATTGATATCAACTCAATTTTCCTATTCAACCAAGTTACACTTACTCCCTCCACTTTAAAATAATCTAATTACAATTTCCTTCCTAATTTTCTAACTTACATTTTCCTTAAAAGAGGTAAACAAACTTCAGGGTAATACGATAAATATTTAACTTGGAAACCAATATTTACACTTGTTTGCCGACTGAATCTTATAATTCGCATAATCTGGAGAGATGCAAAATCCAAAAACACGGAAACGAAACGAAGAGCCCGAGAGGGGATTGAGGATCGGCACCCTCACGCCTTATTTCCTTCACTTCTCTCATGGATCGCACGCTCCAGCCGTACACCGGTGGCGTTCCACATCACGCGGAAACACATTCACGAAAGCAACGCATTGGGGACTCAAGAGCGGTAATGTCCGACGCATTGCGATGAAATAGGATAATTTAACTGTAGACCACTAAAACAATAATAATTATTCAATTGTGTGGGCAGTAACGGTGAGTTCGTTGATTAATATGGTATTCAAAGGAGAGCAGCAAGTCACAAAAATCAATTTAAAGATTATCAGAAAATCATTCATAGCATTAGGTTCAAGAAACTCTAAAAAACTTGACTCATTTATGAAAAAATATCCTATCACTTGGTCGTAGGCGTTTAATGTCTGCTCAAATGTGATTAAGTATGAATTTATTTTATGTTTTAATGCAAATGAACTGCAGAAGATGGCGCAACGGTAACTTTGAACGGAGTCATCCACAAATGCGCATTGCGTTGGAACAATCAGCAATGACGGTCAAGGCGATTGATTTGTGTGCTCTGAAACTGTTGCATCGACGTGTATCAACTGTGCAGCAATTATTCAAATATGTACATCGGAACTTATAAAAGGTAAAGATAGCATATTCATGGCCTAGTATTAGTAATGACTAGCGGAGGCGACGGAGACCTGAGGTCATTGGCGCCATTAGGGGAACAATTGTAGCAGAGGTCAGGGAATGAAGGAGGGGTGAAGGGTACACGGCTACGGTAATACTTCACTCTATTAACGCAGGGGTTCCACAGTTTAACGTGCCATCCGACGGACTGTGTATTCCACTCGAAGCGCTCTTCACATAGCACTTGTACCAAGGATTTAGGCAATACTAAAATATCCTGCCACCTCCGGAATTCGAATCCGGGTCCTCGGGTTTGGAAGCTAATAATATCTATTAATATATGTACATTTAAACACATGATTCGTCGAGACTATTTCAAGTGCTTCAGTGCTAACGTGTGGACATCGCTGATGTTTCTCGGGTCAGCAATAATACCGATGCAGGCTGAGATGAAACGCATTTGATGACGCGGAAAAGCATTGGTTGGTCTGTTACCAAGCGGTGAACCAGAAAACTATTGCATCGGGATCGACATGACCCGTAAATGACATCGCTCGAACAAATTTTCCATCACCTCCGAACATGCCATGAGATAACATGTACTGACCTAGCAAAAGAGACGTATTTCTTAAGGTTAGACATTTTTTCTCAGTTTTTCCGAACTACGGAAATAGCGCGAGCAGGTTGAAAAATACACCAAACCTCCCCTTGAAGCAATTCGGAACATTTGTATTTCCTGGAAACGAAAAAAATCACCGTCACAATGATAAATAAAGAGAAAATAGGAGACATATTTAAAACTCGATGGACTTGATGTGTTTTTACAACTCACGATCAGCCAAGGTTAAAGGAGTTCCGTACAAGCTATTCAAGCGAAGCAAGATTGACGCGCACTAATGCAATTACAGTTAATTTCTCCAGCTAATTGGATCGAAAGTCCTTCTTTTATATTCCTACATAATTAGATAAACAAGGCAACTGCTGGTAGCAGAGTGAAAGAGCGGAGGAGTTTTCTGAAATTGTTTACATGCCTTCTTCGTGCGCACTCTTGCTCCCTGCGTTCGAAAGATTAAATGTATATCAGCGCCAACGTTACGCACTTTGGAGGATAAACTAAGGACTTATCACGTCCATCCCACTAAAGTGAAATGGATGTCCTCTGCGTCACAGACGTGAGAACACTTTATGGCCTGCGAGCTAAATTTTATTTTGAATGAATCAATTATGGGACCGATGCGGAGTGAAAGGTCAAAAGCAATTCCTATTCACTTTCTTGCGTCACAATTTCCGCATTTTTGGTCACAATCAGATGATATGAGAAGGCAAGCTTCTCTGGGCTAGCGATACGTAGGCGATGGAGCTACTGACCTCTAACGGGAACACAGATTTGTTTTTAGGGACTCCCAAACGGAAGTGCACACGAAATTAAATTGAACGAGTCTGCCTCCCCGAGTATTTCAGGAACCTCGAGTTGGAAACATGACTGGATTTACTTTCATACTCTCGAATAGATTTTTCAGAGCATATATCATTGGACTTGGGCATTTTTTCACGATTTTTTTCCTTTGTCATAAGTGTTAGCGTATAAAATCTAATTAATGCCAATTTGGAATAAGCAGGTTAGAATATAATGTATGCTAAATGTTTTAGCGTCTCAGAGTCAATAGTTGGGCAATATTGTATGCAACATTACAATAACAAAAACCAAAAATTTCCATACAAATTTTTACATCAGTACGTCGACTCCACTAGAGATATGTGCAAATGTCTTTCTGAGAGAAATAAAGGCCACAAAGAAAAACTGACGGGATTTTTGATCAGGGATTTTCGTCAACGCCCCAAGCACGAGTTTCTCTTTTCTGAGAATACATGATTAAAATTCTTACGATCGAAGTGGTTCGGAAAATTCGTTCATGACTACTCATATGAAATTGATTTTTTCAAATAACGCCCCTAAGTGTCACATGAAGCCCGTCGAGATCAGTTTGCCGCCGCAGTATTTCCGGCATTCGCGGGGAGGCGTGTGTTGCCGTGAACGGTGCTCACGCCCCTCGATGCCTCCCTTCCCACGCTCCTATCGATGCCCCCAGGGCAGCCGCGTCCCCAAGTACCCTTTCCCTCCATTCCGCTGACCCTTTGCGTCGCAGCCGCTAGGATTCGAGACGTCTACACTTAATTGAAAGAGCGTGCGAAATGGTTCAAATTGCCCGGAGGACAGAGACAAGCAGAGCGATACGCAGAAAAAACAAATGCCTCGCGCCTCCCGTGAATGACTCGCGCATTTTCCCAAATTATGAAATACACACCAACCGCATTCCTCAGGATAATCATCGGAAGGAATTTTTTTCCCAACCCTTTCGACCCGATGTAATCCCGGAATCCCATTTCGTCACTCCCGCTTTCGACGGGGCCACACCGACCTTCCCCATTGGCCCGCCGCCGCGATCACGTGGTCCACTCCCCGGAGGAAAACGCGCCTCGATTATTTTCGAGATCGTCGGTGATTCCGCGTCGAAGAAATCGGAAGACCGAGTCGAGCGTTCTGTGGGCGCGAGGGGCGACGGAAAGGGGAGGGGGGATGCGGACAGGGGGAGTGAAGGGGGCTGCATTGCTTCTGGTTGGGGTTTCCAGACGTGGTGGGGGTTTCGCCGGGGAGGGAATATAGGGAGGGCGAGCAAGGGTCCGCCTCATTCCACCTCGGAGAATCGAAGGAGGAAGTATTCCATCGAATTCACCGGGAAAAAACTTTGCTGTTTATTTTTTTGTGCGAGCGCGCTTGCTCGTCTCTCTCTTTCTCTCTCTCTCTCTCTCTCAATATATTTATATATATATATACGGAGATACACTCGGAGCGCGCGAGGGAAGAAAACAGTCAGTTGCCCAGTTTTCGCCCGAGTTGTTTGTTTTGATGCAGCCTGTCTCCCATGGCGTCAGGCGGGCGACCTTGATATAGTGTTTGTGTAGATACCTCGTTGCGTCGTCCGTCCATTATTGTATTCATCTTGCGAGTGAGCCGGCATGGGAAATCCAGAAATGCCTTTGAACCAAACAGAAGAAGAGGTAAGAATTTTGATGGGAGAAGACTCCCCGAGGAAACAGTGGCATGAAAATGGCTCAGTGTGAAGACATTGTTGTCCCCACTGCCACCTAGTGGACAATCGGCAAAGGTCTTTGTTCCATTTTAATTAAACGCAATTGGTGGACTTGATTCATTTCGAGTTTGAAGCATAGCACATTGCGAATTTCACTGCAAGCTTTCAATTTCAACGGCCCGGGTGTGAACAAATATTGTCATCTTCGGTGACACTTTTACATGAAATCAAAAATATGCGCCTATGCAATTCACCGGTAGATGATTAAATATGCCGAGACCGTTGGGGAAGCAAAACGTAAGCGGTGGATTTCACAAAGCGTTGCTCTTCCCTTTCATTAGTCCTCTTCGTTTTAATCATATGAATTGATATTGCTCGTAAAATCCGTTGGTCGTAACAAAGTAATCGATCTTCTCTCCCGAGGGCATGACTCTTGTGATCCTCAGCTAATTAAAACGTAATTGACGCAACCATAATTCCAAACATCACGCTAAGAGTTTTTCCACTGCCGTTCTCTTATCGCGAGATTCAAAGACAAAATACACATAGGCACCGGATAACGGTTTATTTACATCAGGAGGCAGATATTTAGCTTAAAAAGGTACTCAAATGTATATTTATGACGTATATTAAGTATACAATCAGACTCATAAGCATTATAAAGTGTAAAGTATAACTGCAATATGCTGCGTTGGCATGTAGAGCGTTGTAGCTATTTCCAAGTAGAACCTGGACCTGGAAAAAAAACATTAATCTTAAATGTGCTCGCGACATGCTTTTGAATCTTTCATTCCTGCTTTATCAACTGATTAAAACATCATGTACTTTTCATAGTTAACTTTCGTGTTAATTATGCTGATTTAATTTTACGATTTTGTACATAGTAGGATTGTGAAATTAATCAAAAGCCCTACAAAATATATGAATATGTAATGACATCGGGATCATAGCTCTAAAAGATATCACTGACGGGTGCATTATCTCCACTCCATTTTGTGAGAACAGATTTGATTTGCTTGCAGCACTTATTTGTGACTCCAACAAACTCTCCTCTAATCTTCTTCTCGTCTCTCTTTGCTCCTTCGCCTCGACTGCAGCCAACTCTCATGAGAGGAGGAAATTACATCAAGGAAGGTGTCGATTCCTCGAAGAGCACCTGCCTCATCTTCTCGCCTTACGACCAGGATGAAGTTGGAGCACTCGCCAAAGCCCTCAAAGTCTTCCAGGTAGGTGTATTCCATACACATGGTCCATCGTTCGGAATCATTTCTCACCTTGGTATTTAAGATTCATTTTTACCACCTACGTCATTGGAATTGTAAAAAAACCGAGGTGAAAAAAAATTATTTCGAATTTTAATCGCTTAAGTTTATTCATAGATTTCCCTAATTCGATCCTTTCGGTCATTCACGGTTACTTATTTGTCCTTGTTCATGTAAAATTTTAAAACAGTGCCAGTGAATTAATTAGAACTGATTTAAATTGGCATCAGTTAGAAAAAATTAAGTAAAATAGGAATAATTAATTTGATCATTTTCCGGTCCATTTTAAATCTGCTAAGTATTCTAGTATTATAGCATGGCGGCGACAAAGATCAGAAATTCAGTACTTTCCTTTAAATTGGGATTTTTTGTCCAGGTGAAGTGATTACGTAAACACTGAATTAATATAACAGTTTCCTGCCACACACTATATACATTCATATATATATATATATATATATATATATATATACATACATATGTATATATATATATATATATATATATATATATATATATATATATATATATATATATATATATATATATATATAAATAGAAGTCGTACATAGGTTCTGCTCTTTGCACTCGCTCTTTAATCCAGTGCTTTCTTGTTGTATTGACTGTGTAGATCCTGCATTTTACCCCAATAAGAGTTATGATGACTGTAATATAATCAAAAAGGAGTGATTTGAATGTTAATATGGTCGAAATCATTACGCACGATGTTGTTTTTCCATTTACCCTCTTTCACGCATAGTCGTGTAACTAGTGTCGGAAATGTAGACGTTTCCAATTGTTTGAGAAATTTAAAACAACCAATAGGCTTTCATAAATCGTCTAATATTAAAAAAAATCCCCTAATATTTGCTTATAAAATCAAATAATCGATTTCCCAAATAATGTATTACAATGTATTTTACAGATGCCACTCTACTCACTTCAAATATATAAGTGTGTGGCATTATTTGGCAATGCATCGATTCCAGCTGTATCTACTAGTTACAGCAGAATATTTCACTTTGATCCAATATCAATAGAATGACGCAAGGTTCAGAAGTAGCAGAAGGTATCTTTAGTATACATATAAGGTATAGCGTGGGTCGCGGTAGTCCAGGGGGTAGAGCGTTGGACTGCCGACCGGAGGGTCCCTGGTTCAATTCCCGGGCAAGCCTCTCTGGGCAGCTCCACGCAAGCTATGTGATTTTTCGGGTACTAGGTCTCCCTGGGAAACCATAAGCGACAGCTTCTGCATTTCATTAGTTTTAATTCAAACTAGGCAATTCGATAGAACGCTTCCATGAGTGTGCTTCGACTACTCGTCGAGTTCAAACAGGGAAAGGAACTGGTCCCCCCTTAATACCCTGATGAGTGAATTTCACACGCTGTCGGGCTTAGTACTAGGTGTACTCTACCATCACCTACCAAACCGACCTTCGGGTTGATTACTGTGTTTATTGTTTAAGGTTATATGATATATGATCCTCATGTAAAGTGAAAGTGCTGCGGGTGACATTTGATAACACTAGTAAAATTCCGGTAAAAAATGAATGATTTGAAAAAATTGCACATTATGAAAAACAAATATCAAATATTTATTACTGTAAAAGTGTCAAGTTTGATGAAAAAATCCGTAACACTCTTCTTAAAATAAATAAGACAGCTTCTGCATTTCGTTAGTTTTAATTCAAAATGCTTGCAATGGATGCAATTCTTGATGCTTGCAATTCGATAGCACGCTTGCATGTGTGTGATTCAAGAAACTCGACTCCTCGTCGAGTTCAAAAGTAGTGCTTCACAATGAGTATTACGAATCGATGGTCATTAGACTTATTTAAATCGAAACGTAATTCCATGGCAGGCATGAAAAATATATTCGGAAATAAAATAGACTAGAAGGAAAAGTGTCGAAATTACTCGCGTGTAAGGAAGGGCAAACGGATGCCAACTGTATGTATTATCACTGACCAAACTTTATAACTTAGTGCATATTTGCGGAGAGATTCTCAGGAGGTGACATCTAAGGGGGTTAAACGATCTCATAAAAGATCGGCTGATTAAGCTAAGCTAAGGGACATGCTTGTAATAAGAAGGCATTTAAGATACATAGGCGTTGTTTGATATGATTTAGTATTGATCAGAATTTTTCAAAGCGAAGATTGGTTGACTGCAGCCCTTGTTGATGCCAGCTCATTTGTACCTGCGGAGAGATCTTCCGACCAACACTCCCCTTTCGATTGGACCGCGTTTGTCCCGTGATAGTTCATTTACAAGTTTTTTGATTACAGCCGTCGATAATTGGAGTAAAACTTTCAAATTCACGCACTATTTAATTAAGGAAATTAACAAATACTGCACTCTTTATTAGCAATGTGCATATGTTTGCAGATTACGGAGGACTTGTAAACTGACTAGGAGCTTCGAGAAACGAACCTTCGGTCTAAACCTCGCGTCTTCACCACGCTTTGGTGTGCTTTCTCACCATCCACTGCATCTGTGTTCATTTGATTTTTCAAATTGATGAATAACAATTTGATGCATAAAGAGAACAATATCATGACACTAGAATTCGAAACTTGATGAAACAATTCTCTTACGCGTGGTAAAACCTTTTAATAAATTACCATTTCTTTTCCATTTGGCCTAAATATTGTGCAAAATGTTTAAACCGCTTACTTTTTATTGGCATTTCTTTTAGAGGTTTTCTTATTTTTAAATTAGAGATTTGAATGATTTTTCCATGGAAACACAAGGGTGCTCATTTCAGGGATGAAGCAAGGGTGCAGGTCTACATCCGCCCCTTCATTTGCCTTTCACTACGTTCGCGAAGAGAAAGGCGGAATCAGTTTCCACACTGAGTCATCCGACTCGGACGTCCCCGCTCGAATCTCACTTCGGGCAAAGATGTCTCTCTCAGATTATGGATATTTTGTTGCGAAGCTGACGGTGCAATAATAATTCTCCCATCTGAGCACTTGAAAAAATTAATTACGTCTGCTGAGACAACTAGACACTCACCTCATTATATCGTGACTTAACAATACTAAAATGAACCTGGGTTTCGAAAACGTTGGAAAAAGTAAAACTTTTCAGTTGGATGGATGTAATTTAGCGAGGAAAAACTGTGGAATTCAACGAAACATGTGCACAAAAAAAATAGTCCCATGAAAACTGCTCTGTCGTCACGAATGAGCTTAATGTCTTCGGGTGTCTTAAGTTGCACAACAATTTATTTAGAAGCCCAATCACGTACGTAAGAATGTCATATGTTTGATCTTTGTTTAATTTACTTGAATGTTATTTTTTCTTACGTAAATGAGTCGTTTCATGCGAAATTTTATGAAAATATGGACGCATTCGGGCCATGCATTAATAAATGTCGGAAAAAGTTGCATCAAATTGCGCAGCACCACTTTCTCCAATCTTTCAAAATATAATTTTTTCGGATTTTTGACAAAAGTGGTCAGCGATAAATTTTCACTGGTATAAAGATGTCTGCCGTGCTTACTTTTTACTTCTAATGTCTTCATACTTTGCAGTAATGCATGTTTAAAGCAAAACCTATATTTATTGAAGGCAATATATTGCGGCAGTATTTTTTGTCAAAATGGCATAACGTTTTAAGCTCTAGCTAACCATCTGTACTTTTACACTCCCATGAGTGAAATATGCATGGAATGCGTCATTCGTACATGACAAAGAATGATGCACAATATAATTAGAGTAATATATTATTCCTAATCAACTGTTTCCCGACTTCAAAGTAAAGCAAAATACTTAAATAAAACGCACAAAATATACTATGAACGGTAAGAGTTTCAAAGGTACATATCGTGACATTGATATCCATCGACAATGTTTCATCTCTTCTCGCAGAATAACCACATAAATCTTCTCCACATTGAGTCTCGTCTCTCGAAGCGATTTCCTGAAGGGTACGAGTTTATGGTGGAGTGTGATCCAACTTCTGGGGACTTGAACCGAGGAATCGAGCAACTGCGCGAAATATGTTCATATTTCAACATTATTACGAGGAACTACAAAGATAACTTGGGTAAGTAATAAAAAAATGAGGATGGAAGCATCACTTCTTATGTTTATGTGTAGAATTTGAGTGAGAACAAAAGTTTCAATTCTGTTTCCCCTGGGAATTGGCTTATGAAATAGCAGTATTTCGCACTGATTTGGTTCTGTTGCTCCCTCTTGTTTTTATTGCGTTAAATTTTTTCATCCCAAATGTCTTACTAGCATTTTATCATATATCTAAATCGGAAGAGAGAATGACAATAGAATGCTTACGAACTATCTTCTGCTGGGTGGTATTACTTAATGCCTTAAAATTGTAATTTTATCAACATAAACACGAAGAGATTTTTGGAAATTATAACGACATTACAAATTTATTTCAACTTCAATTTAAACAATCAAGGTGTTTCTGTAAGATTTTCGAAAAATATCGCCAGTATATCTTCTTAATGGTTCGTATTATTTGCGTAAGCTTTAAAGTGACATAAGGAGCTCGTTCAAGGTTAAAAGTCCATTCCGTCTCGCTATCACGATGAGTTTTAGGCCACGGAGTCACACGCATTACAATTGACACCAGACTGAAATTCAGATTTACGGACCTTGAATATTCCAATCGGCGAATTTCTCCACGCCCAAGGCTGTCCTCTCTCACGCGAGTGTTACTTTCATATTATATCAGCCTATAGATTACATTATAATTCCACGAAATATCACATCCTAACTTATTCAATCGAAAACGTCGTATTTGGCCTCTTCAGTGAAATTTGGGACTTCATATCTGTCTTAAATATTGCGCCTTGTATGTGAAATACTCAGCATTTAGCACACCAAGAAATTGCGACTATTAGCTTGTTGGAACTGGATTACCACGATGTCTGCTGGGTTAGCTCTCAAAGACAAGGATCTGAATTCCATTTTCTTTGGTGGCCAGCTAATTAGGGTTACCTACCTCGACCCTTGTCCGAGTGTACAACGCAGGATAGCGCTTCCATTGAAGTACATACCTCGTCTGTCAGAGAATGCATTGAATATGGACATTTGGCACTCTTTACAGGGACTCGAGTTTCTACTTCCCCACTACTTTCTCCCTTCTACCAAAGATTCTCTTTATTACATTGAGGGTAATCCGCTACCAACACTAGATAAAATCCATTCATGCCTCGCAATTTCTGGGAGTCTTCAAAGTTTGCTAACATGAATGAAATTTATTCCATAGAATTGGGAATTCATTCCATAAAATATCTCTGCAGATATTCTTTGGAATAAATTCACGCATGCATGTCAAATGTCAATGCAGGGAAATTGAAGCAAGAGCTAGGAAATGGAGGTCAAGCATTATCCTCAGACTGCAGGATACCCTGGGGCTACCAACTCGAGAAAATAAATCACGCAGAATAAGGTTTAAAGATGGGAGTGCAAAAGATAAAAAATACAGGAGTCTTTAAATGTGTATGTTAGCGTACATTTTAATGAGCATAATCTTATTGGAGAAAAAAAATATCAGTTTTTTAGATAAATGTTTATCTTTAAGTATTTTCATCTAACTTTGTTGGCATCTAAATTTTATTTCGAATATTAAAGACAAGAGCAACGACACAGTGAAAAATCTTTCTGGCTAAGCCCCTCTGATGGTTACTCATAATCTACATTTAGTTTTGGCCTTTTATACATTTTCTGGCACACTATTCATCAAAAACTAGAAATGCTCCCTATTGGTGTGCCACTGCAGATACTATATACACTACTGAGGAATTGTCATGGGAATCCATCAATTCAGTCAATACTGTCTGCGGCAACAAGCAATAATTACCATTCCTATCAATCCTAAATGATATTGAGTCCAAGGTTATGAATCATGCAACACAAGTTTTCATGGAGTTAACAAGGGTATTAACTTAAGTTTTTAAAGCTTTATAAGTAAAAATAATATTTTACCCCATAGAATTAAAGTAAAAGGTTCTATGGGAATAGTAATTTTCTCCTTAGCTCCTTTTGGACTGTAAAATACCACTACCATATTATGGTTTATTGTTGCAAAAGAGGGAACAATCTCACAGTCATGAATCAGCTAAAAATGATACGACATTATAAGATTTCCTACGGAAGCAGAATAAAAGATGAAAAAAAATAATCCATTTAAAAAAATCACCCAGGCCAGAATCAATCCGTACCCAAATCATAAGAGAATCTCATGTAAAAAATTCACTCTCAAAGTGGAGGAATCCCTCAAAAGATCTCCAGCAGATTAAAGAAATAAAACCTTAAAAAATCATTATTTCTAGTGTAGTGAATTGCAGGGATATGATATTGTCATGTTTACAACACTTGGGATTTGGAATTACATCAATCAGTATTAAGAGTATACAATCATTTGAATCAGTACTCTTCACCTAAAAGGATAAAAAGTATATTCAGGTCCAGTTTATCCTATTTCTGATCTTTGGTGCTTAAACTGTTAAAATCTTAATTTTTTTTCACATCAATGCCGTGCTGACCTAAGTAATGAATTGTTCAGGAGCAGCTGATAAAAACTTAAATGCACTTTAATTTCTCTCAAACTTCAACATCTAGATAATCTAGTTTTTATAGTATATCAATATGCGCAAAGAAAAATACATATGCACACAAAGAAAGTGAAATAACTCTAAAAATTAATTAGTTTTCCCGAGACATTTTCCATTCCCGAGAAATTTATTCCATAGAATTGGGAATTCATTCCATAAAATATCTCTCTAAAAGACTCATCTTTATTGATAGTTAGTCTGTCAACAAGTATCAATTCTAAATTATGTTTATCTATTCTAAAACAGAAAACATTGTTAGATGCTTTGCCAATGATGTCCTCATTGAAAGATTTTATGTACTAAAAGTACATTTAATTACTTTAATACACATATTTAAATGCTAGTAAACGTATTAAATTACACTAATCAATAAAGGGGAACGGACCTACACTGACATACTTGTGTGAGGGAATGCTACCTGTCACATAGAATACTGGTGGTGCTTTCAATGAACTGTCAATAGGGAAATGCATAGTTGGAAAATGCAGTTAAAAATGGTGAAAGCAAGTTGTATCTATAATTTACTTTTACCCCAAATCGAATGAATGTTGAGCGCTTTGAACCAATCTGAGCAAGCAGTTTCTTGAAGATGAACAAAATCCAAGAAATGCTCCTGGCCCCTGAAAAACTGCCTTTTTCAAAAATAAATGTTTTTACACTGGTGTAAAATGACTTAGAATGGGAGCGCCCCTGAATTCTTAACAACATATTAAACTCATTACATAGCAATTGCATCATGCAACTTAAAATGCAATATCGATTGTGTAATTCAATTCCCACACTAGTTCTGCAGGTCTGTCAATAAAGACAAAATTAGAAGGGTAAACTGTTGAACTGATCATTGCCGGTCTTGGTGGCAGTGAGGTAACATCCTTGTCTGCCAATCTAAGGGTCATGGGTTTGAGTCCTGTCTTGGTGGGTTTTCCTCCACCTTGGGCTTGGGTGTTTGTAATTGTCTCCATTTGTTTTCACTGCTTTTAGTGCAATGTAAAGATCCAAAAGTACTGTTTTTAGACTAAGGCCAAAAAAAAATAAATTTGATGATTCAATGTCCTTATACGGTGCTTTAAAATCACAGAAAAAATAATATGAAATGAAAACAAATAAATGCAAAATCACTTTGATGATTCAGGAATTATTTGTATCTTAACAGAATCTTTACAATAACCTCTCCAAAATATGTTGCCTTTAAATTAATTTAAATTAGTCTTGACGTTGTCTTGAAGCTCTTTGTTTATTTGAAACCGCTGTCCATCTAGCCACTTTTTCAGTTACTGTGGGATTCTCTTTTGGAAGAGGGAAGTAAGTGTGTCATCCATCTTATTCTTGTTTCCCAAAAATATATCTCCCCATGGATTAAAGCCAATTTAAAGGTTGTCCCATTTTTTATGGATATACTATATTCTAATTATTATTAGTTAATCTACTGTTTATGGTAGGTTTCTGAATGGACACAGCTACTAAATAAATATTTTGTGACTCCTAACAAAACACACTACTCTACAACAGGACCCTCTTCATCTCTGAGTACTTCCTTCCTCCCTTCATCCCGCCCAACATCCCTATCCTATTCCTTCCCTTTCCTTGTTTGCTGAATATTCTCCCCTCTATTACAGCCTCCAACATCCCACTGCCGGTCAATATCCCCTTCATCCACTTTTCCTGCCTCCATAGGATTTCTCCCAACAAACCCCTCTCTTCACCCACCATACCAAATACTTCCTCATTTGTTTTCTTCTCGGTCCATTTCACCTTCTCCATTCTTCTTCACACCCACATTTCAAAAGCATCCAGTCTATGTCTATCCTCCTGATTCAATGACCACGTTTCCACGCCGTACATAGCTATGCTCCATATCAAAGTTACTACGAGTCTTTTCTTAACATTCTTACTCAACATCCCTGTCAACAACTCCCTCCTCCTTGTGAAAGCCTCTTTGCCTAGCACAATTCTTCTCCTTACGTCCCTCCTACTTTGACCGTGTTGGTCCAAAACACTCACGGGATACATAAACTGTTCTACCTGCTCTAGTTTTTGCCCTCCTACTTTAATGTTTATCTTAGCCTTTTTCTTTCAAGAAAATCGCATAACCTTTGTTTTATTAACATTGATTCTCATCCCATACCTGTCGCACTGAACTTCCAATGCACTAAGCAATGCTGGCCACCCCTTGGCTGACTGATAAACTAAAGCTTGGTCATCAGCGAACCTAACTGATTTTATGAATTCCCTGCCCACTTTCCTCTATTACGGTTTTAAGGATTCCTTTTGCCAATCAATACGCCCTACATCCATTTTTCCTGCCTCCTTAAGCTTCGTCTCCCAAAAACCCCTCTCTTTGCTCACCATAATTAGTACTTCCTCCTTCCTTCCTCAACATGATAAGTATTTGTTTTCTTCTCTGTCCATTTCACCTTCTCCTTTCTTCTCCACACCCAAATTTCAAAATCCTCCAATCTATGGCTATCCTCCTGCTTAAATGACCATGTTTCCACGCTGTACAGAGCTACGCTGCATATCAAAGTCTTTTCTTAACATCCTTACTCACCGTCCCTGTAATCAACTCCTTCCTCCTCGTGAAAGCTTCTATTCTTATGTTCCCACTGCTTTGACCATGTTTTGTTCCTAAACACTTCCTAGATACGTAAACTATTCTACTTGCACTAGTTTTTGCCCTCCTATTTTAATGTTTAGCTTAGCCTTTTTCTTTCTAGAAAATCGCATAACCTTTGTTTTATTAATATTGATTCTCATCCCATACCTGTCGCACTGAATTTCCAATTCACTCAGCAATGCTTGCAGCCCCTTGGCTGACTAACACACTAAAGCTTGGTCATCAGCAAACCTAACTGATTTTACGAATTCCCCGCCCACTTTCATTCCTACCTCTATTTCTTCCCATGCCTCTTTAATCATTTCCTCTGCATGCAAGTTGAACAGCAATGGTGATAATGGGCAACCCTGCCTTACACCTCTTCCTAACACTGCCCATCTTGACTCTCCGTTTCCCACTCACACCGGCACAGTCTGGAACATGTACAGGTTGCAGATTAGCCTCCCTGTCCCTCCAATCTATTCCTATATTCTGCAATATTGAAGAAATCACCAATCAAATTCACTCCATCAAATGCCTTTTCAAAATCAACGAAATAACAAATACGTCAAATACCCCCAAACTTACACACCATTTCCCTTTCTCTTTCCCCTCCTCCCTCTTCTCAAACACCTCCCCTCTCCAGTTCTCTATCCACTATATAAAGCCCTGTGTCTTCTGTTCTTTACCTGATGATGACTTTGTAAGTCGAAACCTAGGTCGTGTTAATAAAAAAAAAAATATATGTGGAACAACCAAGTATTTCTTTCTTTTCCGATATGAATCGCTTCCACAAAGTGACCCCTCAGACAATTTTATTTTTTAAATACGTCCTGATTTTATTCTACATTCCTTTTGATTAGTGATCTCATTACAGCAAAGACATCACGCGTACCTTTCCCCTTCCTGCACTAAAACTGATCATCCTTTGAGTAATCATTTGCCCTACTCTCCATCCTTATGTTGATGACCTTGAGAACAACTTTAGCTGTGTATGGACTATTATATACTAAGAATAAAGATAAAGTAGAAATTCGTGGAAAGTGGAAAGAGTATTCTCTGAAACTTTGCACAGCAATCAGCAATGCAAATTTTTCGGCCAAGATTGCATGAAAGCTATCTAAATAAAAAAATAAGATGGGAGGGATACCATGATTTAAACACATTCCTATAAGCAGTGGTTTCCCCAATGCCAATACAATGATGTAAAATCAAAATTCAAAACTGAGTTAACACTTCAAAGCTTTGTTTGTTCATTACCTGGTAATTCTTGTAATCTAGTTAGTGTTCTTGTAAAATCCATAGAAAACCCCCTTGGTCCCAATGGAGACAGGTAGCATTCTAACCTGCCCAACCAGAGGTAGTTGGTTTAATTTCTGCCTAGAGGGGGATTTTCCTCTAACAAGGATTGGAAATTTGTAGTGCATTCTTTTTGAAAATCTCAAGTAAGGGAAGAAAATAAGGCTATTTCAGATTATTACTTAATAAAGAAGGTATATGCCCATTAAATGAAGGACAATGAAACTAGTTGTATGTAAATAAAGAGCAGTTGAAAGGTACCTTGTGTTTTTCATTCAATGAACATAAACTTCCACAAAGTTGAGCCGGGAACAAAGGCATATGCCTTTACATATTTCTCTCTTCGAATCCTCACTTGATCTTTTGTATCGATTCCTTTTGCTTGCATGACATGCAAGCATGTCTCAAGGAGAATACAATAAGTTATTTTCATTCTTGAACGCATGTTCCAATCTCAGAAATTCAGCAAGTCACACCATACTCAGGCAAAATAACTACAGATGTCTATGCACATCAGAACTTTTCAAGGTCCTGTCTCCATCTGTCAATGTTGTAGCTATTCAAATTCGATCTTAGAGATTTAGTCCTCCAGTGGTGATTTATGTCCCTTTTTGGGAATGTTCTTCAGGGTCAGGTACTTTAGCATTGCCAATCAATGGGACATCTTTTCCTTCAATCTGGACGCATGGGGATGGACTGATTGGATTGTGCGGTCATTCCAGCTCTAACGGGATATCCGTCACTCATGTGTTAACTAGGGCTATTTCTTGAAAACTAAACTGAGAATATCCTCCCCGGACTACAACCTTGACGTGGTGGAAGGGCTTGTGCGTTCCGATGACCCCTAGAGCTGTGCTGCCGGGAGCAATAATAATTGCTCCTGGTAGGGTGATCCATGCCAGATAGGTCGAAGGTTAGGAGCCAGACGAAAGGTAGTCCACACAGCGTCTGTTCCTCAGTGAGGCAGCTGCAATGGCGTCTGACCCCAGTGGGGCGGCCAGTAAGTGATGGTGTCACATTAAAAACACTATTGAGGAAGGCAACGGGAAACCACCTCAATTTTTCATTCCCAAGACTTAAATCATGGACAAAACAGAGATTTTGAGTCCTGGCAACTATGAGGCTAGGCCCAACCGGCCGTGTGTCATGCCCGGCAGCAGGGGAGGCAAGGCTTTGGCGGTCATCAACCCACGAAACCCTTGCAAGGGAAAACCAGCATCAGCAGGACAGAAGACGCAGGAGAAGAAGACCAAATTAGTTAGAATAGGAACGTGGAATGTTGGGACAATGATGAGGACAGGGAAATTGGAGAATGTTAAGCGAAAGATGGAAAGGTGAAATATCGATATATTAGGTCTATGCGAGGTGAGATGGAAAGATAGTGCGGATTACTGGAGTGATAGGTATAGAATAATATAGTATACAGCGGCGGGGACAAGAGCAAATGAGGGGTTGCCATAGTATTAAATGAAGAGGTAGGAAGAAGCGTAGTCAACATAGAGCAGGTAACGGATAGTATACTACTAGTAGAGATAAAAGCAGAACCAACCAACTTGGTTATAATTAAGGTATACATGTCACCAAGAAACCACAAGGAAGAAGAGGTCGATAGGATATATGATCAGTTAGAGGACATAATCGCATGTGTTCCTGCAGGGAAACATTTGATAGTGATGGGGGATTGGAATGCGATGGTAGGCGAAGGAAGAGATGGTGATGAGGTCGGGAACCACGGTTTAGGCACGAGGAAAGACTGCGGAGAGAAAGCAGTTGAGTTCTGCAGGAGACAGGGGTTAGTAATCACCAAAACTTGGTTTATATACCACAAAAGATGGCAGGTATACATGGAAAATGCCAGGTGACTCAGAAAGGTATCAGCTAGATTATATCCTGGTTAGACACAGGTTTAGGAACAGTGTGATAAATTCGCACAGCTTCCCGGGAGCGGATGCGGACTCTGGCCACAATTCAGTTTTTATGAAATGTAACGTCCATTTCAAAAAGATAAGGCAGGGGCGGCAGGTTAGAAAATGGAATATAGAAGCATTATATGGTTTTAAAAGGAAGGAGTACAAAAAGCCGGGAGAGGACTTCATGGAGGATGGAAAAGAGCTAATTACTATTGTAGAAAAGTGGGAAAGTTTCAAAAAGGGTTGTCTAAAGCCGCAAAAGACACTATTGGAACCGTTAACGCTAAAAGGTCTAAGAAACCATGGATCACGGATGAGATGATTACAAGGATGGATGAGCGGTGAAAATGGAAGAATGTAAATACAGAATTAGGCAAAATGAAGAACAAAGAATGAAACAGTAAATTGAGGCGGGCAACAAATTAAGCAAAATAGGCATGGTAAAAGTGGCAGTGCGAGGATTAAGAAAGTCTGCAGAGGAAGGGTGAAATCGGTGCGCTGTACAGCAAAGTTGAATTTTTATCGGGAAGTAAGAAAGGGATAGCTACGCTATTGGTTAGAGATAAGGCGGGTAAGATAATAGTTGACACAGGAAAGATCAAAGAGAGATAGAAGGAATATTTACAAGAACTCTATGGTAAAGAATTTTGACCAACAAAGTTAGACATTGAAAAAGAATATGACGTAGAGGAAGATAAGTATATGCCTCTCTCATCATCTAGTATGCCGCCAGGCATACTAGATGATGAGAGAGAAAGGTCATTAAGGGAGATGAAATTAAATAAGACCATGGGGGTGGATAACATTCCCGCGGAACTATTGAAATGCTTAGGAAAATGTGGGAGGAAGAGGCTATATGGGCTCATTCGTAGTATCTATGAGGAAGGAATGTGGCCGTCAGACTTTGTGAGATCAGTTTTAGTTCCTATTCCAAAAGAGGCAAAGGCTACATCATTAAAGGACTATAGGACAATAAGTTTGAGATCCAACGCAGCTAAAGTAGTTCTCAGGATCATAAACAAAAGGATAGAGAGTAGGTCAAATGATTACTTAGGGGATGATCAGTTTGGGTTTAGGAAGGGGAGAGGTACGTATGATGCCATTGCAGTAATGAGATTATTAATCGAGAAGAATAAAGAACACAACCAGGAGGTATTTGCCTGTTTCGTATATTTTGAAAAAGCGTTTGATAGAGTGAATTGGGAAAAACTAATGAGTATATTGCAGAAAATAGGAATAGATTGGAGGGAAAGGAGGCTAATCCGTACCTGTACATGTCTCAGACTGCTCAGGTGCGAGTGGGGAACAGGGAGTCCGGATGGGCAATTTTAGGAAGAGGGGGAATTCATAAAATAAGTTAGGTTCGCGGATGACCAAGCTCTAGTTTGTGGGTCTGCCAAGGGGTTGCAAGCATTGCTGAGTGAATTGGAAATTCAGTGCAACAGGTATGGGATGAGAATCAATATTAATAAAACAAAGGTTATGCGATTTTCTCATAAGAAAAAGGCTAAGCTAAATATTAAAATTGGAGGGTAAAAAGTAGAGCAGGTAGAACAGTTTATGTATCTCAGAAGTGTTTTGGGCCAACATAGTCAAAGTAGTAAGGACGTAAGAAGAAGAATTGAGAAGGCAAAGAGGCTTTCACAAGGAGGAGGCCTTGGTAGGCCCTTGATGATGGGGGCCTTGAGTAAGGATATTAAGAAAAGACTCATAAAAATTTTGATTTGGAGCGTAGCTATGTGCGCCGCGGAAACATGGTCATTGAAGCAGGAGGATAGACATAGACTGGAGGCTTTTGAAATGTGGGTTTGGAGAAGAATGGAGAAGGTTGAAATGGACAGAGAAGAAAACAAATGAGGAAGTGTTAGGTATGGTGGGCGAAGAGTGGGTCTTCTTGGGAGAAATCCTATGGAGGCAGGAAAAGTGGATGAAGGGGGTATTGACCGGCAGTGGGATGTTGAAGACTTTGACAGAGGGGAGAATAATAGGCAATTAAGGAAAGGGAAGGAGCAGGATGGGGATGTTGGATGGGATGAAGGGAAGAAGAAAGTACTCAGAGAGAAAGTGGGGTCTAATATATGGCAGGATACTGGATTTTGTATTTTGTAAGGAATCACAAAATATTTATTTATTTAGTAGCTTTGTCCATCCAAAAACTTACCTTAACGGGAAGATTGTCTAATAATAAAAATAATAAACTGAGAATTAGCAAAGTTTCGTCTTTCTTCTGCGTTCAGTATATATGCTGCTGGCAATAAGCGATACTGATTAGTAAATAAAGTGTTGATTTTCCATAGGAACTGTACCCTGGTTTCCAAGGAGGATAAGAGACCTTGACAAGTTTGCAAACCAGATTCTGTCCTATGGTGCAGAGCTTGATGCCGATCATCCAGGATTCACAGATCCAGTCTACAGAGCTAGGAGGAAATATTTTGCTGACCTAGCTTATCATTACAAACAGTGAGTTTAGCTGGTGCATTTGATTAGCAAATAAAGGGTTCACTTGATTGTGTGAGAATGAACTGTGGTATAATCTTCTAGGTGAACTGCAAAATTAATGTTTACATCAATATGAAATTTAGTGATGAAAAAATTAACAAGGCAGATATGGAATGCATTATTGAAATCAATGTCATAAATTATATTTGTTACTGCATATTAGAGATCACATGGGCATATTGTACAATGAAGGATTTTGCTAATGTCATTGAACATAATTCATAGCAAAAACAGTGCCATTATGAGTTGACAGAAATATTTTTTCTGAGAGGTAATTTTGCAAGTCTCCAAAGGTCTTAGCAGAACATTGAAAGGCCATTTTTTTTATTTGATATAATTGTTATGGAATTTGCCAAGTAATGATGCATGTTTGATCATTACTTTTGGAAGTATATTTTGAGATATTAAAAAAAATTCATATACACATCAACAAATGATCAGAGATGGAAAATATAGGAAAAATTCCCTTAGCTCACTTAAACTTATACTACTAAATTTTTAATCAGTTGAACGTATCAATTACATTTTTGCACTATCTACAGTTGCTGTTGATAAAACTATAAAGGCAACCAAAGTAATAAGGTCAATGCAAGAATAAGTTAATGAATAACTGATTGAAGCACTTTTCCACTTGATAAAAATTTTTATTTTACGACTGGGTTTCGATGTATTACATCATAATCAGGGCTGATGACCTGATGATGATGTAATACATCGAAACCAGGTCATAAAAAAAAAAAAGTATCAAGTGGAAAAGTGCTTTAATCAGTTATTCATTATGTTCCACTTCCACCACATCATGCCTGAAGCTACTCAATTTGCAAGAAGAAGTTGCAATACTGTTTGAACTTATAAGGTTATTATTTGAACAGTGTAAATGGCCTCAGAAACAATTAGAGATAAATGTGTTAATTTGCTTCCGGATGCAGATGCATGGCAGATTACTAGGAATATTGCTAATTTATTAATTATGAGCATTTTACAGACTCCGGTACTCGAAGGTCTTTGATAAGTAGGTTTTGAAATTTTGCCTTTGATATCAAAAGTGCTTTACTCCCGAAATCAGAAAGAATTGCGCCAAAACTGATATGAATGTATCTGAGAGATTGAAATATAGAAGTTATTATTACGTTAATATAATGATCACTCTCTGAAAATCATTAGCAGATAAAATTAGTACTTACATATTTTAATTTTATTCGTTTGAAATACTTAAGAAGCAATCATAAGATTAATTTAGTCAATTTTGCTCATTTAACTACTCAATGATTAATAGATGCCTTAACATGAGGAAGATGATTCAATAGAATACTACATAGACTGCCACCAATCCAAAATAATTATTTAATACATCTCAATTAAATACCGATTGGCATTTTGGAGTACTTTTGGCTACATACATACTCACTACCTTAAATAATGTGTTATTTAGACAATTAAGTGTTTCACTCCAACTCATTCATAGTCTAAATTTTATTTTGATAGCGGTGAGCCATTACCAAGAGTGGATTATACAACAGAAGAGGTGGAAACCTGGGGGAAGGTGTTCAGGGAACTAACTCGCCTCTACCCAACACATGCTTGCCATGAGCACAATCATGTGTTCCCTCTCCTTATTGAAAATTGTGGATACAGAGAGGATAATATCCCACAGCTCCAGGATATTTCAGACTTCCTAAAAGGTAAAAGTTATTTGAATGCTAGAAAACTGATGCCAAATACTCGTATTAATGCAAGTATAACCATTGGAATCAATTACAAAAGTTAGGAAAAATACTTTTTTGGGAGCAAAGAGAACAATGTCCCAATCTTTCAAAACAATCAACCTCCATCATTATAAATAATTATATTAGTATTAGCAATAATGATCAATTGTTTTGTGGTGATCACTTTAAAAGAAAAAAGATTGCTGGAATAAAAAAGCCTGTTTACATTTTAAAATGCCATTTACAATTGACATGAAAAGTTGGAGTATGGTGTCAAACTAGGATCTGTGTTTCTCATACTTGCATGCAGTTGCTCTTAAATTCCAATGGAAATGAGAGCTTTGAAAAACTCACAATGAAATATGCAATTAAATGATGTGTAAGGAAGGGAAAATAAGATTTGATGAAACTTTCCATCAAATTCAGCCAAAAACTCCCAAAACGTAGTTTACTAAATGTTTTCAACTTAGTCACAGGTATTCAAGAGTTGATGGCATAAGGCATAATCAATTGATTTTGATAGACCCATTTTTCACTAATTCTAATGAGAGGGGGTACACACTTTTTTCTTAGATTCCACAGGATTTTCACTGCGGCCTGTAGCAGGTCTTCTTTCATCAAGGGACTTCTTAGCTGGACTAGCGTTCAGAGTGTTCCACTCCACTCAATACATCCGCCATCCCAGCTGCCCTCTTTACACACCAGAGCCTGATGTGTGCCACGAGCTTCTTGGGCACGTTCCATTGCTGGCTGATCCATCCTTTGCTCAATTTTCACAAGAAATTGGACTTGCCTCTCTTGGTGCTCCTGATGACTACATTGAGAAGCTTGCCACGGTAACTAATTTAAAGCAGAAACAGACTCAGATGTGATTTAATAAAAATAAAATTTAATATACTATTTATGGTTTAACGCTCCCCTTAAAAATCAAGTTAAATACCTTCATTACTCAGTGATTTGCATAAATTAAAATTATTATTTTCAGCTAAATGAAATCTTATGCTCAACAACAGCCATCCTTAGTTTTCCACATGATAACAAGAAATAAGTGTGCAAAGTTTTTTTATTTTGAAAAGGAAGAATTACAGTGGTATTGCATGATTAAATTCAATTGTACGAGGAAGTACTGAGATGAAATCTTTCCCTATTAAAACTCTATGTATTTACACCAAAAATATTTTCAAGTTCTTCCATCCTGCTCGTTTTTGTGTGTCCTCTGTACCTTATTGATAGCTTTACTGATTAAGTTGGAAATGAGAATTAATTACTTTGGAATGACTTACATCATTGTCATTATGTACATGCTTACAGGTTTGATCTAAGTTATCGCAATTAATACTCTTGAGATATATTATATTTGTCATATGTGATCTACTTCTATTCAGTTCTATATTCTGCTATGAGACATCCATAATTATTACGTTCAAGGAGATGAGATAGAAAATAATTAAACTTTAAAAGAATGTATATAATGACTCCAATTATTACTTGATAAAAATTCAGCAGTAATGCAATGAAAAATTAAAATGTTTTGTTCCACAAAGGGCACAAACATGTATTTTAGGAATCAATAAACATTAATCAGTCAATCATGTGTAGTAAATAGTTGTAGGGGGTGGGTGAAAGTTATTTGCTTTTGTTGATCAAGGTAACTTCTTGACCCACACTTGTCTGTTTCCCATTCTCTGTGTAGCACCTAATTGAGATTATTTTGCTTCACCTCTTCCTATATGACACCTTCTGAGAGACTGTCAACAGTAGGTCAAAAAAATCAAATCAAGGTTTATACCTAGTTTAAGGGTTTGGTTTTGGATGACCCCGATGAGTTTTTACATTTAAGTATCACAGGAACTTCCTTCTTCTATCTTAATTTCTTTGCAACTTCCGTCTGATTTCATGCTGCCCACAAAAGTTTGCCCTCTTCCTTTCCCTGCCCCTTTTCCCACAACATTCCGCCTTCCATCACAGCCTTCAACGTACCACTACCTTTCAATATCTATTTCCTACATCCAAATTTCTCTGCCCTGTTTGAATTTCCCCAAGCAACTTTCTCTCTTTGCTTTTCCTTATTTTGAACCTCAACATTTTTCTTCCAGTCTTTCCTAATTATTTCTTCAGGATGTAGCTCGCCAAAAATAAAAAATTTCAAGACTGTCATATCATTCTAAGTGATGACAGGACTAAATGGATCTAGGCTTGAATTTTTCATAAAGTATACTAATATCAATGCATTTTAAAAACTCACCCCTGCAGGCGGTAATTCAGGGTTGGAGTATTGGCCCAGGTTTGACTTTGGGGAAGCCTCTCTGGGCACCTTTAGCTCCACCCAAGATGCGTGATTATTCGAGTGCTAAATCTTCTTGGAAAACCATAATTGGCACAGAGAAAGAAACCGGTCCCCATACCCTGATGTGTCAACTTTGTACACCAGTGGGTGAAATTCACACATCAGTACTGGGTGAACTCCACCATCACTTACCAAACCTGTTGATTGTTGTGTTTATAATATAATATACATGTAATATCAATTTATATATAAACCATAAACACAGTAATCAACCATAAGGTCGGTTTGATAGGTGATGGTAGAGTTCACCCAGAACCAAGCCCGATGGCGAGTGAAATTCAAATATCAGGGTAGGGGAGCCAGTTCCTTTCCCTGTGCCAGCTATGGTTTGCCAGGAAGATCTGGTACACAAAAAATCACATAGCTTGAGTGGAGCTGCAGGTGCCCAGAGACTTGCCCGGGAATCAAACCTGGGACCCGCGATCCATACACATACATATTCATATGTGTGTGTATATATATATATATATATATATTATATACACACACACAGACACAGACACACACACACACACACACACACATACACACATACATATATATATATATATATATATATATATATATATATATATATATATATATATATATATATATATATATATATATATATATATATACATTATAAACACAGTAATCAACCTGAAAGTCGGTTTAGTAGGTGATGGTAGAGTTCACCCAGTACTAAGCCCTATACGGCATGTGAAATACATACATCAGGGTAGGGGGGCCAGTTCCTTTCCCTGTGCCGGTTATGGTTTCCCAGGATTTTCTGGTACCTGAAAAATCACTTAAGCTTCGGTGGAGCTGTAGGTGCCCAGAGTGCCTTGCGCGAGACTCAAACCCGGGACCCTCTGATCAGCAGTCCAACGCTCTACCCCCTAGACTACCACGACCCACAAATATATATATATATATATATATATATATATATATATATATATATATATATATATATATATATATGAGATCAGTGCTTACATTTTATCATATTATCCATTTTTAATTTAAATTATGCTGAGATATACCCCTTTAAAAATATTTTGAACAGGCTACATTTCAAGTGTCTTGGAGATAAATTATTCTCACATGCACTATAATATGTACTGCACTGTGCATTATGACTACTCTATATTGAAATGAATGCATGATGAATGATTAGTTATTGGCGGTGTCTTCCCTTTTAGTGCTACTGGTTTACAGTTGAATATGGATTGTGTACACAAGATGGGCAGCTTAAAGCATATGGAGCCGGCCTCCTTTCATCTTTTGGGGAGTTGCAGTACTGCCTAAGTGGGAAGGCTGAGCTGAGGCCATTTGACCCCCCACGCACAGCTCTGCAGAAATATCCAATCACAGAGTATCAACCAACGTACTTTGTGGCTGAAAGCTTCCAAGATGCTAAGGAAAAGATGATGTAAGTCTCAACGAAAGTATACCATTACTGAATTATCAAAAATGAATTTCATTCCATTTCCTCTTTTCTTAAAGTAGGTAGGTTTTAAGTCAGTGCCTGCAATTTTTTCCCATCACACTGCTGACATAGGAATGGTCATTGATGGAAACAGATAAAAAGTCCCTTTTGTAAGGGTGGTTTTTTTTCAACCTCCGGTGTGCCATAAAAGAAAGACAAGCAAATATTAAAAAATTATTTTACTACCAAAATTTATGTACATAATGGTTATGTTTTGACATGATGACCTTGACAATTGAGGCATTGTTCGTACTTATAGAACAGCTTTACAACACCCTCTTCATAAAATGCTGCCACCAATGACTTTAAATGAGTCTTCACGTTGTCTTGAAGTTCCTCGTTGGCTTGAAAGTGCCTGCCCTTATAGCCACTTCTTCAGTTCAGGGAAGAGATGGAAGTCACTTGGCGATGCGTTGGGACTGTATGCTGGGTGATTAATAATGTCCCTATGAAATTGCTCCCCAAGGAGTCAGCCGTTGGGTTGCACCAGAACTATGAGGATGGGTATCATTATGGATCAGAGCATTTCCGGAAGTCAGCATGCCTCTTATTTTATTTTGAATGGCTCTGCGCAAATGTTGTAATGTTCCACAATAAACAGCTGCATTAAACCTTGTCCCCATCTGCATGAACTCAACAAGCAACACACCTCTTTGGTCCCAAAATGCAGTAGCCATAATATTATGATTGTTGAAGGTTTGTTTGTTTCTTTTGGTTTCACTGGTGAATTTTTGTGCACCCATTGTTGTGATTGCTGCTTTTTTGGGTAGGCCATTCTGAATCCAAGCCTCATCTCCATTCACAATCGATATCCAAAAGTCTTCCCTTTCAGTGGCATAACAATCAAGGAATGTTAAAGCTTAGGCCAGATTCCGGCCAGATTCCTTCATCTGGCCGGAAGACTTTGTGAGATCAAGGTTAGTTCCTATTCCAAAAAAGGTAAAGGCTACTTCATGTAAGGACTACAGGACAACAAGTTTGATATCCCACGCAGTTAAAGTAGTTCTCAGGATCATTGACGAAAGGATAGAGAGTAGAGCAAATGATTACTTAGGGAATGATCAGTTTGGGTTTAGGAAGGGGAGAGGTACGCGTGATGCCATTGCAGTAATGAGATTATTAATCGAGAGGAATATAGAACACAACCAGGAGGTATTTGCCTGTTTCGTATATTTCGAAAAAGCGTTTGATAGGGTGAATTGGGAAAAACTTATGAGTACATTGAGGAAAATAGGAATAGATTAGAGGGACAGTAGGCTAATCCGCAACCTGTACATGTCTCAGACTGCTCAGGTGCGGGTGGGGAACGGGGAGTCCGGATGGGCTGTGTTAGGAAGAGGTGTAAGGCAGGGTTGCCCATTATCACCGTTGCTGTTCAATCTGATGCAGAGGAAATGATTAAAGAGGCATGGGAAGAACTGGAGGTAGGAATGAAAGTGGTCGGGGAATTCGTAAAATCAGTTAGGTTTGCAGATGACCAAGCTTTAGTTTGTCAGTCAGCCAAGGGGCTGCAAGCATTGCTGAGTGAATTGGAAATTCAGTGCGACAGGTATGGGATGAGAATCAATATTAATAAAACAAAGGTTATGCGATTTTCTAGAAAGAAGAAGGCTAAGATAAACATTAAAATAGGAGGGCGAAAACTAGAGCGGGTAGAACAGTTTACGTATCTCATTAGTGTTTTGGACCAACATGGTCAAAGTAGTAAGGACGTAAGGAGAAGAATTGCACTAGGCAAAGAGGCTTGCACAAGGAGGAGGAAGTTGATGACAGGGACGTTGAGTAAGAATGTTAAGAAAAGACTCGTAGTAACTTTGATATGGAGCATAGCTCTGTACAGCGTGGAAACATGGTCATTGAATCAGGAGGATAGACATAGAATGGATGCTTTTGAAATGTGGTTGTGGAGAAGAATAGAGAAGGTGAAATAGACAGAGAAGGAAACAAACGAGGAAGTACTAGGTATAGTGGGCGAAGAGAGGGGTTTGTTGGGAGAAATCCTATGGAGGTAGGAAAAGTTGATGAAGGGGGTATTGACTGGCAGCGGGATGTTGAAGACTGTGATTGAGAGGAGAATGTTCGGCAAACGAGGAAAGGGAAGGAACAGGATAGGGATGTTGGACAGGATGAAGGGAGGAAGAAAGTACTCAGAGATGAAGAGGGACCTGATATAGAGTAGGAGACTGGATTTTGTGTTTTGTTAGGAGTCGCAAAATATTTATTTATTTAGTAGCTGTTTCCATCCAAAAACCTACCTTAACCGGTAGGTTACCTAATAATAATAATATATATAAAAAACCATAAACACAGAAATCAACCCGAAGGTCGGTTTGGTAAGTGATGGTAGGTTTCACCCAGTAATAAGCCCTATACAGCGTGTGAAATTCACACATCAGGGTAGGGGGCCAGTTCCTTTCCCTGTGCCGGCTATGGTTTCCCAGGAAGATCTGGTACCCGAAAAATCACATAGCTTGGGTGGAGCTGCAGGCGCCCAGAGTGCCTTGCCTGGGAATCGAACCTGGGACCAGCTGGTCAGCAGTCCAATGCTCTACCCACTGGACTACCGCGACCCACACACACACACACACGCACACACACGCACACACACACGCACACACACACACACACACACACACACACACACACACACACACACACACACACACACACACACACACACACACACACACACACACACACACACATATATATTTTGTTTTTAAGGTAATCCACCGGTTTAGGTAGGTTTTTGGATGGACACAACTACCAAAAAACATTGTATATATATATATATATATATATATATATATATATATATATATATATATATATATATATATATATATATATATATATATATATATATATATATAATACAAGATTTAAGGAATGGTGAAAGTCCTAACCTCGCATATTTACTCAATGAATAATAATTAAATGTAACTTGTTTAATTTTTTATGATATTCATTAGTCGCATTTTTGTTTTCAGAAAATATGCTCAAACAATTCCAAGACATTTTGGAGTTCGCTACAATGCCTACACCCAGACTGTTGAAATTTTGGACTCCAAACCACAGATTGAAAATCTTATCTCAAATATCGACAGAGAAATCCAGAATTTGATGGATTCTTTCCGAAAACTTAAAGTACATCCTGAAACCTTTCATCATTAACAAGATGGCACCAGTAAGTGTTGTTTTCATGCGGAAAAATTAGTTCTGTTCACTCTTTTATTGTTCAGAATATCAAGAAATAATTGAATGTGTAAGGATAAGATTGTCAAATCCTCCAAGGAGAAAATTTAATTGTTAACTGAATTCATAAGTTACAAATTCAAAATATGGACCATTGGCAACTGCCATGGCTTTTGAAACTCTTTCCTGAAGTATCATTTGATTTCCAGTTTGGAAATCATTATTGCAGATGCATATCTGGAAGTGCATAAATTCTACACTTTCAATTTGTTAAAAAAATTCCGCCTTCAAACTTAGAAAACTATATATTTGTGTGTCAATCCTTTCCCAAGCATTCTACTTGCATTTTTTGAATTGGGTGTCAGTGAGAATATGGGTGAAGTAAAATGGGAGAGGCAGTAGCACTTGTTCATAATGTCCAAATGAATTTCTCATGCGGGAATTTCTAAATGACCAAATGTACAAATTTATGTTTATATGTATATGAATGACATTAAATATGTATTTCCTTTTATATGAAAATGTGTATCTGATCAACCAAATAAAAGAGTATGTGGCTATTTCACATTTATTTTATGCCTAATGTAGAAGTTAACCCCAAAGCTATCCACATCATTGAGTTAATTACAAGCCAATCCACCAATTCAGAATGAAAATGCCCTTCAGCAAACAAACACTCTTCAGGTCTACTCTGTCCCTCATTATTATATTTCCAGCAGAAGTCACAGGCATGCAAACCATGATTGGAACATTTCCCTAGAGCCTGGTCATTTGCATTGAAAATACAGAACAATTAATATTAATCCAACCAGTGGCCATTTCTTGTATCCCTAAGAAAAGGGAGAATAAATATTTAGAATTAAGATTTAGATATTTTCAGAGAAAAATCACACATGGAAGTCACTTTTACAAACCTAAAGGCACTTGTAAATTCATAAATATTTAAAGATGCTTGCAATATTTAAGCATAAATTGTATTTTCTTCATTCCATTTTGTAGGCAGTGACTATAACACAACAGCACCCATCCATTTCATCTGATCATGCAAATAGCAATTAAAGTAAATGAACTATATATGCTTTTGGCTTTTCTTTCAAGTTCTTCAATTGTACTTCCATTTACTCAGCTTTCTATTGAAATGTTATTGTATTCCTATAATTATAATAATAAGGAATTAAATTTATAGCATAAATTCCAAAGAAACTACGGGAGATGCCTCAACAGTAACTTTTAGTGGTCAAAGCGAATGATTTTTACACTCTGAAATTGTTGCATAATAGTATAAAGTTTATTGAGCTTCTGGGAACCTAAATTTTGAAAGAAATTCTTTGAACAATAAAGAAAACATTTAATAATATAATTTCCCAAGCATAATGCTGTCTTTACTTCAAAACATTATTTCTTTATCCAAATCTATAACTCAATCTTCAACCAGTTGAACTTGTCACTGTAATTTCATATTAATTAATCCCATAGCCTATTCATAATCACAATCAAAAAAAGATGACATCGAGATATATCACAAATTAATTCCCAAATATGATTCTTGGCATATGACAGCATTATCCACAGGTTGATTGAAAGCAGTCTTTTAAAGCGATGTACATACTCGTATAGTGTTTACTTGGGTGGAAAATGATGGGATTGATTTCACTATTAACGCATGTAATTTCAATCATTTTAGTAACAAAGTAAATATGCATATTTAACTTTAAGTGACTGTAATATCTCTACAGTTAACTCATCCCTATTAATGGAAGTGGCAAATATTTTAGTGTACTTTCAAAACACTAAATTGGGTGAAGAGAAATCTGGAGGTGAGTCATACAACAAATAAGGGAAAGGCATATAAGAATAAAAAGGCATTATATAAGGCAAATAATAAGGCATTTTATTCCAAATTCATTAAATTTTGTGCGACATCGAATAAACGTTGTTTAAGAGAACAGTGAAGAATTTGTAAAATTGAGGTTCCTGTAAAAATCAGGTTTCGGTGGAATTATTTTAAATGTGTATTTTATAGATGTAATAACTCTCATGACTAAAGCGAAATAAGTACTATAAACAATTTCAATTCCTCTATAATAACAGGTGTGATAATGTAAATAAATACGGCGTAATACTGAAATTTGTAAATATGGCTTCTCGTTTAGAAAGGTTCTCTATATTCTATTTGGTGGTGTTGAATTCGAACATATCTACAAGTAGTGCAAGATGAAAGTACCCGATATACCATCCCAGTTATCCATTCGAATGTCGGTTTGGTAGGCGAAGGCAGAGCTCACCCAATGCTTATCCCTGCGGCGTGCGTGGTGTTCACACATGAACGGGGAAATGAAGGGGCCCCGCCTGTGGTTTTCCAGGAAGATCTGCAACCCAAAAGTCACACAGGGATTTGAAGTGAAGTTGATGGTGCCCAGGGGCGACCTCGGGAATCTAAACCGAGCCTTCCACCCCAGCGCCCTGCCCACTTTATTTCTCCTTAATGCTCAAAATCTAATTTTCTATATCGTCATCAGTTTAACTTTATAAAGTCTCGTAGTAAGGAGGATATTACGATGACTTCCACCCAATACAAAACCTTTTACGCCACGTAATGTAAACTGACGCATCTTACGATTAGATTAGACGCTTAAAAGTGTACAATCATTATAAGCATTCGAATATAAGATTTTTCGGAACAATTTGAAATAACTCTTAGGAAATCATGGTTTAAATCAAGTTATTGAATAATGATTACTCAGAATTGATGAGGCCATTCGAAGGGAGCGCTTTTTTATATATCTAAATGAATAATCTTCATTGAACTCTAATTGCACGCGGCAATTCCCGAAGGCCGTATACTTGTAAGTATTTCTGCACTGCTTCGAAAGAGTGTAGTCTCATTAATTTCTACTTCTGTGCGCCACATAACATCGGACGAGGATAGGAAAATTTTTGGGTAGCAAATATTGACGAAAATCCAATAAATAGGGGTCTAATTGATTCTGCTTTTGGTTTATAGTGCAATAGATGTATGACGATTGAAGATGGGCACCATAAAAGAAATGTCCTTGAAATGGCCATAAAAACCGTGAGATAAACGACCACGACGTGCTTGAAAGATAACAAAATCATTAAATGCCTTTGCAATTGCCATTTCTAGATGTCCTGTTGCCATCCAGCAACCATCACATTCTGTGAGAGAAAAGCCGCGGATTTGAAAAAGCCAACGCCAACTTCGCTCTTCGGCGCAGACATTTTTGAAGAACGGAGAAATTTTATTCGCACAGTCCCTAATAATGAAACTACGCTTTTCAAATAAGAAAACGTTCAAAATACATTTATCCAGAATTTTCCGGAAATGATCACAAATGAATGAATATTTTTAGCATTTATCTCATACGACTGGAAATATAAAAAAATGATTGATTTTATATGGAAGTAATGCATTAAAGTCAAAGTTTTCGAATAACTTTTTTGGCGTAATCAAATTACATAATTATTTAGCCCATATCGCTATATTAACTATTTCGCTCAGAGTTTTCCAACACCCTAAGAAGAAAAAAATATTCTGTTGAAAAATAGAGGAAACTGATTTCTACTTAGTGATACTTACTTTTAATTTAGAATTAAGTTTATTGGCACGTGAAGTTTGCTCTATGCATTTATAGGCATAGAAAGCAATAAAAACAAGCACGGTGGATTCAATTATTTTAAAATATAATCGGAAGACTTCTTGAGTCGGATGAAAATTTTTCTGGGTTGTAATTTCTCTTCCCATGATCTTAATTACTCTTCAACTGAAATGTTGAGGAGAGTGTGTTCCTATTATGCGAATATATTATGTACTATAATTAGGAAGAGGAGTGTGGTCTCTAATACGAACTGTTTGGTGCAAATACATATTGAAAGCAGTTTAAGAGATGAACCAGAAAATACTAACAGCAATGAAAAAGCATATGTTCACTGACGGAGAAATGGAAGTGATGTCGATGGATTTCACTGAACCCCCGGGGCCCAGGAAAAAAACCTAAACCTGTCCAAAACCGGAGACCTACTCAATACCCCAATTATAGAACGGTCAAAGTATGATGGAGCGTAGTTTCACCCACCTCCTTTATTACCCGTATCGACTCCGAAACAAATCATTATAATTCAAGTGGGTAGGCGTGCATTGAGGCATGCTTACACACCCAATTCTTAGGCTGGAGAGAAACTGTATTTACCGTTTACAAATACTGTCAATCCACGGAGGGGTGCAGTCCAAGGTTAAGAATAAACTTCATGTTAAATAATTTGAACATTTAGTATACCTATCTACAATATGTTGCTCACCATTAAGACAAATGACAAAGTAAGAAATCTCTTGTAGAATATTTTATACTTTGCCTCTACAAGGGCCATGTAAACTTATGCAAACCAATTTGCTCACACTGCGCATACAGAAGGTTACAGATAATCGTCAAACTAAAATTGCTTTTTTTTAGGTGAATGCCTTTAGTGTTTTATGAGACATAAAAACGGAGGCATTTACTAATTAGGAACTCTCAAAGCATCAGCATCAAAGATTGAGACGTTCACCCAATAACAAATGAAAAATAAAACCGATTGAAATTGTTCGTATAGTATGCATATGTTCGGGTGAATATTCTCGTTCAGGCGAATCTAAGTGACAGAAACCGTGACGGCGACCTTGGAGACTTATCGTTTTTTGACTGCGAGGATCATGCGTTCGAATGGTGGTCTCAAAAGCGAAGATAACATTATAAAAATCTCCTGATGACATTAAGCGGATTTTATGACAAACAGGTCACACCTTAGGGGGGCCAACTCTCAGTGACAGTTGGCTCCCTCGACGTGCCAAGGCCGATATGTGTGGGCGGATAATTTAAATCATCCATCAGACCGGGTGCTGTTCTCTATTAACTTTTTCTGTGGCTTTTATTGAAGTGCATATTATTTTTTCGCACGTATGTTTTAATTGCATAAGCATCACATTGCTTACAACGGATGATGCGTGGGCACAACGAGATTAAGATGTATCGTATGTTTTCGGGTCAAATACTATTCCTAGCCCACATTCTAGTCATCTTCGAGCCTTAGGGAACTCTAAGGTGTATCTTACGAAGTATTTCCCTATGCTTTTAGATGTGAGAAATTTATCAAAAACCGCCGGTGGGTGCCGGGATATCACTTGGGAAATTTTGACGCAGGAGATCCCAGAGAGTGAGTACCCCGGAGCTGGCTGGAAAATAAATACCTCGGACTGTGCGTCACATGTCGATCACCGCCTAAAACTCAGTCGATAAATGTGAAAGCCAGAGGAGAACTTTTATGGATCCGTGATATAGCTAAGGTCATTAAAAATTTGCAGTCGCCATTCAATTTTATTTTTTAATTCCTTTAAATTACAATTTTCATTCAAAGAAAAAGATATATAAATCGATTCTTTGAAATTTATTCTTCAATAACTTATTAAAGAATGAATCGGCATTGGAAACTAAAGTAGAAGAGGAGGATTCGGATCAGGGATTTTAATGTATAAAGGGTTTAGGATTCAATTACATTTCGGATTACCTCAATTCCTTCATAAAATTTAATAGGTTCAGTGCAATTCACTCAAGGCAATATCTTTGAAGGAGTGGCTAGATTTCAGCATGAGAAATAATACGCATGTGCTATTCATTTGCTTTGCTTAGATGGCGTTAATTTTCTCGTAATCATCAATTACGAAAATGAACCCGCCGACCGCGAAAATAAATAGAAGGTGTCGTGCAATTGAACTCCGATGGGTGGCAACCACGGGATACTTTCGAATATTTTCACCAACGGTGAATTTAATATAGCCATTTTATTGGAAATGAATGGCGTAGAACTATTTAACTCGGATGGTTGATTTCCCGTCGGTGAAGATGCAAAGAAAATACCAGAGAAAACTCAAATATGTTTTTCATGGTTTGGAAAATTTGGTTCGCATGGTTTGGAAATCGTTGAGGTGGGATGATGAGCGCCTGCGCATGCGCCCTCGTGGTGTGAACGTGCAGAAGAATCGAAAAAATTCGTACTGTAAGGGAAATGAACGATGAAGGTCCAGACACGATGGAAGAAGAAGGTTTTGCGGGGAGAATTTCGAAGAAGACAGGACAAGTAGACGGAGGAGTTACTGCGAGGCAATGGGGATGCTGAAGAGTGTGATATGGAGAGGAGAATGCTGGGAAAGCAACGAAGAGGAGGGGGGACAAGAATAAGCATCTTGGATGGACTCAAGTGGTGCAGGAAGTAAGTATGCACAATTTATAATGATATCTAGTATGAGTCTTAAGAATATTTTCGTCATTCTAGTTGGGGCTTAGGAGTGCTGTATTGCGCAGCCAAAGGGCCCATCAAAAGCACAACCTTAAGCCGGTAGACTGCTTCTAACAGCAACTTGATTGACTTAAGCTGACTTCAGTGTGGCGCTCCTATCCCAAAACATCTTCATGATCACGTCTAGATTTGTCAGGTCCCCCTAAAATAAATATGGACATCGAAAATTAACTATTACTGACAACAAACCGTAGTGGACGAGTCACGGATGTAATTGCAGTGGCGTCATTAGGACCAAACCTTTCAGTGAATGGCCGTCATTTTTTAATAATCGTCAAGGAGAGCACTTAGTCCTTGGGCGTGAAGTTTCCAAACCGCCGAACGCTCTTACAACGCAACACGGAATGTATTCGAAGTAATATCCACGCGAGTTAGTGGGCGAGAACGCTGCTCCCCACCTTGCTAGGCAGTCGACCTGGATTTCCACTTGGTAGAGTTTTTTTTTCTCTACAGCCGCCATTACGTGATTACGAGAGTGCAGTCACCCATTGGAATATAGCCCACATGAATTTCAATTTTCCGCTTCATGAACCGTGCCACTTCGATTGAAATATTGCATCGTTATTGTTTCCCAGACGTGAAGTCTCATAAAAACTTTGATGTTCGTCCAATCGAGCCACAAAGTTTGTTTTCACACTATCTTTAATGCGAACCAATCATTATTTCGCGTTAGAGCATCTTGAAAATGGTTAAATCGGAAACGCGTTAGGCTTGCAACTAAAATCTGTGTACATGATACGCTCGGTTATTTAGCTCACCGACATATTTAGAGTTCATGACGTTTCTTCAAAAACTTTTGATTTGAATTTTCCTCGGCGCTAGAATGTATTCACTCTTGTGAAGGAACTCGAGAGCGTTCCTTTGTTTAGCATTCGGCCAGAACGGGAGATTGGAGAACAATGGCACGCTTATATTGCCAAAGTCGAAGCCTTAGGTATTCATTCATTCTAATTATCCCCCAACGAAAAGTAAATCGCAGTCACCAATAACATCACGATGTGCGTGCGTCTATACCTCCGATAACGGACTTAAATTGGAACAAAATATTTTACACTTTGATATATTGACCTCGGCTTGTCAGTAAAAGTTGCCGATGTTCACTTTTCATCATTACACACGCTATGACTCGATTGAGACGAGTTTCACTGAAAATAAAACAGGTCAAGTTACCTCGTCCTACGCACTTCAGCGACAGATCAAATCTCATAAAAATTGGCGTTCAATTCAACCTCCTCCCGGGCGATCAAATGGAATCTGCAAGTTTGCAACGACGACATTCATTCCACTTGACGCGCGGCGTCATAAATCGACCGTAGGTGCCGCAAACGCGTCATCCGCAAATCCATGGTCCGATCGTCCGGCGAGTCGGACGCCCTGGCGTCTCGGTGAAAGGCGTCGCTTTGCCGATGTAGCCAAAGCCGCTCGACGCAAGATTCCGACGTCTTTCTATGCAGGAGGATACCCGGCGCGGGCCAAGGGCGACTCGGGGCCTCAATATCCCGGCCTCAGAATGGTGAGTGCCTTGAGCGATTAAAGAGAGGAGCGGTGCAAAATTTCCTGAGAGAACAAACACCTTTTCTACCTCCGTCGGAGACCCTACCTTCTACGCCTCGTTCCTTCACACGTGTCCTGGATGAGCAGCGACCAAAAGAAATAGCCTCCTTCAAAAGAGCTCTTTTTACATTAAAATGGCTTCTCTACGTGTGCGACAATGGAAGGGTGGTCCAACATCGCGTGCCTGTTGCTTGATGGCCGGTCGATTTGACTTAACAGCTCAGAGGACTTCATTTCGACGAGAAACGTACGCATCTGCAAATAAAGAATGCATACATGAGTGCTTTCAGTGGTACAGCAAGAGCGATGAGGCTGGGGGAGGCAGTAGCATATCAAATTGAAGCTTCTTTACCGTCAAACCCTTTGATAGGACTCAACTCCGTAAAACATTCTACGATGACGCCGTGCAGTCATTCGATGAACAGAGGTGAAACTTCTTTTAGCAGGTTATACGAAGGATCAAAAACTATCTGAAGACATTCTATCTACCTATCAATCTATCTGAAGACTACAGTATATGTACTACTGTATGTGAGCAGCCAACCATGAAATCGTTTAGTGAACGGTTTGATTAGGTTAGGACATTTACCTAACCATTATCTCCCCATCCCGCTGAAATTAATGGTAAAAGTGAACCATTCATGACGATATCCCTGGAACCATGGACTTTGGAAGCTTTGGGGGAGCGGGAGGGGGGGTAAACTTTACTCCTCCGTACCTACGTAATTGGGCTTATTTTTTGATGAGACTAACGCGTCAGTAGAAAAGGTTAGTTTCCTTCTCCACCCAGACTTATGGGATGCCTATATGTTCGGGAAAACCAGGTTTGACGCGATTTTAAGTAAAAAATTACAGATCCTGAAGAATTGCCAGAAATTTATTGAAATTCCAGAACAAAGCCCATTGACCCTTACCGAAGCCCGAAAAAAATGCGACCGAGTGCAACTACCACAAAACCGTTTGTTCAAGAAATAATTCGGAGGAAAGATGAGTTGCAGCATGGGAGACGACATTTACGTTCGACCTTCTGAATCACCATTTATCCAAAAATCAAAAAAATATATCCAGCGGCGGTTCAATATTTCCAGATGTTCTAACAATATTAAAATGCTTCGAGGAGTTCTTCAACGAAACTTCTAAGTGTGAGCAAAGTATCTTCAGAATCCATTTTCTTTCAGGAAAAATTGAAAATAGGCGCGAAATGCGGGGGTCGCAATACGTACTAACACCAATTTTGGGGGACTATAAATAATATGGGAAAATAAAATGTTTAGAAAAATAGGACGTAAATTTGATCGATCAAAAATAGGAGTAGATTATTAGTCACAGACTTCTCACGATGTCCCCAAAACTGCGGTTTTCAGTTTCACTATTGATGCGATAGCTAAAGTTTACCGGCATTTATCGATGTTTCCGTTGCCTCCCATCAAGAATATATTTTTAATTGGCAACTGTTTCTTCCGACGCTGTCATAAATCACGCCCAGACAAGGTGATTCATAGTATTTCCAGTTATTGAAGGATTCATTGAGATAGATGAATCATTGAAGTCATATTTCATTTCGCTTGATAAATGCCGCACAATTAAGATATCTCTTTTTAAACCGAATATTTCATGAAAGAGAATTCAAAATTGAAATTTGTATGAATACACCATAAAATAAAAACACGGAAGGGCTCTCGCCAAATTGTTTTGGAGGAATTATAATCCGATTTCACCCTAGCCGTGGAGTATTAATGTTATACCCCTGTCCGTGACACAGGCGTAGGGAGGGCATTTCTATTATGGATTCACAGTGGATAGAAGAAAAAAATCTGCTTTCACAAAATTCATTGAAAGTTTAATACTCACCCAGCAAATAAAGTTCAACATTAGTGATGCCAACTGCTCAGATCCTCACAAAATTACTAAGGCAAAGAAAGATAGAAAGCTGGACTGCGCAGAGTAACCACACAAAAAATATGACTGCCACATCGGTAAAACTACATACAGGTGGTTGGAATTCATGAGTGCAATTGTATAGGATTGTTATTTTTTATTTAATTTTTTTGGACATAACCTAAACAAATATACAGTTTTGAGAGGAGAATCAAGTGCACTTTATATTGATCCTAGCAAGATTTTCATAATTCACCGCCGGGCACCTACCTACTTACATTGAACGAACGTATTAAAACTGTTTACAAATAGGACAATAACAGAAGGGTGGCAGGGGGCATATAAGCATCTGCCCCCTAACAACCCACCGACCTCTCTTTCTATCACGCAATTGTGTGCTCCATAAGATCAAACTCCATCTTGCTTCAAAAATCATCCCAAACATTCGTCACAATCACTTTCGAGAAGAATACCAAGGTTTATTTTATTTACTCGTTGTAGCACCTGGAATCGATGCCAACGAAAAGAGGAGTGGAACATCCCCAAATTGCTGCACCCATCCTCAATCGATGACCAGCTGCATCGTCCCCCAATGCAAATATTTCAATCTGCACGCAAACCTTACTACACGTCGATAGTTTGGCAGTGAAACCTCTTTTTCACAAACACAGCACGTAATATTAGTTATCACTTAAAAACTCACTAAACTATTTCCTTTCTCATTGGGTGTAACACTTGTGGGATCAATTCAATAAAGGGTGAAAGTCTGAGATCAAAATGGAGATCCCAGCCATCCAGCGATGGAGTCCCACCTTCCCTGTTGGACGCGAGAGTGCCAACTGAAGCATCGTTCCCATTCCCACGAAAGACCGACCCTTCGAAGACGAGAGTTTATATAAGTCGCGCGTAACCTATAGTACCCAGGAGGCTTGAACTTGTTCTTGAATACGTAACAAGTGCTTTTTAGGCTAAACACTCCAACCACCAGCTGGTAATTATTTATCCGAATGAGGAAAATTAACTTATTGGAGTAATTAATAAAGTAAAGTCGACTGTGATAGGAATTTACGATCACGTGAACTTTCGCCCAGGTCTTCACTACCGGCCTTCATCATCGGGATGGTCTAAGGTAGTTCCTTCACCCTGTACCAAAATAAACATCGTCTTTAGCTTTCAATTCAATTGAATCTTAATTCCTGATGTAAACTCATTGCTCAACTTTTGCTTGCATCCTTTTGGAATAATTCTCATTCACACTTTCGCCTATCCACTTCTTGATGCCTCTAGCAATTTTGCCCTTCATTCTCCCTCCATCAAAACCATTTTTTTTCAACAATTTGTTAATTGGGACGAGGATATTACTTAATGTGGCGTATTAATGTGGTAGTATTTTTCTCTCCCATTAAAGCAATATTTTTTAGTATTTGGTTAGAATTAATATAAGTAAAACGTCAGAATTTTATTCAAAAGATAAAACGTACCAATAAATTAATAACATAAAAATTAATTTAATATTGGATACAATTCCAGTAAACTCCCTTCCCATTAAGGTTGACAACAACGATCAAGCCGAGTTTTAAAGTTATTTTTCAAGGACTTCGTCCCTTTAATGGCTCAGCAACTTGGTTGTTGAGGCAAGAGGATAAGCGTAGATTCGGAGATTTGGGTGTGGAAGAGAATGAGATATATCTACATCTACATAATACCCCACAAGCCGTCGCAAGGGCGTGTGGTGGAGGGTGTTAGGTCACCACCCGTAAAAAGAATACCACATGCAAAGACAACATGAAAAACTACACCCACAGCAGCGCACATACACAAAACCCTTCATCAAATACTCATGCAAACACATATACCTTAAACCAACAAACAACTGCACCCCAGGATGCAGCACTAAAGCCATCCAACAACACGCAAGCCAGGACACAACAAGCAAGAATGCGAAACTCCACCACCACATGAACATGCAACACAAAACACTCCCCCCCCCCCGAGGAGACAGTGAAAGGCAGGGAAATATATATATATGAAATGGGCCGAAGGGAAAGCGAAGTTCTGGGCATCCTAGAGGAAGAGAGGAGACATTCGAAGAAGGCGGGATGTGCAGACGCGGTGAACATCACTGCGAGCCCACGGGCTGTAGAAAACTGTGGGTGTGGAAGGGTATTGTGAGAGATATAGGTTGAGGTGAAGGTTAGGCGCGTTGGACGGATTGAAGGGATATAGAGAGTATGCGGAGCTGAAGATTGCTTCATTGTATGGCACGAGTTCAATCTATTGAGTGTCGTGACAGGCGGCCCTAAAGAAGATCAAATCCATCTGACACCTGCCTGGACCGTTATTAATAGTTTCAATTTTGCCAATTTCCTCCATGCTTCCCTAACCTCGTAAAATTCTTTCAACTTTGTCACATTCAGGCTTGCTCTTCTGCTCTTGAGAAAATCGCCAGAGGCATAAATAATAAAGCTATCTTTGGGTAAAGTTTCAGCGGTAGCCGCTAGGTGCGTGACGACACAGTGGATCTCGAGCATGGAGCGTCTTCGGCCCCTGGATGACCTCAAATCCCGAGCTTCTTATGACGCACTGCCGGGGGTCCAAGTGGCGCCTCCTCGAGAATCGTGTAATTCATTGCCGGCGCTTGGTGATCATCGATTGTTTCTTGGAAGGCCATGGATGAATTCGTACGACGCAAGGTTTCCGAAAATACAAGGTATGTATAAAAGGTATCGGGAAGAACTTTTTCCCGACGACACTGTAGGTCTCAGCGCGCAGGCTCGTGGTTGGGGGTCTGACACCTTCAGCACGCGTTTTTAGTGGGCCCGTGTCGGTGCAAAATACAGAGAACGATTGAACAGCGGCACATCATCAAATTTTGCGTTTGACTGGGGAAATCGGGTACGGAGTCGTTGGGCATGATTCACCACCAAGTGTTCAAGGATCTCGCAAGCACGTCGAAAAATGCAGTTTCTGAGTGGTACAGGCTCTTCAAAAGATGACCGAGAGAGTGTGGAGGTCGAGCTCCGCGCTAGACGGCTACCGACGTGAAAAACCGACGGCAACGTGCAACGCGTGCGTGAAATGTTAAATTCATACCGTCAGTTAAGTGAGCGAATAATCGAAGATCCTATTGAAATTGATAAGATGACATTGCACACACCATTGTCACTGAAAATTCGGTGATGCAAAAGATCTGCGCTAAATTTGTCACGGAGGTCTTGACGGACGGGCTCCAGTGTCTGCTTGCGAACACCTTCTGTAAAGGCATCGCGACGATTCCCCAACCCTCTTACAGTGCCGACTTGGCACCAGCAGACTATTTCCTTATCCCAAAAGTGAAATCCTTCCTCAAAGGCTACAACCATGGGGGTCTAATTTGCCCACAAGGGTGCCTTTGAGTCGCCTCTGGAAAAAATGAGTCGAATCTCGAGGGATGTACTGTGAGGAAGAATTTCGAGGCATTATAGCGATATCTGAAATATATCTAATTTTTAAAAACTTTTCCCGATATTTTTTATGCAAACCTCTTGCCTTTTCGAATTCCGCTCACTTGGACGACCATACCGATTTTAATGATCCTCGCGTTGTAACAAGATAGATGTTGCCGCTTGGAGATCCAGCGTTCCCATCACCTTCACTCCCGTGGGGCTTCAAACCAAGTTACTATCTCTGGGTTGGACCACGACAAAGAACGATTCGACCGGGCAAATCATTTAACCGAGGGATGAGGAAAAGATACGCGCCATCCATGTGAAGACGGTGTGCAATGTTGAAACCCGAATCTTGGAGCAAACCTTTTCGGGCCTTTAACTGGTGTCTATTTCTTCTCCAGTAGAGGAGAATTTCCAAAATACTTTCGGCAATTGCAGGTTACAGCACGTGAGGTCACCATGGCATAAAACTCAATTTTAATTTCACTTCCAAATTCGAAAGACAGACGCTATTATTATAATTTGCGGTTATTTTTGACGAGTGAAAAAATAACGAATGGTGGAATGGACATCATCACATTCCCATTGCATTCGACTCTTCTTTTCGCTTGTGTCTCCAAGATGGCAACCGCGCGCCCCTCAGATACGCCGCTCTTCGACAGATTGTTCCTTCTGCTTAAATACAACACACTATCCTTAGGTGGGATTTAAAATCCATAACTTTAATTTTAGCGTACGGTTTAGCCATCTATGGATGTGAATAAAAAAATGAAATGGGAAACTGGCGGGTGGGGTGAAGGGATTTTCGCATGAATGCATATGCCACTGTGGGCATAGTAATTTGCATCGAGAATCACGGAATCAAAAATTGTAGTACATTAAAACTTTGTAAGTTTCACTGAATTTTATTAATTCATATTTTAATTTAAAAAGTATTTATTTTTCTCGATTGATCACGACATTCAAATAAATTTGGGGTGAATACCATAGAATTCATAATGGAATCTTATTTACATGAGAATATGCCTCTAAATATTAATTCATTAGTTACAAGTAGTATGCTATTATTAGTTTGCAATTAACCTCTGAATTACTTTAATGAGCAAATGGCGTAGTTTCAGGCGTGATATGGTGACATTTGAGCATAGTAACGAACCAATGATAACCCTTTTCCATTAGATATTCAGGTATCACAAGTGTGAAATGATCTGATGCACCGAAACCGACCCTTTCTTCTTCTATTACTTAATGAGAAAATAATTTTCGAGTCAAGAGTATAATTTAGCCTCAGAATTTTGTACAGGGAATGATGGCAGGAAAATATTTACAATACTTTCCCACAAACATTACGAAAACCCTTCACTTATGGCCATTTCAGGTAATTTTCAATGCTGTTAAAATTAACAGGCATTATAAAAAACGCATTTCAGGGTTTTTGTAGATTCATCCTGTTCATATATAAACACATTAGTGATTTAGAGTATAGTATATGCTAATAGAGTTATAAATATTGACCTGATCTTTACACGCACATTCAAAAATACCAACTAGCATGAGTGAGGGGCACGTCATTAAATATATCCCAGTGTCAAATTCCAAAGAAACTGCGGGAGATGCCGCAACAGTAACTTTTAACGGAGTCATCCGCTAATGTGCATTTCAATGCAACAATTTCAGAGCGTAAAAATCATTCGCCTTGACTGGGACTCGAACCCAGATCCCTCAATATCCGGTCGAGTGCTTTAGCCACTTAAGCTACCGAGGCGTCCTCTTAAACTCTGAAATTTTGGGGCTTTTAAAGGAACTAGATGTTATGACGAAATACCGTACATACAATGTCACATGTATTCGTAGTCGTGCGCGAGGCGCCACTGTCCACGAGGTTAAAGCCAACTTTAAACACGTATGGTGTTTTCCCTTTGACAAATTCCAAAGAAACTGCGGGAGATGCCGCAACAGTAACTTTTAACGGAGTCATCCGCTAATGTGCATTTCAATGCAACAATTTCAGAGCGTAAAAATCATTCGCCTTGACTGGGACTCGAACCCAGATCCCTCAATATCCGGTCGAGTGCTTTAGCCACTTAAGCTACCGAGGCGTCCTCTTAAACTCTGAAATTTCAGAGTTTAAGAGGACGCCTCGGTAGCTTAAGTGGCTAAAGCACTCGACCGGATATTGAGGGATCTGGGTTCGAGTCCCAGTCAAGGCGAATGATTTTTACGCTCTGAAATTGTTGCATTGAAATGCACATTAGCGGATGACTCCGTTAAAAGTTACTGTTGCGGCATCTCCCGCAGTTTCTTTGGAATTTGTCAAAGGGAAAACACCATACGTGTTTAAAGTTGGCTTTAACCTCGTGGACAGTGGCGCCTCGCGCACGACTACGAATACATGTGACATTGTATGTACGGTATTTCGTCATAACATCTAGTTCCTTTAAAAGCCCCAAAATTTCAGAGTTTAAGAGGACGCCTCGGTAGCTTAAGTGGCTAAAGCACTCGACCGGATATTGAGGGATCTGGGTTCGAGTCCCAGTCAAGGCGAATGATTTTTACGCTCTGAAATTGTTGCATTGAAATGCACATTAGCGGATGACTCCGTTAAAAGTTACTGTTGCGGCATCTCCCGCAGTTTCTTTGGAATTTGTCAAAGGGAAAACACCATACGTGTTTAAAGTTGGCTTTAACCTCGTGGACAGTGGCGCCTCGCGCACGACTACGAATACATGTGACATTGTATGTACGGTATTTCGTCATAACATCTAGTTCCTTTAAAAGCCCCAAAATTTCAGAGTTTAAGAGGACGCCTCGGTAGCTTAAGTGGCTAAAGCACTCGACCGGATATTGAGGGATCTGGGTTCGAGTCCCAGTCAAGGCGAATGATTTTTACGCTCTGAAATTGTTGCATTGATATCCCAGTGTTATCATTGACTATTTCCCGAATGGAAACTGGCATGTGTTGATGATATTAGGGCAAGTACATGGGAGATAGTTAATTGATTTCAACAGTAATTCATAAAGTTATCATTTGTTGACAAAGTTCCTCGTCACAGTATCAGAAAATTTGACACACTTTGGCGTTTAATGTGACTTGTCCCCTTAATTTACTTAAAAGCTTCGTGTTAAATTTAAATTCCCGAGGCGCTAATTTGAACGTAGCCACATTTTTCATGGTTCTCTGTGGTACTAAGCAGTCTTGAATTTTGAACAAAATCTGCCCGCTTTGAAGCTGTCGCCCATTAGAAGATTGGTAAAAAATATTGGGCGAATCGAGCGGCGAGGCCTTGCAAGCGACGTCCGTCACCCTACCCACGTCATCGCACAAAACCGCGGAGGTCATTGCCATTATCACCAGCTGGATTGTCGAGGTGCCTCGCATTTTTGTCCGACCTCCTGTATTTAACAGACTTGCGTCATTCCGCCGAGATTGATAGGGGCCAGGTTACGCTCCTGTTCCTAAATTTCACCATGCCTCTCTCAACACGGCCAACTGAATTTGAACAATGAAAGAAGCTAATATATTCTAGGTTATACAATTAATAATATCTTATTTAATCAATGGAGGGGGAAGGGACCTTAATGTAATAGAAACTCAAGAAAATAAAAATAATAAAATCACCATACAATTGTTAAAGATTGGTTGGGAGATAGTTTAAACTGACTAAAAATCATCAAAAGATTTTCATAGTGTCAGAACGAATGTTCATATTATCACTCAAAGGTTCGTTACAAAAATATTATATTTGCATCCAAAAATTTGAAAAAATTACATTTACTGTTTATTCATAGAATGTGTACAGTAAAATTCAACAACTTGTTAAATTTGCACCGCTTTTTAATGTAAAATTAACGCCCAAAATGGAATCCGTTTGTATTGAATTGTACGAATAATAAAATATATATTTTGAAGAAAGATCTTCGGCAACACTGATATTAAAGGCACAAAATGTTTTCGCTACTTTACTACAAGCCAATATTTTTAATATTTGTCTAAATAAGGCTGAAAGCAAGCGTTCATTCATTTAATTCTCGGATTTTATTCCCGATTTCTTTCGTTTATTAAATTAATTCCTTTTGATGACTGCGTCAGTTACCTTGTTTCAGGGTTCTCTTTGCCATGTACTCAATCTTACAGCACCTTCAATCAGGGGTTGTTTCGGTGTGCATATCACATTGATATTCTCTCCTCATGGATTCATTTGTCGCTTTTTTATTGGTTTCGAAGGACACACTGTTATCAATTCAAAGATAAGCCATTCTCTCGCTTCTCCGTAGCTTTCCATTCCTACGTGGCACATCTTAACACAAAAGCACATCATACGCGTGCTTCCTTCTCTCTCCACTTCCAATTCCACGACATCTATCGATTCGTAGGTGATACGCGGGTTCGCCTCCTTCAAATTACTCCTTGCAGCTTTCCCTTTCCCCGTCATAACTTCATAACTTTCTTCCACTTATTTCCTCCATTCCATTCCTCATTTAAAAAACTTCGATTCTATTCTCATCTTCTTTTCGGAAAGATTAGGTTTCGGAGCCGAATGCCGCCACGCTCCAGGAACATATCAATCAACCGAGGCAAAACTCATGCAACCTGTCCGTGGTTATTGCGCCCTTTTCGAGATATCTCAGGTGGCCCTGAAGGGCAGCCCCTTAATATCAAATTGGGAGATAGCGACTAGTCTCGGTAATACTGCTGTGTAGCGAAACTAATTGGCATTAAATATTCTGCCCTGTGGAAACGCAAAGCTCTTTTTTCTTTCTTATTTTCAAACAATTTTCACCCGTCAAGTACATTTCTAGTTCGTTAGTAAATCTGTGTATTCCCTTAATTTCACAACACAATGATCTGGAGCTTATGCTGAAAAAATATTGCAAAACTTCGACATCTCTCTTCGATTAACCGAGAAACCAACAAGGATGAAGTTCAGCTGAATGCTTATCCCTTTTCTTAGTACTATTTATATTTAAAAAAAAACATGTTTTATCAGTTTGAGTAGAATGATTGGGTGGGATTTCATTAGCAATAGAAGGTTCTTGATCACAATACGCCGGTCACCAACTTTAAAATAAAGGCCACGTTCGCTTGCGATTCGCTTTATGCGTAAAGGTTTCACCCGTTGTGATTATCAATGATCTGCAGCCGTAGACATCGGAATGAATAAAACACATGAATTCAAAAAATACCGTATGGTAACCAGTAGTAGAAAGTGACTGGTAACCATCCTACGTACTTGATCAAGGATGGCAATAAAGTAGAATTAGACACAGCCACTTAGACTGCGCATTGGCGTGCACGTGATTTCTGTCCCTAAAGCATTCGTGCCCAGCAGGTAAAAATTCCAAGAAAGTAATAAGCTCGTCTCACATTAAATTGTTCAATATGATGCTTCGGCAAAGCAGCTAATGGCTGAGTCGGAGTCTAACGTAATAAATACAAATGCTTCATGCCGACATAGTTATTACAGCGCATGCGTCGACTGCCCTTCGCGCTTCCTCTCCGTCTTTTGCCTGCCTGACTTGGTGACAGCTGCACTTAATCGGTGTTGGCTTATTAAATTGCTGTTGGTTTTTAATAATCTAGGTCTCCCACCAGGCGTAACGTGCAATCTCATTCAAGGCAATTTGTGGCGGAATTTATGAAACTGACAGGTCGTTCCTGTATTTTAAGAGGAAGAGGGGAGAGAGACACGTGATGAGTCTGTAGAAAGTTCAGAAACTCGGTATCGAAATGTAAGAACCTCAACTCACGATACAAATATGATTATAGCTAATCGTCAGTTAGGTTAATTTAAGGTGCATCGACGTAACATTACTTCGCTGACGTCGAATTATCATAAGTAAACCGTATTACATTTGTACTTATTGTGCAACTATATTTTTACGGTCTGCACTCTAACAATGTGTTACTATTATAAATGATATTGAAAGTATTGGTTTGACAGCTTTGTTATCTTCGTAAAATATTTTATTTCCGGAAGAACTTTAAAACTTTCTGTACTTGAGGGGTCATTCTCTAAGACTCATCACTCTCCAGAGGCTTTACAATGGCCGCATGGCGTGTGATATTTGACAGTCAACCAGGAGGTGCCTTACTGCCAGTCAGGATTGGTGATCCAGAGTCAAGGACATGAATTATGAAGAAGACAAGACGCTGTGGATAATCACTCTCGTAATTACAACTTTCTTCCATCGCCTATTCCTCACCGAGAACTTCCAGAGTATTACATTACTGTGTACGTGCCGAAGTTTCTTATGGCCTACAATTTATCATGGCGCATGCCAAGTCTTTCGGAGTATATCCTTTGTCGTAATTATATTAGAGAACATCGCAGGGAATTCACAGGCCCATCTCCTCTCTGAGTGTTTCTGTTTCTGTGACGACGGCCGCTTCGTATCTAGGAACACCGACGACGTAACTAAGGACGCTCAGAAATCTTCTTTCAAAACGTTTTCTTTTAAGATAAATTGTAGTTAGCAATAATTCTTGGACCAGTAAATGAGTGTCACTGCAGACCTGAGTGCTCAAAGAGATTTCCAATATGCTAAAATCAAACAGTTCCCTTGACATCTCAAATAACTCGGCGGTTTGCATATAACGCCTTGGTGTAGTTTCAAATAATCGGTGGACACAGTTAATTTCCACTGCTAGCTGAAGTAATGACGAGGTCTATTCCAGTTTGACGGACTTCTATTTTTTCTGGGAAGCTAATTAAATCAGAAAGTTTAAAAGTGAAAATATAATTTCTAAGTGGATGCCTAAATGTTCCAAGACGTCGACACCATGGTAATTGGGGGAGTTTCAAAAGGGATCATTTTTTTCCCGCCAGAAAAACCGGCTGGGCCGTGGACGAGACTTCTTGGGTTCGTTGTCACGCAACGTCCGGCCTTCTTTGAACTTTATTTTTGAACGGGTGTGGTAGGAGTAGTGACATCCTAACCAACCCTTCCTAGATAGTTATACAACACGGTTACATGTTGATTGAGGGGATACCTTAAATTCCCCTTTTGTCTTCAATCGCCAAAGTTATCCGATATGAGATTTTTAAACAGTTATTTACATGAACTCTCAAGTATCCAATACATACATAATAATACATTTGGAATTACACACTTAACCATTCACAGAATACACAGAACATTTGAATTTAGGCACTTCGAGTACAATTAGCACATATTTTCACAATAATCAGCACAAGTACAGAAACATACAACATAATATATTATATAAAAATAATTTGCATCGTGAATGTATGATATATTTTGATTTTTCGCCTAGTTGTAGAGCACGTTAAATAGGAAAATTTACACTGACAGTAAAATGCGTTAGATGTGTCTGCTTACATGGCTTAATTACCACTCGTGTGACGAAATCAAATAGGAGTTTACAATTGATGTTTAAGCAGAATAATACTATTTCGCGCAATTTAATTTTCTTCACCGCCATGTTATGCCATATTTCTTGTCTTGTTTTTTCATGACGGATACATTCTTCAATTCTGTGTTTGGCGGTGTCCTCTGTTAAGCAGATATCACATAGGTTAGTTCTCGATTTCCCAATTTTGTGAAGGTAATTTGAAAAATTTCCATGGCCGGATAGCATTTGGGTACATTTGTGTGAAAGGTTGATTTTTAGTTTTAATCTATCGCAAATAACAGGGAAAATGGCCTTTGCGTATGAGCCTTTATCGCTGTTATCCCAGTCAGATTGCCACTGAACGATGAATTCTTCCCTCAGTCTCTTTTTTAAGACATTTTTCCTTTTGTATTGATTTTCATCAAGCTCAAGATTGAAGGGTTTAGCCCTTTGTCCAGATTGTAATTTGATTATAGCATTTCTTTCCGGGATCTCGTATGTTAAGGGTGGGAGCCCGCAAATTATACACAAGTGCTGACCGTAGAGTAGCCCCTACATATTAGCAGGGCCTTCGAGCTTCTTTTAGTTTACGGTCGATTCTACTTAGATTGATCTTATGAACCCAAATATCGCAGCCAAAGGTGGCGATGATATTCGCTACTCCTTTATAGATGGTTTTTAAGGAGTCGGTGCCGAACTTAAAACTACAGTATCTTCGAGCTGCCTGGAAGATTTTCTTTATTTTATTGGTGGTGTAGTTAATGTGGGCTTGGTGGAATAGTTTCTCGTCTAACATAATTCCGAAATATTTAAATAAGTATGCCCTTTTAAGGTTTTTATTATTAATTTTCACAGCAGGGTTCCTAGCCATCTTGCTTCCGAAGATCATGTATTGGGCTTTAGCGATCGATATCGTTAATTTGTTCTCAGTTGCCCAGTTTTCAATTATATACATTATCATGGGTTCCATTTTGGCTCCGGTGCTTGCTTCTATAGTCAGGGAGATATCGTCTGCGAAGGCAATGAGCTGGCACCCAATAGGGAAGTCTCTTCTGAGTACCTGGTTGGTTATAAGATTCCAGAATAACGGATCAAGAACCGACCCCTGTGGACCACCTCTTGTTAAAATCTTGCTTGTTTCTGTTGTTTGCGTGGAGTGTCTGACCTCTCGATTATTAAAATAGCTGGTCAGAAGCTTTATTAGATTAGCTGGGATCCTTAGGGTCTTAAGCTCCTGTTTAACTGAAGGCCACCGAACGGAATCGAATGCACCTTCGATGTCGATAAAGATGACGATGGTATATTTGCTTTGATTTTCGATTAACCGCAAAAGATGGTGAATGGCATCCGATGTGCTTCTCCCTCTCCTAAATCCATATTGGTTAGGTTGATAGAGCGTGTCGTCGAAAATAGCTTCAATTCTACCCTTAATAGCTCTTTCAAATGTTTTGCCTTGATCCGGAAGCAGTGTGATTGGCCTGAATGAGGAAGGTTCAGATGGATAATTTTCCTTAGACTTTAAGATCATGTGCAAGGTTCCGATTTTCCATGAGTCTGAGAATTTCAAAAGCATGAGACAATCATTAAAAATGTTTGCAATTAATTTGTCCAGGTTTCCGGCTAGTTTTTGTAATATGATCCCATGTATCTGGGCGTGTCCAGGTGCCTTCTTGGGTTTGATTTGTTGGACCGCTGCTGATACTTCATCCTCGTTGAACGGTTCCATGTCTGGGTTGTCCGGCATGATTAGTGACTCCTCCCTGATAGTCCATTGTTCTTAATCGTCAGCAGTATCGTCGAGCAATAAGGTTTTTGATGATAATTAAATTTTTTCCTCCGTAAAAGAGATCCAACCGTCCTCAAGGATAGAAGTTCCAACTGTCGCGGGTAGTTTAACTTTTTCAGCAAATAGTTTGTGGACGAATCCCCAAGCATTGTTGTTAAGATTTCTTGAGATAAATATTCACCAAGATTTACCTTCTTTATAAATCACATCCACAGAACCATCGCTGAAGGTCTCAATCAATCGGAGATGCATTTTTATGGGCGCTAATCCAAGCAAGCGGAGGGAAAAGATGGCACGCTGTTCCTGTGCACTGAGCGACGCCACTACAAGCATTGAAATCGCTTCTCAACCTAGAGACACCTATGCAAACCTCGCACACCGCACGGGGTAGCTATTCATTCCTTGGGTATTTATGGAGGATCCACAATATTAAGATCAACCCAATCATTCAACCTACTCCAAGTCTTGAGATAAAGTTGAAATACCTTATGACTTGAAAACACATCGCAACATCTCATCTTCGTCCGTCCCTGAAGACAAATGAAAAATTCCTCAGAAGTACGTCATTGCGGGGAATGAATTTGCTTAGAACAATGATTTTCCAACCCACGGTCTGCGCACTCGGTCTTGCGTTCGCTCTGGAACACGGGAACAGGTCGAATTCAGGAAAATAAGAACCGAAACGTTGAAATTTGGCTCAGCTTCAGAAGATTTTCTCACGCTCACGTTTATTTTCTTTGATGATGGACATGAGAAAGTAAATAATTGACGAGTTTTTTATTTCTTTTATGTTAGACCTTTCACTGTTTATGGCAAAAAGTAATCTTATAGTAAGTATTCCGTGAGTATTAATTCAACTCGTTTTAAAATTCATCTATATACAAATATGGGTATTTTCTTTACTCGATTATTTTCCAGGATCCATTCATTAAATTGATACTCAACTAAAGTTGAAATACAACTAATTTCGGCCCATCTGCGCAGATCTGAGGATGGCGCCGATGCCTCGAAACTAATTGGACCGAATAAAAAAAATATTGAAAAGATACATTAGTATCTTTTACTTCAGTGATAATTGATTTCCACAAAGTTAAGCCGGAAAACCTATCACGGAAAAAAACTTGAGTTGAACTAAAATGGGAATTCTGTCGTGCAAAAAATAGTAGTTTTGCGCGGCTCTAAGTTGATATTTTTTTTTATTCAATCCATCCTGCTGTTTTTTAGAGCTGTATCACACTTTCCTCATCTTTACACGCATGAAATTATTGTTTTATAATTCTCTGTATGCGATGGTTGTTTAAAGTTTGCAATGCGAAATATATTATCAGCGTTGGTGCGTACAAAAGCACAAACACAGGAATGTGAATTGTTTATATTTAAAGTAGACCGGTAAACTACGGCCCACCATTCTTCCCTCCCTAATGCTGACTTCCTTACACCCTGATGCCTTGATAGGCCCACCACATCCCTCTCCACTTCTTGACCAACTGCTCCCTGGGTGCTACCTCCCCTTCCTTTACGTTTCGAGCAAATCTCTTTCATCTCAAGGAGTGCCCAATCCAGCTAGCTCTTCTCCCCTTCATCAGTGATTTCTATCAGCCCTATTTCTGAGCACACACTCTCAAGTACATTAAGATATTCTATTTTTACATATTGTTTGCAATACCTACAAATCGTATTACATTTGGGTTGAAGACTGCGAGTGATTATCAGTATAATTCACAAAAGATGCTTCATTAACCGTGCTGTCCGTCGGATGGACCCCTTGACGCCTTTCGTCGTTAAGAGTAGGCTAATGCCGACGCCGGGTTTCTCTCCACCCTTCATCCTTTCCCATCCATCCCTAATGGCTAAAATGACCTCAGCGGTCAGTCGCCTCCCATGGTCCTTACTACTTCTTTATGAATCGTGTCAAAAACAAAAATCTAATGATTGGAACTTGTTCAATGCTCTGAAACCAGGTCCAGTTTTCCATTGGAGTAAAATTTCTGGTCTTTAAAAAGTTTTCAATCATAATAATTCACTTAAATCCAAATTTACCCGACGGTAAGTACATCTATGAAGCAATCCACGCGCACTTTAATTCTGTTTGCATGTCGAAATAACGGTATTTTAATGCGGTTTGCCGATCGGATGAAAACATACTTCTTAAATATGATGGTATTTTTCAATATTTTCAAACCCTTTGAAAATCCAATGCATCATTCAATAAGATGCACTAAGTCTTCGCGAGGTTTCGCAATCACTTCGCTTATGTCTAAAATGTCGGTTAGTGGTTTCGAGTGGTTTCAAAGATATCAGCACATAAAACTGTGAGCTTTCCAAAAATTTTCATGAAAGAGTCTGTTTGAATATCTAAAACATAATCGGTATATTAGCAATGGAAATTTTAATACACATTATCTTTAGACTTTAAGTGAGAGTTTGCAATTGGAAAAAACATGCACATTTTACTATTATGTTGTTGAATATCTGATAAATAATTGGTGTTGAAATGTCGATGTTAAGAAAAACCTTAAGAAGTAATTGAGAGTCTGCCGTTTAAAAAAACACGCAAATCATTTTAATGCATCAAATGCTCCAAAAGGGCACCACATTTCAAACGTTGCAAAATTATAATACTTATTTTTTATTATGGACTCAAAAAATCGTCTACCGACTACATCTACATAATACCCCGCAAGCCGCCGCAGGGGCGTGTGGCGGGGGACTGGACTACTGTTAATCATGAGCTTTAAGCTCATTTGCTCGCAAGAATTTTGGTCAAGTCTTTCGCTGATAATCAGAGCTGCATTGACTACCAAATCTATCCATAGCAAACAGCGGAGCACTCGAAACTATTTCGCGAAAGTGAACGAAATACACACCTTGAGTGGATGCCATGGAAAGCGAATTGTTTATGCTTGCCTCCGCCAATGTCACACATAGGGACATCCGTTTGAAAACAAACATGTGCCGATCCGGTTTTTCGCTACTTCCGGACGGCCTTCGGCTTTAAGACGGCATGAGATGCAACCTGAATACGGAGATTTTTGGAAAGGTATTCGTGTTCTGACGAAGGGCAGCTATTTCTCAAGGACTCGCTTCGGCGAAACCTTCGGCGTAATCCACCTCGAAAGATCATGGATACTCTCAACGAGATAAATGAGAAATGAGCGCCGAGCCCGTGGTGCACTGAGCGCAGCAAGCAAGTTGGTTCGTGGAGAGAGGACACGGATGAATGGACTCGCCAGACCACGGAGAGACCACCGATTATCTTTCAGATTCTCTCGATTGATGATTTTTCAACATGACTCTTCAAATGTCTTCACCGATGATTCTCTACATTTTACTCCAAGAATTATATTTATGGACTCCTAATTATAACGCATTGGTTTGTGCATTATATTTGTACGAATTATTAGTTTTTAAACTTAAACATTATAACCCAAGTTGTAAAATCATTAAGCCATAAAGTCTTAATTTAAGAAGCACGTCATTTTAAAGTTAGATCCACTTGTTTTAAATAAAGACCCACTTAGACACTTCAAGGACCAGCACGCTACTCATTACATTAAAATTTTGGATTCGGCGAATCTTTTAATCTAACTCATCATGTTTTGGAGGAGTTGAATTGATTTTTTAGACTGGGAGTTTAAATTTTTGGAGTATAATATAATCCTGGAACATTGGATCATACATATCAAAGACCGGATAAGGTGAAACTCTAATAAAGAATGATATTGCTTTGACCTTTTTGGGTAAATCATTATCATGGACCATGAAATGGCCCGAGGACATTCGTTCCGTAGGACGGTTTGGGGGCAGAGACCTCGGAATCATACAAAATGCATCCACAAATGGAATTGTTAGGGCATGAATATTACTTTTGAAAAGTTTTGGGACATCAGCGAAAAGGTTTTCCAATCATGGATGACAATGAATCTCAGGGAACAAGTGTTAATATAGTCGGCCAAACTACACAAAAATGGGCTAAAACCACGAGGAATTGGTCTATGAAGTAAATAAAAGAATAATTATAAAAATAATAGGAGAGTAAAAGTATAACCTTAAAAAAATAAAATTTAACCATGGAAATTGAAAGCGAAAGGAAAATATACGGAAGGCAATCTTCGTTTGTCAATCTTTGAATGTGCTACTCCGGCGCTCCTCAGTCACGTGCCTACCTTTGAGTGGGCTCAAATTATTCTCAAAAATTTAAACGATCCACGTAAAACTTTGAAAATCCAAATAAGGCGTGTGCAAACTAACAAAGAAAGTGCCAGCCGAAAATCATTGTCAATTAAGAGAATTCAGAGACGAGACTCACGCCAATTACTTTAAGATATCTGTCTTGGCCGTACGGTTATCAGTGCTGAAAAACAAATTTTCATTGCCTAATTTGGACCCTGAAAATGCGATACTGCTTGGTTGATGTCCCAACAGCGGAATTGTAGTGAACAAATTACCTTCCGTGGTAATACGGACGGTAAACGACCGAAGGGTAAAATGCGGTAGCGGACCTGAAAAACTACTGAATTTGTATGTACTGAAACTGACAGCGATACAAACGTCCTGCAAGATGATTCCACCGAATAGTGTGGGCTTTATTTTTAAAAAAAGTAAGATATTTTACAAGGAAATACGGATTTGGAAAGGGCACATTTCTTTGAGAGCTCACTTCCTTGAAACAAATGCGATTCCTTAAGAGTCAAACGGGGCCATAGAAGCAGTGGCTATGAGGGAGAGGTCCTGAAATAAAACTGAAATAAAAAAAAGCTAGTTGACCTGTGGCTCTGTGTTGCAAAGCGACGGAAAGGAAATGGACCAAGTCAACTACGTCGCTTGGCACGAATGCGATTTCCATCAGGGAGAGCTGGAATCGAGGCCTGAAGGGAATTCGGAGCTGCCGCTTCAGAAAAGTAAATGTTGCAAAGGAAGTGGCAGCAGATAGTATGGCATGATGTGCGTTTGGTTTAATTGAAGCCCAAAAAATCAACAGATCAAAATTTTCCACCTACACCAGCAAATCTCAGGGCAAAATTAAGTTTCCTCGATAGCTCAAGCGGTCAGAGCATCCGCCCGGCAAGTGGAAAGATCCGGTGTTCAAATCGCGCTCAAGGAAATATTTTTAACCTCGTGATTTTCCTGATTCCGCCTTCCCCACCTCTCCTGTGTTCGTCCTATACATATGTTCCTATCCCTTTTCCCTATATCTATTTCCTTGCTAAAAAGTGCTATCTTCGAATTAATGCCGAATCAAAAAAATAAAAAAGTAAGTAAGAAAATTTTACTCCATAGTGGGTCCGTTATACGAGAAAACATCTGTCACGGAAAGGAAAATTGACGGATTTACTATAGATACAAGGATAAAATTTCTTCGATGCAAATAAAGAGCAAGCGAGACTAACCCTCAAAAGAAAGGAACATGACTCACGAGTTCACTTCTGACTCCGAGCGCCCAAGACAGGTACACGACGGCAAATATCAAACCTCCCGAATAAAATAAGAGAAAACAACTCTGGCAAGCCTAAAGTATTCTCTAATCCCTTACATAATTTACGATGGTAAAGAAATCGAGGTCAAATGTGAACAAAGAACCTGACTTTGTTAGGGAGCTCATACAACTAACATATCATGTTAACCAGAAGAAAACACAATAGAGGCAGGTGATCTCGCCTCGCTACGTGTCTCCCTGGCATTATGCAGGGTATAATGAAGATATGGAGGTGGACTTCGGTTGATAATCCAAGCTCGTGTGTACATTTTGGCAAAGTGACAGTTGTTCGTGACGACACCACTTACTAGAATTCAACATGAAATACTTTTTATTCATGTAGAGGAATTCTGGGAGCTTTTTCTCTTTTTCAGATAATAGGAACTCTCAAAACTATGCCTAAGTGCAGCTAAGTTCTTTGGCCCATAAATAATCTTCCACCAAAATAGTAAAAATAGAGGATGTGGAGCTATTGGCTGTTGAAGAAATTGTCACAAAAAGAGAATCCTATAGCCAATAAAAATAATTAGAAGACCTCCAATACCGGTATTTCGGTCACCTGGTGACCATCTACGGGGAGAATCAAATGGGGCCTTGAATTTGGAAGACTATGCACTAGGCACTGTCCAAAGTCAAGTGGTGTTCAGGTCGGGGGGTGGGGTTATATATACCTGGAGGGGCAAGGGGGGAGGGGGGTAAGTGATGGTCGGTAGGTGGGGGGGAGTTTGTTGAGGTCACGTGGGAAGGAGTGGGGGAAGAGTGGTGGCTATTAGGAGGGGGCTGCCTATTTTTGAATTGCCTAACGAAGTTAAAAAGTGAACTGTTGATCGGTACAATCGGCAATCGCGGAGGCCTTCAAATCGGATGCATTCACTCGCTCCAGGTGCGTACGCCGAGGAACGCCCACGGTAGGAGCAGTGCTCGCTTTCGGCGGGAAGCATTGCTGCTCCGAGCAGACGTCAAAGTCACATCGCCGACTGACTGACGCAGGAGACATGTTTCGAGGAGAGGCGCCCTCGCAGCAATTGAACTCCCCAGCGTGCGCGAGGAATTCTCTCGGCGAACGCTCAATGACACAACGACCCACCCTCACTCACGTCTTAGGTAATATGGACGAAACATTCCTCCGACGCGTTTACTTAGTCGGGTTGTTTTGCTCGCGTGCAACTCTCGCGGGAACCAATGGACAGCGAGACGACGACTCTTTTGCGCGCAATTGAACGCTCTGGAGAGTCCTTCCCGCAGGGGATTGGCCAGGAAGGCAAGGCGTTCGCGGTTCCGCCGGAAGGAAGGAGGGGTGAGAGGGGTGGCTGGCCCCTTCTTGTTCCTCCCAGACCGAGGGCGGTCTCTCTCTTAATGGGATGCCACTTGGGAATTTCAACGGAGCCGTGAATGGCGTTTCCGCAAAACGTAACTTTGATTCCAACAAAATATTAAAAAAATGATTAAAATATATTTACGAAAAGAACCTAGCCCCAAAACGAAGCGATACGGTAACTTGGGTGCTTCAATTTTCAAATCAAATCTTCCTTGAACTCTCTGGGAGTTCCTCTCAGACTGATCATTTCGTCTCGTAGATATCGCGTATTTCGAGTCCTTTGCACCAGAAATCGTCCATCTCCTTCCACCCTCAGTCCTTGTTTTCACCCGAGCATAAATTTTAAGTTTCCTCATATATGAATTGACATTCCATTCCTCCTCTTTCTCCTTCTCTCTTTCCTTCAACTTTTCTTTAAGTATCCCTTAATTGAATACAATCTATGTAAACTTACAATCGATTCTAAAACATTCCAAACAGTTCCACCTTCCTTATCGTCCATGTTTCTAACCAAAACACAACCGAATTTAATCCAAAACACTTAGCAAGGGTGCTGCGCTAATTGATTGGAACTCATTTTGCAGTCAGCTAACTTTTCATTTTCTCAGTCGCATTTCGTCCGATTTCATTTCCTAAGCGATTTACTTTCACTGTTTCAAATAATCTCACGTTCTGCTTCAACTAATCTCAGGTAATTGAAATTAAGTATTCATGACGGTTATTTGAGAGTTCCTCTTCACTCTCACATTCTACCAACCAAAAACATGGTTTAAATATGCCACTCACTGGCATTTGTTTCCGCTAATTTCTAGTTTTTCAGTCTTATACAATATTAATTTGGCTTTGTATTCATTCTCATTTGCCCTTTCTTAACACTGAGTATGCCTAAAATATTGACTCCTTTTTAAATGAATAGAGCAATCTTCTTCAGAGCTGAGGATGTAAAAAGTTTGAGAAGTGTTATAAATTACAATTCTGTGCCCGTTTTTCATTAATTGAAAGAGAAATGCGAATCTAAACGTCTTGCTTTCAAACAGTAGCACCAGATATACACTTAAATTCTGTGTCATTGACTTTGGACTCAATAGCATAGTGGTCACTCACTCTAACGTATGTGTTCGTCTCTTTTGGTATTTGAATTTAATGACCATCACCAAATAATTCCTTCACGGAATTCGCTCGCACTTTTTGCTGGTGATAGTATGACAATAATAATACAAGTGAAATTGTTAAAACTTTGTCCACAGATATTGAAAGCACTTGGAAACATAACTAACTCAAAAAATGCTTAAGAGTCGCTACGCGCCCGTGGTACAGCGAATTGGTTCTCCCTTACTGAATACTGGAGTGATAATTATAGAATAATATGCAGCGGCGGGGACGAGAGCCATCGAGGGGTTGCCAGAGTATCAAATGAAGAGGTAGGAAGACGCGTAGTGAACAAAGAGCAGGTAACGGATAGCTTATTACTAGTAGACATAAAAGCAGAACCGACCAACTTGGTTATCATTCAAGTATACATGCAACCGAGCAACCACAAGGAAGGAGAGGTCGATAGGATATACGATCAGTTAGAGGACATAATCTCGTGTGTTCCTGCAGGGAAACATTTGATAGTGATGGAGGATTGGAATGCGACGGTAGGCGAAGGAAGAGATGGTGACGAGGTCGGGGACTACGGTTTAGGCACGAGGAATGACCACGGGGAGAAAGCAGTTGAGTTCTGCAGGAGACAGGGGTTAGTCATCACCAACACTTGGTTTAGACACCACAAAAGACGCAGGTATACATGGAAAATGCCAGGTGACTCAGGAAAGTGTCAGCTAGATAAATATCCTGGTTAGACACAGGTTTAGGAACAGTGTGATAAATTCCCTCAGCTTCCCAAGAGCGAATGCGGACTCTGACCACAATTTAGTTGTTATGAAATGTGGAGTCCGTTTCAAAAAGATAAGGCAGGGGCGGCGAGTTAGAAAATGGAATGTAGAAGCATTGAATGGTTTGAAAAGGAAGGAGTACCAACAGGCGGTAGAGGAAATCATGGACGATGGTAAAGAAAGTCCTATCGAAGAAAAATGGGAAAGTATCAAGAAAGGGTTGTCTAAAGCCGCAAAAGACACTATTGGAAACGTTAACGGTAAAAGGACTAGGAAACCATGGATCACGGATGAGATGATTACAAAGATGGATGGGCGGCGAAAATGGAAGAATGTAAATACAGAGCTAGGCAAAATGAAGTAAAAAAATTTGAACAATAAATTGAGGCGGGCAACAAATAAAGCCAAAGAAGCATGGTGGAAGACGCAGTGCGAGGATATGGAAAGTCTGCAGAGGAAGGGTGAAATCGGTGCCCTGTACAGAAAAGTTAAAACTTTATCGGGAAATAAGAAAGGGAGATCGATGCTAACAGTTAGAGATAAGGCGGGTAAGGTAATAGTTGACGCAGGAAAGATCCAAGAGAGATGGAGGAATATATAGAAGAACTGTACAGTAAAGAACTTCGACCAACAAAGTTAGACATAGAAAAGGAACATGACGTAGAGGAAGATAGCTTAGGTCCTGGCATAATAGATAATGAGGTAGAAAGGGCATTAAGGGAGATGAAACTAAATAAGGCCGTGGGGGTGGATAACATTCCCGTGGAACTTTTAAAATGCTTAGGAAAATGTGGGAGGAAGAGGCTATATTTGCTGATTCGTAGCATTTATGAGGAGGGAATCTGGCCGGAAGACTTCGTGAGATCAGTTTTAGTTCCTATTCCGGAAAAGGTAAAGGCCACGTCATGTGAGGACTATAGGACAATTAGTTTGATATCCCACGCAGCTAAAGTTGTTCTTAGGATCATTGACAAAAGGATAGAGAGTAGGGCAAATGATTACTTAGGGGATGATCGGTTTGGGTTAAGGAAGGGGAGAGGTATGCGTGATACCGTTGCAGTAATGAGATTGGTAATCGAGAGGAATAAAGAACACAACCAGGATGTATTTTCCTGTTTCGTAGATTTCGAAAAAGCGTTTGATAGAGTGAATTTGGGAAAACTAATGGTATATTGCAGAAAATAGGAATATATTGGAGGGAAAGGAGGCCAATCCGCAACCTGTACATGTCTCAGACTGGTCAGTAACGAGTGGGGAACGGGGAGTCCGGATGGGCAGTGTTAGGAAAAGGTGTAAGGCAGGGTTGCCCATTATCACCGTTGCTGTTCAACCTGTATGCAGAGGAAATGATTAAAGAGGCATGGGAAAACTGGAGGTGGGAATGAAGGTGGGCCGGGAATTCGTAAAATCAGTTAGGTTTGCCGATGACCAAGCTTTAGTTTGTCATCCAGCCAAGGGTTTGCCAGCATTGCTGAGTGAATTGGAAATTCAGTGCGACAGGTATGGGATGAAAATCAATATTAATAAAACAAGGGTTATGCGATTTTCTAGAAAGGAAAAGGCTAAGCTTAACATTAAAGTTGGAGGGCAAAAACTAGATCAGGTAGACCAGTTTTCGTATCTCGGTAGTGTTTTGGACCAACACGGTCAAAGTAGTAGGGACGTGAGGCGAAGGATTGCGCTAGGCAAAGAGGCTTTCACAAGGAGGAGGGAGTTAATGACGGGGACGTTGAGTAAGGATGTTAAGAAAAGACTCGTAAAAACTTTGATATGGAGCGTAGCTATGTACGGCGCGGAAACGTGATCATTGAAGGAGGAGGATAGACGTAGACTGGATGCTTTTAAAGTGTGCGTGTGGAGAAGAATGGAGAAGGTTAAATGGACAGAGAAGAAAACATACGAGGAAGTACTTGTTATGGTGGGCGAAGAGAGGGGTTTGTTGGGAGCAATCCTATGGAGGCAGGAAAAGTGGATGAAGGGGGTATTGACCGGCAGCGGGATGTTGAAGACTGTAATTGAGGGGATAATGTAAGGCAAACGAGGAAAGGGAAGGAATATGATAGGGATGTTGGACGGGATGAAGGGAGAAGAAAGTACTCAGAGCTGAAGAGGGACCCGATGTAAAGTATGATGTGTTTTTCTAGGGGTCACAAATTATTTAATTAGTAATTATGTCCATCGAGAAACCTACCTTAACCGGTAGATTACCAAATAATATATATATATATATATATATATATATATATATATATATATATATATATGTATATGTATAATATATCCTCTCTTTCCTCGAGATAATTCAACCTGGCTCTTCGGACGTTGGTAAATGCTGCATAAATTTTCTGCGTGTGACGTCCAACTCGGGAGTCGGTCGTATGAGGGGGCGAGTCGAAATTCGATGCGAGGCGCAGTGAAAGTTAGAAATTGCCATTGCATGTCAAATGCACTCATATCCGTGCGTCGTTTCCGTTGCCTATTTCCCGCATCGTCCAAGTCTACGGTACTTGGAAAAATATAACAAAGCACGTCATAATCGCAGATAGGCTGCCTATTGAAGCAAGTGTTTGATTGTCTTCTTCTTCCCATACTCTTCTTCAGTAATTCTTATCACCTAGTTGTCTTCATACTTTCAAAAAATATAATATTTATTTTTAAATATATTTTTAAAAATATTCTTCCAGTATCACTAGACTAAAAGCTCCAGAGTTTGAGTGTAAAATGTTTGGCAATGTTTGGTTTGACGAATCCTTAAAATCCACGAATAGATCGGAGGAGAGCGTGATTTCAGAACGAACACAATCGTCAGAGCGATAGGAAAAAACAATCCAACGGCAACTTTGGTAGAATATCAGGTAGGCGGTGAATTTCCCTCCGGAACTTAGTTAAACAATACTGTGCAATGATGTCTGTGTGTTAAAAAAACTAGAAATATTTTAAAATGGCCGATTGGATATTTCAGCGATGATTAAAATGGGAGATTTTGAATGGGGAAGGCCATAAGATTTCTAATTCCATCGCAGCAGTGACGTTTAATTGGAATATGCTAAACGTCGGCCAAACCGTCTCCAGCAATGTACGAGTACTAGTCAGCGTGTGAGAAGAGCTTGCTTTTGGCAAACTGGTTCCCGTTTAATCACTAAAGTGAAGCAACGTTTGGCCCAGGTGAAAGTTGGTTGGGAGAACTCCATGCCTTTATCGTGGTGCCCACGTCCGAGTAAGGTGGTCAGGTTAAACATAGGATGTCGTATGAAGTACGAGTACCCAGGGTTTCTATCGACAGCCCACCCCCCCTCATACACACGCCAGCTGTCAACATACTAGCTATCAGGAATTCTAAAGAAACGATATCTACCACTGGCATAAAACTACCAAGATCCTCTTAAAGTTTCCAAAGAAATGCAGCCCCGCAGACAAAATGCTTTACTTTTGGCGATTAAAGGCTAACGTATGACCTCAATTTTGAGCGTGACTTTTGATTCATTTAAAATAAAACAACAAAGCATGGACTCGTAAGTATCGATCAGGCTTTATGATGTCAAAGGAGAAAGCCTTAAAGGGAAATTGATAAATATATATGTTCTATTTTTAAGTTCCTCATTTAAGTCCGACGGGAAATCACCTTGAATACACCTCGAGGTTGTATTCGAGGCATAAAAAAGAATGAAATCAAGCCACTACACGAGATTATGAATTGAAGGGCAAACGAAAGAACGGCGCGCGAGGTTCGTGACAGCTTCCGTTTCCACGCACCGGTGATTGACACGATCGGAGAGAAGGATGAGGAGGGTCGGCGGGAATGCACGTTTCCTCAGCCCTATTATGTTTTAGGATTAGGGAAAGCAGAGGCGGAAAGAGACCGTCGACGGGGTTGCTTCCCGGCCGATCAAGTGACCCTACCCTTCCACTTGCCGCTCAATGGCGAATGACTGGCCAGCAGAAACGGCACGCTGGGCGAGAGCACCGCAGTAGATCCCGTCCCTCCCATAAGTCACAAATGGATTCGCAAAAGCATTGAAAGCCAGCATTACGCTCCGAATCGTTCCCCTTAATCGGATTCATCAAACGCAGTTAGTGTGCGAGGAAGAGATCTGGGGATCGAGATGGTGTGGTGGCTATCGTACTGGCTTCCCACCTAGAGGGCCCGGGTTCAAATCTCGGCGGTTTTGAATATTTTTCAGTGGCATTCTGATCCATATTTAAGGTTCTTGTGTGGAGGGTACTTTGAGTGAGTACGCCGTCCGTCGGATAGGACGTTAAGCTGCGGACCCCTTGGCGCCTTTCGTAAAGAGTAGGCTAATGCCGACGCCGGGTTTCTCTCCACCCTTCGTCCTTTTCTGTCCATCCCTAATGGCACAAATTACCTCAGCTGTCGGTCGCCTCCCTTAAATACTACTACTACGAGAGGGATCTGCTGAAGAGTGGCTTCTTTCATTTGAACCATTCATAGGTACTCTGAATTTGTTGCGCCATTGTACCAATTCACAGGTGTTTATTGGTACCAGGGCTTTCATTGAGATGATTTTGTGCAATGAATGTAACAGTAGGTATTGTTTCGAATATATGTGTCATCACTTATGACACTAAACCCCTTTAACCAATAGCTTCCCTGTAATGGATTATGAGATGATCTATAAAAGATCAATGCGAAAAAAGTATCGTATAATAAATGTTTCCAGGCGTTACTCTGTCGAGGCGTTTTACGTCCACTAATCATAGTTTCAAACCCTAAGCTTGGTTTGTTGGATGAGGAAAGAGCTCACCCAGTGCTAAGCCTTGCGGGCTTTTGAAATTCACGCACTAGAAGAGCAATGAGGAGGTCCAAATTGCTTTCCCTGTGATGGTTTCCCAAGTAGGTCTAGTATCCTAAAATTCACACGGCTTGGTGAAGCTAATGTTGCCCAGAGACTTCGTCGGGAATCGACCTCGGACCTCCTTGTCAGTAGACCAGCGCCCATTGGACTACCCGCAATGCTCGCAACGGACAGCCATTTCTCATTTACGTTCGTGGTGGGAAAATAAATCATTGTGTGAATTTCCATACTCCATTTGTTTAACCCACCATGGTTTCGGCACGAATTTAGGATTGATGATGTCACGCGGGGCCGAAATCTTGGTGGATTAAATAAATCATGTGAAAGTTTACTGAATGATTTCAGTTTACCAAAAACAAAAATAGTTTAAAGAAGAAACAGCCCAACTGCATAAAAATCAGCAGAAGCAGCCTGCAAGCTGAGGTGAGTTGTTAGCATGTCTAAAGCCGGTGTATGCGTAAGTGTTATTTCTGTGTCTGTGGAGCACTTACTCTTCCCCCGCTAGGTCCATCGCCTTGCGCACAGGAATCAGAATTCTAGTTCAAACACATGAAAACACGGAGAGTGACACAAAAGGATTGAGTTTCAAAATATTCTGGAATCCATTATTACGCCTAAGACCAAAGTGGAAATGAAAGACGAAGAATTTCGTTCCAACACTATGCAGACAGACTTCGTACTTATATTGAAAAACCTTGCTCTAAAACATTTCGATGCTTCTGAATTTCAACCGTCTTTGGTGCGATTTGGGATTCCAGGTCATAGCTTTTTAATTTACGAGGGGATGTTTTAAACCTTCCACTTACAGTATATGTACTTCTGGACTAATTTCCCCGCTATGGTACTTGCAATTCTCGAGCCGTCAAAAATGAAAGTATGACGTTGGCGAGCACTCCTTAGATATAAAAACGGACAATATGAGAAAGGACGCGCAGGTCTGCTCGTTCATATATTTAGTTAATAAAAATTCATTTAGTGCATTGCATAAATAGTTTACCTAAACCATTAAGTTAGTTAGTTTATAGTGTTTTTTATATTTAGTTAATATATATTATCTGATAATCTTCAAAATTGCTCTGCAAAAATTGAATGGTTTGATTTTCTTTTAACTGAGAATTTTTTAATCGGACGCAACAATTATTTTTCATGTACTTCAGGTATTAACTTATGAAACCACGTGATGGCGAACCCCTTAAGGAAGAACATGCAGGTAAAGGATATCACCCGTGCTTTGCGTTGGATAAATATCCGCCTCAAGTGTTGAAGCCATCCTTCAGAGCAAAAGTAAGAAGGAACACTATTCATTAAGACCAACCAATGGAAGACTGACGTATGAGTCGAGTGTGAATCAATTTATTCCCCTAAGGTACAACCAGGAGCAAAAGTTGGTGACGAATGATATCTACCGAGCGCTCGACTGACGAGATAAGCTAGAATTGTTTCGTAAAGTGAGCCCCCACTAATGGCAAGGATGGAAGGGAAGTATTAGAGGGGATTGAGTGAAGTCGGTATGAGAGTGTATCTTTGTGTTGGGGGAGAATTGGCGCTGTGAAGCGGTCACGTTGCTGAAAAGTTTCTAACGGTTTCTCAAAATTAACCGCAATTAAGAAATAACACAGTGCAGTCGCGCAGATGGCCCGTCTACAGTTTCCCTGGAATGTGAAGGTTACTGAGGCAGGAGGAGAAGTCACTGAAAATGTTAAGCCACCTCAGCAAGAATGACTATTAAGTCTAGAAAGACAGCCTTCGAAGGTGCGACCTTTTAACGTCACTGAGGTCTCCAGGAAGGTAACTCGTACGATCATGGAGAGTCTGTTCATGATTTGTTTGGAGGCCAGGATTTATTCTAATCTTATCATCCGCAGAAGTACTTTTTTATCAATATTCTACATCACATTCAATTAAAAAGTTGTTTTCATCCATCAAAATATTTCTTGTTCATTTTTCTTTAAAAATCCTTCAGCGGCCGTAAATTATGATTTTTCCAATCGATAGAAACAATAATAAATAATATTTTATACTCGTTCTTTGGTTTCGTCCTAGGAAATTGATTTACATAAAATCAATAATTGAGGTAGAATATAAGTTTACGAATATGAATGTTAGGTGATGCTAATTTCTGCTGCAAATATAATGTAACAAGAATTTTCTTCATTGAAACAAAGTGGTTTGAGCATATGTTGAAAGTTATGCCAAGTAGAAATAAACAACTGTATGTTTTATGTGAAACATATGAAGATCATAGTCAGAAATGACTATGCTTAATTGCTGAAAAACGGTGAGTTATTCGCACTATACTTTACGTTCATATTTAATTGAATTTAGAAAATGTCTTTCGACAAGTATGATAAATTTCATGGTTTTTAAAAGCCTATCATTTAACTCTCATTTTGCAGTACTTTTTATGGATTTACATTTTTCCATTTAGAACTATGCAAAATATAGAGTTTTTTATATTTATGAGCATTAAAGTTACATTGTTAATGGTATGAATTCATTGATTGGATAAGCCGAACAAAAGAACTGATTTCTACAGCTCGGTAACTCTTCAAGTTAGAGTTTTATGGCGAGGTAACAAACGAAAGTTTTACTTTGTAACATACTTGTCGCAAACTTAAGGCATCCGAGCTATTTAAGAATTTGATGTGATTCCTCCCAGCAGGTAGCTGTGACACCTCTGATTGCTTTCAGATTCCTAGAAATATTTGAAAAAGAAAAACCTTTTTAATAAAACTATTTTGCTCATTTACATAGTAAATATTACCAGCGTTAAGTGAACAGTAATATGCATAAAAGGACAGCAAAATAAAATATTTGTATTCATTATTTATCTTTTCAATGATATATCTGCTTAAAATTTCGCTGATTTTTTTTCTTTTTGATCACCAGCACCATGAAAAGCATGCTCTCAACAGATCCGAAAATTCGGCAATGGGAAAATCCAGGATCGAATTAGACTATTCTTGGAAATGTTCATCAATTCGTGCCCTTAAAATTGACCTTATCGTTCTCACTCATTTAGTGGAGGAAAAATAGGTGAACATATCAGAACGAGAGTTACAGGATATTGTCCAACTGTTTGCTGAAATTGCAATAAACATTGATAAACCCTGTAATGCAATCGATTTGATAATATAATACATAACATTTTGATTTTTGAATCAGTGGCTAATAATAACAAAAACTTTATTTTGCTTTTTAATAATAATATTCTATGTTAATCTCATCTATGACGAAGTTGATAAGAAAATGATTCCTTTGGATATCCCCTCGTCAATGGCGGTTGTATTTTAGTGGGTCATCTGAATTTCCTTTTCTTTGGCATTGTGCAGAATTGAACACTGTAGGTATTCGCCTCACCCCACTGGGCAAGCGCATCCTTTGAGGGTAGGCCAGAGAAAAGATCGCTCCTGTATGGTTGAGGAACTTAGTCGGAAGCTTGTTTCTGGAAGGATATGTTATGAGCTCCAGGGGTGGTTAGTCTCTTTGAAACCCTGAGGTTGCCTATTAGGATCGACAAAAGACGGATCAGAGCGGCGCAAAATCATTACCATAGCGGTAAATTGAACAAATATTATTGCTCCCATTATTATTAACAGCGTCTGAAGATCCATTCTTCCACACTGTCGATGCCACTAGTTTTTACCTCGTATACTTCACAAGGGAAAAAATTTCATTTTGAATAGTGCCAAGTATACATGGTCGGTCCCGAAAATAAATATAATGAATGTGGGGAAAAATCCATTTCAGATCAAAGTAGTAATTGCTAAAAGACTTCATTTAGAGCACCCTGGACACACACCAATGCCAGTGCCTCCGCCGGTTGTGGTATGCTTCCTGTAAGGCATCAGTAGCGGCTCTTTCAGGCACTTCAGGCACTTTCAGGCACTTTCAGGCACTTTCAGGCTCTTTCAGGCACCTCGTCACGGTCTCTTTGACGCAATCCAGTGGTCCGATACAGAATTCAAAGAGGTTGTACTTGGGGCGCACTCAAAGGCCCATATTTTGTCACCAGTAACTACTTATTTTGAAAACTTCGGGTCACTTTCGCCGTGGTCCGAGAGGTCAAAGGCAAGATTGTAACACAAGCAGTCTTCCGAGAGCACCTTGGGAACCATCTGGACACGTACCTTTCTCATTGGCTAATTCTTCTATAAAAATGCAACGCACTGTGGTTTGATGAATATTGCACTCTTCTGCAATCACATCCCGACGCTCTATGGGTCAATCAGAATTGAGCAAGTTTCTCAATTTTGCACATTTTCACCGCGCACTGTGTTGTCGATGGACATTCCTCACCGTCAACCCTATCTCTTCCCTCCATGGACATCTTGTGCCAGCAAAAAACCATTCCTCGGGACATTTCTGCATCTCCAGAACCCGATTTCCAGAGCTTAACACAAAACCCTATCACGTATTATTTCTCAGTAGAACGTAGCATCGTGAATTAATGACGCGACCCTAGAACAGGAATCCGGTTTTGTAGCGATCACTACATTGTAACGGCCCACAGACAACTGACGCGGGTCGCGTTAGTTGCCCAAGACCTTTCATCACCTATTCCGCCACAATTTGTCTCACTCCAGCCGTCCGCATTAGCAGAAAAAAATCAATTTACAATTTTTTTGCACAAACCATGTTTAACGTATTTTCATTTTCCCTGGAGTGTTTACTTTACCGGTAGAGTTTGAAACTTTTTGAAAGTACGAGTAACAGAAAAAAGACATTTCATTTTGCAACACTTGAATTTTATCCATTGTTTATAAGATAGAAAAATTAATTGGGCCACCATTTCTCTAAGTACTCTTGCATGGTTCTCTGGGCTGCTAATATGGTGCTCTGGGTTGGTTACGAGGTGCCATACTACAGTTTAAGTATTGCAAACGCTCGTAAATCTAGCGGCATCCATATAAACCCTGTCTACTGCATGGTACTAAGATCTACGTCTTTTATTTATGGAGAATGTCCGCGTATTTGAAGCTCACTGTCCCTCCACTCTGTTCAATTGAAAAATCGGGAAATCCTAAAATTTCATTGCACCTAAGAATTATTAAGAAGAAAAACATTTGCATAATGTTCATTTAGGAGTTTCCAATTTTTCCTCTACGATGCAATAGGATCTTTTATTCTCCTATAGATCAATGATGAAAACTTAATGATCCGTTTTGCCGCAGAATAAATAATGAACTCACAACCCTAGGTTCAAGGGAAGAATTAATCCCACGGGGTGAATAATACATGGCTAATTTAAAATCAACGGTTTTGTATGTGTGCTCATTGCTAAATGATTAATAGTCATCGTCGTTAGCAAAGACACATACCAGGAGTGTGTGAAATTCACTCTTCCAGTGTCCGTCCCTTTTTAAGGCCCTTTGTCTTCCCTTTGTGTCCTTCCACTTTCCAAAACCTTCTGGCAAAATCTTTTGGAGCTCAGTGTGGGGAAAGTACAATTGAATTTTTTCAGACTTACGAGGGCTACTATTTATGTATACTTTGAGCCTAAAAATGGAAATGCAGTGGTGTATTTTTGAAAATGGCTTTGTTGTTTTTCGAAGTATTCTCCATGGTTTTCTTCGATATGCTTCGTGCACGAATCACTTTTGTCGGCTCGTCTTGGAAGACCCATACAGTGGATTGCTGATTTTTTTCGGATTCATACGCATAGATCCAAGATTCGTCACCTGTTAAGATGTTATTCACTGTTTTTGATGCACCACGGTTGTATTTGTTATGCATTTCTTTGCACCAATTGACACTAGAATCTTTTGGAGTTTATAAAAACTGTTTTGGATTCTTCCATCAAATGGGCCGAGAGGGTCGCCCACACGTCTATCTGGCTGAACTTGGGACGACGAAGTGTTGGCTACGATGCTAATCGAAATAATAGCAACGCATAATGAAACGTGTAATATTTTAAATGCGTGCCGTGAATTATTTTTACAATAGGGTTTATTCTACCAAACTTCCGTCTATTTACAGCACACCACATTAACCCTGGCATTTATTAACTACCACAGTAATCGATTAAATTTTCCCTAAATTAATTCTTTACTCACAGATTAATGAAAGTGCTAAGAAATAAACACCATATAATGTAAATTATGTGATAACAAATGTAATGTCATGCATAAGAAAATCGAAGCATGTGAACATTAAAGTTGGGCGGTGTGAATTCGATGAGCTCTCGAGCGTGTTTCGTGTTTCTTGAATTGCATTGACAGTCATTCCAAGTCAAGCCTTGTATTACAAATATAATTATTTTAGAAAGTAAAATCAATTCGCCTTGACCGATATTAGCAGATGATTTCGTCTAAAAGTTACTGTCGCGGGGTCCCCCGCAGTTTCTTGGAATTCAAGACTTGTAAATGAAGGCCAGAGAAACTTACAGAGGTCATCAAACTTAAGTGGCCTGTGTTAACTTTTACAAATCAAAATTATACAAAGGAAGTGTTCTCGCCCTTGTCTCACCCTCAATTAAAGTTGCCGTAAATATGGATCCTAAACCTAGCATGTGTAAATGCATTAATTTTAATGCTTACTTTATCTTTGGATAAAAACTAATAGTACCGACGAAATGGATGCTGTAAAAAATAAATGGAATAGAAAAATTTTTAAAATAAAATCAAAGGTTTTCTAAAATAACAGGATTATTCTTTCCTATACTAATGAAGTGCAATCAAACTTTCTTTGGATAGAAATTGATGTAAATACATCGATTAAACTTCTACCAGCGTCAAAATAAGAGCTCATACGTTCGTCCAATCAGAATACTACTTTATTTGGGCAGCTCTTAGTATTGAAAATGTGGAGAAGAGTAAGGGCGCTAGGGCTCATAATCACGTGATAGAACGCTGATTGAACAAACGTGGAAATGCTGACCAATGATAACCAGGAATCCGAGTTCTCTATTGCGTTATGAATATTTGGGACATGATTTGGACGAATTCATGGATTAGAGACTTGTGGGATGTGAATTGGAAGAAGGAGGACGATAAGAAAGGCCGAAAGTATGTCGGACAAAAAAGCAATCGTCATGAAGAAGTATTGGAAACCTTTAGGAATGTGATAGAGGGGAGGAGGATAGGTATAAAGGAGGGAAGACATTAGGGATGGCATTAGGAGAGGCAGAAAATACATGGAACCGAGGAATGGTTTATTTTATTCATTTTGTATTTAATTTGTGAAGTGGCTTAGAATTTGTCAGTTATTTCAAAGACCAGGGCGTGGTGGCCAAGATCTATTCAAAATCCACCTCACACTGGTATATCCCACACTAACAGATCCCTCAGCCAACACCAACAAATTGTACTACCCCGCACTAAAGGAAGGCGAAACTCTGAATTTGATTCCGCTAATTCAAATGATATGAAATATCTATTTAGATTTCCTTTCTTTTTAAACTTCACCATTGAATTTCTTTTAATAATGTACTCAAACCGTTTTGAACAGTTTAAACTAAAATTGAATATAACATTATTGCGATTTAAGAGACGTTGCTCGCGACGAAATGAGAAGAAAATGCAAAGTATGATGGGCACACCTGGTCCCTTCCGTCTTCCGGGGAACGAGAGATAAGGGCATCGCCGCACGCGCCGACTTTACATAACTCGCGTTCGGCGAGAGTTGAGGAGGGGAGGGTGGCCGCCAAAATCCATGGAGTAATATATTTGTTCCCTCCCTCATCCTCCGTCCCAGCGAGCATTGAGCACTTTGAGAGCCCCAATTCGTTCGACAACCGAGTGTACACGGGTGAGCTGCGGGTGAGCATAAGGCCGAGGAGATGACGAAGGTCGAGGCGGGAAGGAAAGTGGCACGCACGCACGCAATCTGCGGCTTCACGCACATGCACGAGGCGTGCGTGAGTGCGATTGTTTGTGCACACCCGCTCCCTCGGAGTGGAAGGGATAATTGATTGAGAGGCGAGCGAGGGAAGGGCGAGGAGAGGGGGCAGGAGTGGACGGGGCGAAATGGGAATGTGAGGAGGTCCCGGCGCGGAGGACAAGAGAAGTTATAACATAAGGACGTGGGGTGTCAGAGGAGAGAGACATTTTAGCGGACCAACTCCATTTCGTAATGCTCATCATCCGTCTGAAAAGTGAAAACCACCGATGACAATGCTTTGATCCATGGACCAGTGGCGGTTTTGGCGCACAATGCTGCTGTGGTGAATTGCCAGGCGAATTGACTATTTGCCATATTCCAGCAGTTAAATTAAGGTTCATAGGGATAGGTAATTTTGATCAATTGCAGGGTCATGATAGTAGCGATAGATCGGGTCCAATTATGGTTCAAACCCTTAATGCCACAACTTCCCCGCTCCAGTTTACCCTCCAGGCAATGCCATCAATCGAATTCTCCCCTCCAGGTTAGAGAGGCCAATCATTCCTGAGCCATGCGTTCAGTCATAATTCTTGGATAAAGCTTGACATTATCTCTTCTCATTTTGGGGAAAAGCTGGATTTTCAATGCGCCAATAAATTCTTCGGAAAGTTGACTCGAAAAGCCCTGGCTTAGATAGGACTTAATTGTATCCATGTTTCTTTACGCTATATATATATATATATATATATATATATATATATCTGTATATATTTATATCTGTGTATATATATATATATATATATATATATATATATAGTAGTTTTTAGGGGAGGCGACCGACAGTTAAGGTCATTTGCGCCATAGGGGATGGACAGGAAAGGATGAAGGGTGGAGAGAAACCCGGCGTCGGCATTAGCCTACTCTTTACGAAAGGCGCCAAGGGGTCCACAGCTTAACATCCCATACAACGGACGGCGTACTCACTCAAAGTGCCCTCCACAAAGCACCTCAAGCAGGGATCGAGATACCTCTGAAATATTATTCAACACCGCCGGGATTTGAACCCGCGCCCTCAGGGTGGGAAGCCAGTACGTTAGCCCCCGCACCATCTCGATATGAATAAAATGTATATACATATACATATATATATATATATATATATATATATATATATATATAAATGCATATATATATATATATATATATATATATATATAAATGCATATATATATATATATATATATATATATATATATATATATAAATGCATATATATATATATATATGCATTTTTTTGGGTACCAGGGGGTCCCAAAAATTACAGGAATTTTGTTATAGATACTTTATTTATCAATAAAACCATAAACACAGTAATCAACCCGAAGGTCGGTTTGGTAGGTGATGGTAGAGTTCACCCAGTACTAAGCCCTATACGGCGTGTGAAATTCACACATCAGGGTAGGGGGGCCAGTTCCTTTCCCTGTGCCGGTTATGGTTTCTCAGGAAGGCCTGGTTCCCGAAAAATCACATAGCTTGGGTGGAGCTGCAGAGACTCAGAGTGCCTTGCCCGGGAATCGAACCGGGGACCCTCCGGCCAGCAGTCCAACGCTCTACCCACTGGACTACCGCGACCAACATTTCTGAATATAATTACATTAAATTTTTTTCACCTTCAAAATATTCCCCATTAACCACAATGCACTTCTCCAAACGATGCTTCGGAAATTTTGTTTCCTGTTGGGGCCGATTTCCACAACAGGAAACAAAATTTCACTGCAGCGCGTTACTCTTGATAATCCGCCATCACGTTTTTCGCCGAAATGAAAAAAGTTGTTTCTTTGAAACATCTCTCACGGACGGATCGATCCAGTCACAGCGACGGCGCAGCGCATACCGACGCAGGTGGCTTGGGCCTGACGTACGATCGGCCGAACCAAGGCTTCCCCACTCTCGCTCCCCACCGCAGCCTAATTTCCGTTACTTTTGGGTCCCCCCTCGTATATATAAATGAATAAATAAATAAATAAATAAATAAATAAATAAATAAATAAATAAATAAATATATATATATATACGAGTGTGTATATATATATATATATATATATATATATATATATATATATATATATATATATATATATATATATATATATTCATCGAAAACGAAGAAGCGAGAATCCTAGCGAATGAAACACACATAGAAACACACACAAATGAAACTCACAGATATTCTGAATTTTCGGTGGTCAAACCACCTTTCTCAACGGAGAGAAGGAATCCATCCAACTATGAGTTTCTTTTTCTGATCTTTTTTTCACACCCGTGAGACTTTCCTATAGATTTGGCCAATGTGTGTTTAAACACTTAAATACAAGTGTCAGAGCAGTGGTTAAATCTTGGCCTGATTTTCATGTTGAGTAACATGGAGATACACTCCGGATTGCTTGAGTGTCCTAGAAATTTCAAGGGGCAAGTGAGTCCACCAGATGTTTCTCAATCATATGTGTGGATACGATATGCGTGGAACGCGATTATAACTTTAAAAGGGAGTAACACCAATCGGGTGACAGCCTCGCGGATATTATTAGAGAGAGATATTCTGCGCAGTGATTTCTATGGCCGAGGTAATCAGCTTTCCCGGGCAGGAGTCCGGCGGATGGTTGGGAGGGGAAGAGATCGACCGTGGTGGAGGGAATGCGGAGGCGTTGAACGGCGCGCTCTCGGCGGAGACGACCACTTTCGGGAGGGGCGGGCGGGGACGGAAGATCCGTGAAGGCAGGTTCACGGCCCTGCCAACAAATTTGTGGAGCGCAGGGTCGAGATTGGCATCAAAACACGGAGAACTGGTATCCCACGGTACTCTGGGTGAAAAGCGAGCGGAAGCGTGGGAAGCGAGGTGACATATCGATTTGGGATTAAACGGAAAGTTGAAAAAATGGCTCGGAGTGCGATCTCTCGAGTGCAAATGGAAGTGCCTCGCGGGCGGGCGGGAGAGTTTGCCGGCGGTCAGCCCGCGGAAGAGTACTCCGTTCGAGAATCTGTCGTTTGGCTGCACGTGTTGGCAGGCAGACAGCGGTCGCCCAGCGCTGCCAACGGAAAACTGGAAAAATGGTAAAATATCGTCCACGTGCAGATGCGCTCCGGTCCATGGAGCACACTCCATTAGAACGATACTTCAGACGACATTTCCGGCGCGTCGGATTTCATGCGCAAAGAAGAGGAGAGAATGACGGAGAATAGACGAGGGAAGGGACAGGCTTCCGTCCTCCAGCCTTCAAAAGTTCATCAGTACTATTACGTTCCCTCCAGCATTTACCAGTCGTCCCAACATTAAGGAAACAGTAGGGAATATTTCCTGTAGTCCGACAAAATATGAACAATTACTAACCATGTGTACATATATGCTTGCGCGCACGAATAAGGATGCTGTTTTTAGAAACTGACAACTCCATAATTATTCGTTAGCATTTAGAAAAAATATCGTAGAGTATTCTTTTTATTGTCAGTGGACTAGCCCATTTATCATTTTAAAACTATAGTTACAAGGATATGTTCTACTAATCTGTGCAACAGATGGATTACAATTTGTTGGACGGCCGCTTAGTTAATTGTATTGGCGACTAATTTGTCCCATAATGACGCATGAACGAAGGGAATGAGTTAAGACCTGCGGCATCTTGAAACCACTGCAACTCAAGTATTAGGAAGCACTTTTATTATCAAGGCACACACACAGAGTGCGCTCGTCATCCCTCCTATAACTCTGCATTATCTGTGAGGCCGTATTTCAATAAACCTGCGGCATCCACACCCAACCCTTTATGGGCAGGAAAAGTGATACAAAAGCTTATTTTTTAATGTTTTCATCAAAATTACTCCTTTTTGATTACGCTTTCCATACTACCCAATCCTTGCACAGTTCTTTCTGCCTCATTGCATTTTTACGCTTTTACATATATCCGATTCTGTTTTTCATACTTCCCAAATTCAGTGTCTCCTCGGTAACTTTACCGCGACTTTCGAAATTTAACACTTCCTCTAAAAATTTGGCTCTTTCTATCTTGTGCTTCTTGACTTTCAATGTTTACGTTTAGCGATTCGTGTTTCATATCGATTCTCTCAGTATGGCTAAACCAGAATAGAGTCTTCCTTTCACTGGTTCACCGAATTCTATCGTGGCCCTCTCATTCTTTACCCTACCCTCATATTATCACCACAAACAGCTCTCAAGAGCCTCGACCGACCATTTAGTCTGTCACACTACTTATCCGAACATACCCTTCAATGCAATTACGTGGTAACTATACCATGTCTTGCACTTTCTTAAGAATATTCATATGTCGATAGAACTTCGATACCATTCTACATATTTCAATTTTAGCCATCAAATTAATGAATTCCTTTTCCTTTCTCTCATATTTCAAGTGATCAGGGAGCTCAATAAATCATACAAGCATTGTCTTTTCATCTAAAATTGTATGTATTTCCCTTAAGACACTCAGCCATAGTGCAAGAAGCAAATGGAAAAAGAGCGATGGCGCTAAATGCACGGGGAATCGGAGGAAACTGTCGGGATTAGATTACGGAAGGTAAAATTTCAATTCTCTCGTTTTAACTTCGTGAAGAGAGGAATTACTGAAAGTCAGCTTTTGCTTGTTATTATTATTCCTCTAATATTATATTATTTATCCATTTGCCAAAGAACAGTAGGGCTAAGGACCATTGCTTAATTGATATTCAAGAGAGAACTCACCACCCCAATAATTATGAAATAATTTCAATTTAACGTGAATTTTTTCTTTAATAGCTCCTAACCAGCCGAATAATCACGCAGACTTTATAGTGACACTTTTAGTTTTATCTTCATAATTTTTAACGAATCCAGGAGTCTTACTTTGAAACTCCTGGATCCCAAAAATTAAACTCCTTTCAGCGGGATCCAATTTAATATACAAGTACCCCTAAGTAAGTAAGGCCTAATGAGGGCCAGATTAAAACTTTTCCTAACCCTTCAATAACTACCAATATACAGTCCATAAGTCTAATGAATCGTATTTCATATTATCTTTCTGAAGCATTTCATGTTCGCAATCCCATGGGGATTTGAGACTTAAAGGGTATCGAGGGACTTATAAGGATTTCCTTTGCGATGCCTCCAAATGAGACCTATGAATAGATAACTTATTCCGCACCGATTATATCCTCATATGGCCAATAACACCAGCATGAGTACGAGCACTTCATGGAATTGAAGGGTAATACATGAAATAATATGAAAGGCATAGCTAATCCGGCAACATGGAAGTGCCCATGAAAAAGAGGGAGTGATATTTTTAATGTATTTCCTTCAAATCCTAACGCTTACCTCACCCTTGGTCCCTAGAAACCCAAAGACCTTCCGGTTTTTTTTTTTAATTTAAACAATATTCGCAGTGGAATGAAAATAAGATTTAATTCTTCAGAAGATAAGATAAGGTGTGGTTGCTAAGTGCAAAAATTGAGAGGTAGAATTGGCAAAATGTAAATCAATAAGCATTTCGTACAAAACACATTCATGCTCAAGAAATGTCAAAAGTATGCTGATATCAAAGTGTTATTTGAACTCCGATAGAACGACCGAATTCCCTCGGCCGTGACAGCACAATGAGCGGTAGTTCTAGATATTAGCCAACGAATTACCTCATAACTGCAATGACCCGCCACTTTCTCCTCGAGACGATAGCTTATGATGTTTAACAAAATTATATTCTGCGTCATAATTTTGACTAAATACAAATTAAACAGCGCTCTTAACTCAAGAATGAATTGATCTGCGCTTGCGAGGCGATTAGAGATACATGTCACTTAGAAGTAATGGATATTAGATATAAATCTGCCACGCACCAAGTACATCCATCAGCGATATGGATGGCAATAAATGTAGTTAAGATTGCGCACCCCACTTCACGCTCGTTCGTTTTCCTGGCCGCTCAGCCCCGTGGATCCCGACAGGCTCGCGGTGAACCCAGGCTGGCTTGCAGCTATGAGAAAAGACGGAGGCGGCAACGTAGGATTTGAAACTATTCTGAATACAAGTTAAGATAACTTTCCTTAAAGAAAAAGCTCGCCGACGACAAGAGTAATCAACGCGACCAGAGGGGTGCATTGGTGTGGAAAAATGAGTCTTTGTCACTGTAATCACTAGGGGTGGCGGAAAACTGAAAATTGTATCCGTTGAGCCGCACTTGGCAGTCACACGGATAATTTAATGCACTCGGAAGTTCATCCCCGTGGCCTTGAGATTCCACAATCTCCTTCTCAAGGGAATCGTACGATCGGCCTTCGAAGTTTACCAACGGGTCCATGAGAATCAATAAGATTATATTCTGTGGAATAATTTTTGCTGGGATCGCGTGTCATACTTGATTACCTCATCGTCGCTGTCAAAGAATATGCACTACGCGAATGAGAATGTCAGTATTCAATTTACCATCACGAATGGCAACTGACCCTTGACCAACACGTGCAATAGCTTACTTATCATATCCACAACCAGAATTTTTGGAATCACAGGGCACGTATCGCTCAAAGTTCAGTGTAATATTCTTTAGGATAGAAATATTATCTCCAGAAAAATAAATTGATGATCATCAGCTTCGTCTAACAACTTTTAAACTGTATTACACTACTCGGAATATTGGCACCACATTAACAGAATGAAGTTTCCAGCATAGGAATTGGAGGTTGAAATCTATTGAAGATTTTGATCAGTACGTCCCTAAAGAAAAAATGCTGGCAATAATTAATCGCAATCGATTATTTGTTACAATCCTCGCAAGAGTAATATAAGTTATTAAATGAGGAATTATTATAAAAGAATAATATATAAATACATCCCAGCCTAGATCGTGAACATTTATTTCATACGCTGTACTTGAGCACTCATTTTGCAGAGTTCTTTATTATTCATCACAAGCATATATAACTAAGGTTAATTTGGAATCGAGGTCTCCATATTTTATGTGGAGTTATCTTTTTTATACCTCGGTGCACACTTTATGCACCATTACTTTAAAATTGAAAAGCTCGAAAAAAGAAAAATGGAGACGATTAAAGGTTCCCTATTAGAATATGCAAGCGACTTCATGAATTGAAGCGCCTGCAAGAATACCTATAATGACCACAATTGAAGGTATCTGCTGCCGCAACAGACCGAGGGCCCCCGTTTGGGTAAACTGTGACCAGTTTACACTTATGTAAGTAGTAAGTGCACGAATTTTTATGGCGGGACTGTAAAAAATGTTAGATCATACTCGTAGCAAGGTCAATGGGGAATAATGGATGTTAATCCTTATATTTGTAGTGGCAGAGTAATTTGAGCGGGAAAAAAGGGTTCCAGGTCTATCGGCGCGGGGAATCTGTACCCTTTATCTCATTCGGACGGATCCCTCGCCACTACCGTGCTAAATTCATCGCCAATGAACCCAACTAAAGCAGTCTTATGCAGGTTTGATGGACGGACTCACCTGGCACCAAGTCCAAGAGCGTACGCAATACACAAAATCATGTGATCCAGTCCCTAGCCATGTGCCATCTGCGGTTTAACGAAATTAAAATTCAGAAAATTATAAAATTAGAGTTAAGGTAGTGTCAGCTTAATCGAAATGCATCATCAGAATACACACTCCGGTAAAAGATACCTCAACACTGAACTAACGACGCCAACATCCCACCACGCCCATTTATTTTAATTGAGCAATGAGCAAAATAGCTTGTATCATTCAACAGTTCACTTATTAGCCTTTTGTAAACATCCCAGCTAGGATGAGATTGCCTCACATAATGAGCAATTACAATCCACTTTCGATCCCAGCCGATAAAACATGCGGAGGCACCCAAAAGAATTTCAATGGCAATAAACCCACGTTCCTCATCTCACTTTCGCCTGCGCCTTCCCGAAGAATCTTTGAATGAGCACCCAATTCAATCGACTTTGAGACCGGATTCCTAGTTTGAAAGACAAGAAAGAGAGATAAAGGAATGAGCACTTAAAATAGACTTAAGTCTTGTCGAAACCAATTTGTTGGCAGAGACATATGCGTAGGCATTTGAATTCCGGTGAGGGTTAATTTGACAGATGGTTCTCAACAGTTTGCTTATGTATTCGCGAGGCGGGCGTAAGAGAGGAAGAAGGTGGTGGGTGTCCTGCGGGAGATTTTCTCGGACGGGAAGGGGGAGAGTGAAGCCGCTCACCGGGGAGGGGAGGGGAGAAAGAGAGGGTTGAGGGGAGGGGTGTGTGGGCGGAACACAAACATACTTTCACTGACACCGAGGGCTTTGGTTCGAGAGCAAGGCCACCGCGACACTAGGTGGCGCGAGGGGGGAGGGGGTGAGGGTTATGAGGGGCGGTTGGGGGGGAGAGAATTGGAAGGAAGGCGGCGGAAAAGGGAGTACCGCGAGGCCTGTTAACGCGGGAGGGCGACCTTAACTCCTTAAGAGCACGCGTGAATACGAATGGCCGGCGTGGTCAATATCACACGGCATCGGTGGAAGGAGGCACTTCGTTCCGTTTTCTAATTCGACCTTCATAAGACTAACGTCCACGCAAGAGAAGTGTCGATGGCAATTTGCACTGAGCCTCTCATAGATCTGCAATGCATTGAAAAGAATCCATTCTAACTGAAATGAATCTTTTCTGATCCCTCTCCTCGGCAGGCCAAGCCGAATGTCAACTCTGCATTGATTTAAATATTTTGATCTTCGAGAAATTGCTGCCATGTTACTATCGTATCCATGTCACACGAGTTGTGTTGTGCCATGGACTACATGTGCTCTACTGTGCATGTATTTTTCTCATTATATTTTGTCCAAAGGCCTATTTCTGATTGTAAATTTATTCATAGAAAGTGGTCAAATTAAACATAAATCGTCGTAATAACTAAATAAATTATACGCGTAAGCAGTAACATGAACTTTTTTAAAGATAAGTGTTCGGTTACAGCCAAAAGTGTTTTTTATAACTGCTAATCATGGCTTTGTTCTTCGATTACTTATATATTGCGCTCGAAATTCCGCTGACATGGCAATTCCATGCTAAATTGTTGATAATTTAAATCGCTTGCCGGTGTACAATGCTTAAATAATTCACCGGGATATTCTGGATTTTTTTTCATAAAATAGTTTAGAATTCGTTATTTACGTATTCTTGAATTCCTTATGATTTTTTTTTGCCGGAAGTCTCGCAAAAACGTTTTGGTCGGCTGAAGAGAAGATGGCTGTTACGCTTAAAATGAAATTATTGATTGCAGTGATTCAATCGGGTAAAATAGATAGTAAAATCATCGAAATTAAGATTAAAGTAACAGTTTTAAAAACTTATTTTGGGCCAAAAACTGCGTACAGGGAGAAAATCAACGGCTAAGGACCAACGATCTCTGCCGTGCTTACACCAAATGACATCGCCTTTCCATGCGAGGGAACGCGAGTGATGAGGCAACCCCTTCTGAGCCTCGGCTGCTTGACGGCGTCCTTCCAGAGACGGAGAAAACGAATTTAATGCGCCACGAGAGAGGTTGAGACTTTTACAGCAATTTAATACGGCGAACACGAACAACTACTGCTCAGCTGAAGTCGAGAAGTACTCAAATAGTTATCTTTTTCCTGTCGATTGGAAGGCGGATATCAACCGTGACTTTCGTCGGACTGCTTCGGTATTACAGCCCTTCCAAAATCTTGATAGATGTGAGAGAGTGATCATTGGAGTAAATTTAAGAGTTCCATAATATCCTCAAGCGTAATAGTCAATGAAGAGCCTATTAAGCATTCCATAGCCCAATTAAATAACACCTATACCAGAACAGGAACCAAATGCCAAAAACTAGATGAGCATTTCTTATTAATTTTGTAACTTTTTTTACATTTGCGATGATAAACGAATACTCTATAGTATATAATTAGCAAAAAATATATTTCATAGAAGATTGTATCTATGTACTTGTTATACAATAAAAACATCAGTCTAACCGCATTTTTCCTCAGCACCAGAATTGGTTTAACAAAATTTCCTTGCAGCCCACAACAAACATGGTTAAAAAAATGGGCCAAGGGCCAAATTTCACGGAATAACCTGTTAATTTCCTTTGTTCTGCCACTTACTTTTCCATGTTTGGAGGAATCTTGAGGACAATGGGATGGAAAGGGGGGAGGGGGGGGAAACGGGAGGGGAAGCGAGAGAGAGTAGCAGGGAAAGTGAGACAGGAAAGGTGTTGAGTCCGGTAACGCCGTGGCACATCTCCTTAAATGTCCAACTGAGCGACCATTAATTGAATCCTCAGCTGGAGGTCTCCTTCTGGAGTAGGTAGGGAACTGCTCTTATGCTGCTACCACGCTCGCTTCTAAGGATGATCGCGCCACGCTATGGCCAACGGGAATCATTGAAAGGTCGTGTGGGCAATGGAATTAGAAGTAGAGATAATATCGGAAGTTTCATTTATGGAACGGTCGAATCAATCAAAAACCCTTCCTGTATATGTATATAGGATTTTTAGGGTACCAGATCTTCCTGGGAAACCATAACTGGCACAGGGAAAGGAACTGGCCCCCCCTACCCTGATGTGTTAATTTCACACGCCGTATAGGGCTTAGTACTGGGTGAACTCTACCATGACACACCAAACCGACCTTCGGGTTGATTACTCTATTTATGGTTTATATATATATATATATATATATATATATATATATATTTTTATATATATATAGAGCGAAAACATGGAGTGGTGTAATTGAACGGATTTGATTCTATTTTCGGATCTATTGTGATCGACGGTGGCTACTGATATGGCCGTCACTACGGCACAACGTATTACGCCCTGCAATTGACGATGCAATAAAATGTTGTGGCACTATGTGCCCTGAAAGAAGGAAAGTTTTAAATGCCAGGCAATGGACCGCGAGGACTGCAGCTGCCCTGGGTAACAACTATTTGAATTAGATAGACAGGGATCGCGTTATTTAACGTCGTCTACTTGTGATATACAGGAATAAACCAAAATATATTTCTGGGAGACAAATTTCATAAGAGGTTAAAATTAATTTTGAGCCCTAATAATAATAAAATAAAAATGTTTCTGTCCAGATTTGATGACAATTGCCAGATTATACTTTCAGATTTAACACTTAGGGAGAAACGGTTAATATTATTAAAAATTAGGGGTTTAGTTATAGAACGTCAGGAGTTACTCAACACAGTCCGCAAGGAGCTCAGGGATTCAGACTAGATCCCGACCCCTTCGCGGTAATGCTATGGGAAGAGACAAAATGTCACCAGCTTTCTAAATTTCAATGAAGTCAACTGGTTATGATTTCATCTTACGCTCAATGTGGGACCACTGAAAAGGTGTTGTTTCTGGTTACAAAAATAAAAACGGTCTGGGTAAACAATCCCTCACAAAGACGTGGTTTGTATAAAACTTATCGGGAAAAGTTTCGGAAAAATAGATTTAACTCAGATATTGCTACAATGCCTCATAATTCTTCAAAGTACGTCCCTTGAGCATTGACAACCTTTTGCCAGCGAGTTTTTCACGACTGGAAGGCTCCCTGATTGGCGGATGGTCCTTAAGGGTACGCGTGCAAGCTTCTTTGAATATTTGAAATTAGGGTCTCATGGTGGTGTTCTTTGAAGGAGGATTACACTCTTGGAAATAGGATATACTCTGCTGGTCAAGTCGGGGCCCATGGGGTTGGGGAATCGTCGCGATGACGTTGCAGAAGGTTTCCGCAAGCAGACTCTCGACTCGGCTTTTATCGATGCCAATAATACGATCTGCAATCATGCGCACACTTAACCCACGTTCTGAATTCAGTATTTCACTCACGCGTCAGGAAAAAATCATTACTAATACTTTTTATACAAACCATGTAGATTTTTATACTTTTGCAAAGCGAAAGTTTACTCGATGACTGTGGGTTCTTTGAATGAATTAAAGTCATTGCCATTCGTAATATTTTACCGGTGCTTTCATTTTATTTTACACGTACTTTATACGTAAAACCGAGTTTAGGAAACTCTCAGTGCAGCAGCTTTAATTAAAAGATGTCGATTCATCTTACTCCGCTAAATTAAATGTCACATTAAGAAGTGGTCAATGTACGAGTAGCATTCATAGTTTTAAAAACATTTTTTTTTTCAATTTAACGTCACCCACTCACATATTATAACATATATTTGAGTTTTCGAATAACAGTATCAAAGTTGTATTTGATGCAAGGATAATTTGTGTAAACTCTTTCAATTAAGATACGTTTAGAATTATTTCTGCTATACAGGACACCATGATGAAGATGCACATGGTTTTCTCGACATGGCATAAAATCATGAAGACATACATTTATTTCTTTTAAATATTTTTAACTCGGGCAGAATACTCGTATTTTATACTTTGGCGCATTTTGTACAATAGCCGAAATAACTAAATACCTGTCCAACATTCTCGGCAAACAGAATATTTCAGGACGATAATCATTACCCGTAGTTAGACTTTGATCAATTTCCTAAGAAATCGCTTAATTACTTTTTTTGAAGGAGCGTGGACCGAAAAAATTTCTCCCAAAATTACGACTATTGAAATTCGCTCATTTAGTCAGCAGTAGTAAGTAGCCAAGGTTGTAAAATATTTGTCATTCTACCTATTAAGGGGAAGATGAGGGATTGATTCATATTTGGACCATTGCAGTTACTACATCCAATCCAAGACGTCTAATAATTGCCAACGCCAAGGAAAGCCTTGCAATCGGGAAATACCAGGATACTTAGACCGGCAAAAAATGGGAAGACGAAGTGGGAATGGCGTACAAAAAGTATGGAATATCTTTATCAAGAAGGTTATCATGATTCCTTAGAAACTCGAATGATGTTGGTTCTCTTCATAGGAACAGAGTTGAAGCACAAGAGATAGTTACAGCACAAGGGAACGACAATGGATAGGATTGATAGGAACTCACTAAGCTGCTACTGAAAGCACCCAACGCATGATTTCTGAAAAAATACTTTTAAAATAATAGGATAATTACATTTCTTATTGATTTCCCCATTAATTGGGAACTACTTTTCAGCAAATTCCAATCGAATATTATTCTTAAGAAAAATAACATGAAGTATCTATATAGATATTTATTTTACGTTCATAATATGAAAAATGACACCCTATAAAACACATAATCCAACCTAAAATACATATTTGAGAACCTCTTTCAAGAAAATGCGTTCTTACGCATACAAAAAGATTTACCAAAGAAATGTTGCATTGAGAAACATGTGCGTCTATCTTGTAGAAAGAAATGCAGTTTACATTCCCGCATGCGGCGGTCGCTTTATGAGAGAAGGAGATTTAGCAAACGGCAGCCTGTGGGCACATGACTAAGGAATGGTCAGTATTTGAGCATGGAAGGCAAATGAAACACCCTCCATGATTCAATCCAGGAAAGAGCTAATGAAAACCAATTTCTCGTTTCTGCTCCCATCGGGCGCCGGAAAAGTGGAATTCCAGGCCGGCGGTGATGCGATCAGCCTGGTTTAGAGATCGAAGGTGAGTGAGTGGGTGGGTGCAGGGGGGGGCGGGTGCTTTCTTGGCGCGTGCTCACCCAAGCGAGGCCGGCCCGCGCCACGCGCAGCGGCTCTTTTCATGGAAATGAGTCGCAAGGGTGAGATTGGAAACGAATGTTCCTCGGCCGGCGGTGGAGGCTTCCTCACTTGCCGCCTCCTCAAAAGTGTGGGAAGAGAGGGGAAGGGAGGGGGAGAGTGGCGTGTCCATTGTCCGCGGGAGAAAATCCTCAATGCGAGGGAAGAAGGAAAGGGCAAGAGAGGGTTGGCTTGATTGGAGGACTCGTTTCGCAAGACGGATAGGCGCGATAATTATTTTCATATCGGACTGCTTATAAGAAAAGGAAGGCCGCGAGCGATTCGGCGTGACGCAATAATCTACTCGTCAAAGCAACACAAAGGGATCGAAGGTTTATTCACATAGTTTGCATTGACATAGCACTAAACGTTGGACCAGAAAACGATGTGCCTTCGACCAGTAATTTAATGAAGCAATTATCCCATAAGTTATCTACATAATAGTTAAACGTGCAAATAAATTGCTCGCATGCTACAAATAAGGTAGGGAGGAAATGAAAATTGTCACTGCCTAAAACCAAGAATGGGTGCAATAAAAAAGATTCCTTGGCTGATTCCGTGGTTCGCCAATGGCAACCTTTAAGCAATGTGTGCAGTGTGACGTTAGCGTGAAGGGAATGTAACATACTCCGTAAAAAACATAATCTGCCAAAATCAATAAAAACATTCTCTTCGTGCATCAGTTCATATGAATAAGACAGAATACCAAAACTATTCCTTTATTTTATAAGTTCCCTCCTATTACGGGTTTTTCTCCGTTCTTTTCGGAATAGTATTAACTATGGTTTGGGAACCTCAACTATGGCCATGTGATTTCATGTTCTCGCACGATACATCCCAATGCCCAGACAGAAAACTCTTTTTCGTGGAATTTTAAACAAGGTCTTAGCCTCAGAAAAATATGAAAGCGATTTTCAATTAATTTCTTTTCCGATCGCCATTCTCGCCTCGAAGAAGTCGCTTCGCCACTTCCTCTCAGAATGCGAGGGAGTTTCCTCAGAACCAATTAAATGAAACCTTGTTTCGATTCATGAAATTCATTAGATGTTAACACTATGACGTCGTTCATCCCTAATGTGCCCACAGATTCGTTCCAGACTGTTGTACGGGACAAATATCAGTCGTTTAAAACCTTCCTGTTGCTTTATTTTTCCACCATGGTTCTTGTATTAAAATATAAAACCCTAAAATCCTTTTCCTCTGGAAAGCCCATGGGGGGATTTTTTTGTTTTTAGTCTAAATTTGTATTACGTCACGTCTAGCTTTTCTTGATATCGAGGGATTTCCAAAAATGTACCCACAATGCTATTTGATACCACTCGTACATAAATATTACTTATTGATTATTATGTGTATCACCAGCATTAAAAGAAAATCACCAGGAATTAGTAAACTTTATGACGAACATATTTCTTAAATTAAAATAATTTGAAACATTAAAAATATATTTTTATTATAACAACCTTTCATCTGTTTGTTTCATTAAATTAAACTCAAGCAATACTATCATATATTTATCATATATAAAAATACCAAAGAAACTGCGGGAGATGCCGCAACAGTAACTTTTAACGGAGTCATCCGCTAATGTGCATTTCAATGCAACAATTTCAGAGTGTAAAAATCCCAGTCAAGGCGAATGATTTTTACACTCTGAAATGGTTGCATTGATATAAAAAAATATTTGAAAAATCAGTATTATTTGACATTTTATATTATGTTTTCATTAGAGTGATGAAAAAATTTAACAGTATATTAATGCTAAATATGAAGGAACGAAATTACAATTATATGACTCATGTTGTAACTGTCTAAAATACCCGCTCATACTTAATTGCCAACTATTATAAATTTCCTGTTGAAAATCAAATCGAGTAAGCATATCTCCTGGAAATATCACTTTTCATGCCATTTATTATTTTCAAAAAACAATTAAAATTTAGCAAAAGATCCCTCGTAATAAATGATTAATGAATCTGTCCTCACATCATCAAAAACTGCTAAAGGCAATTCTCAATCGTAATGGACGTATCTGTCTCTTCGTAAGTTAGCGTACGTAAGTCAAGTCCACCCTCGGAGGGAAATGCGGGAGGAGGACCCTCTTATCCAGTGGTGCAGGAGAGTGAGGGAATGGTGTTAGCTGCACATTGACGCGGATGTCAAGCCCTTGACATTTCTTGGAGGAGTGAGCGGGTGTTTATTCCATCGGGAGCACAGGTTCCATTGGGGAGCACCTACCACGATCGGAGGGTGAATAGCTGAGGAGATGCACAAAAGGCCCTCCAAATAAAACGCTGTGGAGTTATATATACATATATATTATAGGTAATCTACCTATTAAGGCAGGTTTTTTTAAATCAACAATTAACTCTCTTGTCTTTCCTAACAAAACACAACCCAACATCCTGCTGCTTTACAGCAAGCCCCTCTTCATCTCCGTATAATTCCTTCCTCCCTTCATCCCGTTCAACATCCCTATCCTGGTCCTGCTCTTTCCTCGTTTGCTTAACATTCACCCCCTATCACCGCCTTCAACATCACACTGCCACTCAATATGATTTTCATCCATTTTTCCTGCCTCCTTATGATTCCTCCCTACAAACCCCGCTCCTCACCCACTTTATTTCAACATTTGTTTTTCATTCTGTCGACTTCACCTTCTCCATCCTCGAAGAAGGGACCATTTGATCACAATTTTGCCCAAATAAAGACCTCTATGTATCTATCTCTCCTAGCTCACAACCAAATTTCAAAAGCCTCCAATCTACGTCTCTCCTGCTGCTTCAATTACCACGTTTCCGCACCGTACATAGCTACGCTCCATATCAAAGTTTTTATGAGTCTTTTCTTAATGTCCTTACTCAACGTCCCTGTCATCAACTCCCTCCTCCTTGTGAAAGCCTCTTTGTCCAGCACAATTCCTAGCACAATTCTCTTCGTCATGTCCCTACTATTTGGAGCATTTTGGTTCAAAATACTCCCGAAATACGTGCTAGTAAACTGATCCACCTGCTCTAGTTTTCACCCTCCTACGCATTTTAACGTTTATCTTAGCCTTTCTCTTTCTGGAAAACCGTATAAGCCTTGTTTTATCATTGTGGAATAACAAAGTTATAAATTTTTTTACTTGTACAAAAACATAGTTATGAATACTAGCATGAATAATTCCATAGGTTTACGCCTGAAGCCACCAAATAACTATATTATACAATGAACTTCGTAAATTAAAATGTTAACTAAAACTCTGCCGAACGTTTGCTCCGAGTTTTACTTAAGATCCTGTGAGAGGTCTAAATATTAGTTCTTAAGCCCAACTAGAAGTGCTTGAAAAATTCATGTCATGCAAATGGAATTGGCTGAAGTTTATGGCAATTTAGAAGTCTATGAAGTGTTTCCTTGAAATCATTTGTGAAAAGGCATTAGATTTAGAATATTTTCATACTCGTACTATGGCCGATATTTCAGATCAATTTTGACCCATTTGACATAAGACCCATTTTCAAGGTATTATTCCAAAGAAGAAAAGAAAATGCATATGAGAACGCACCACATAATCTAAACATTAAAATACTTCTATTGAAATACTCTCATGATCATTGGAACCGTAGATGCGGACGCTAAGGTGATAATGATTGTAATAATTTGAAGATGGAGACTATTAGCTCAAGAGATTTTTAATGGCATGCACATAGTTTCAGATAAATCTAGCTTACCAATCAATCTGTGCCATTTGAGATTGATATCAGCTCCGGTTTGAAATGGCCTAGGATCGAAATTCTGTAGCAATGGAGTGCACGATAGCTCAAAGAAACTCAATTTCTGGAAAATTATGATCTTACAGTTTGTTGAAACTTACGATCAACCTTCAGACAAAACTCAACTTCCGTAGACCTTAAATCAGTGTGGCAGACATTCTGGAGATCAAATTGACATACAGTAGTATGAAGTAGAAGGGAAGTATCCCTTTCATCAGAACAAAGCTAAGTTAACCGTTCAAACAGAAGGGAAAAAATTAGAGTAGGTGGAATAGTTTACCCATCTAGAAAGTATCTTGGGTCCAAGATAGTCAAAGTAGTATCGCTTCATTAAGATGACTATGTTAGGCAGAGGGGCTTCCAGAAGGAGGAGGGAACCGATTGCAGGTCATGAAAAGGTGCGGTTATGAAATGGGGAGGTTATGAAAAGTTGAGTGAAAACATTGGTATGGAACGTGGTTTTGTACGCCGAGGTCATAGAGACACGATGAAAGGCGTTAATAGGTGGATTTTGAGGAGTGGGTATGGAGAAGGTGAAATGGACGGATGGGAAATAAAACGAAGGAAGGTGGAGGAGAAGAAAGGATTGTTGGAGGGAATACAAAGAAGGCAGGAAAGATGGCTGCAGAACATTTAGATGGGCGATGAAAGGCTGAAGCCTGCGACGTACATATTTAGAGGGGAGGGCGTAAGTCCAAACTGAAGGACATGTCGTGTCATTTTTTGTTTTGTTAGGCGAAGTAGAAAGAGATAAGATAAGGCAAGCAGGATTGTACAGTCTGCGCTCATCCAAAATCTACCTTAAGCGGTGAACTACCATGTATGTATAGTATCTCACATTATTCCGCGTGCATTTCAATTCTATTTTAAATCACTTGATATTCCCACGATTAATGGCATAAGGAAGAAGCAAGTGCCAACAGAACCCATAACACCTATTGAAAAATACTCCTCTTGCGGTCGTTTTCAATTGAAAACCTAACCAGATGCCCCAACCTCATTTTAATTTGGTCTGGCACGACAAGAATTACCTCCGAGGGATGGAAGAACTCCCACGAATTGCGCATACTTATTACAATTAATGTGCGACTGACTACGGCGCATCGTTTTCATTATTTGTATCCCCAGATTTACAATTATTCAGGTGCCAACTATTAAAATCTCTATTTCAAAAACATAATACTATTGGTGCTACGCAAATAGCTTGTCTCTATTATTGAGGAAGAAAACTTATGTCAACATCTGTTTTTGAGAGCCGTTTATTGGAGGAAAATTTCCCAAAATAAAATGAACTTACCTAACTTGCGAGACAGCTAAATTTTCTTTGTCAGGTTTCTGTTTTCTACCTCTACTCTGACCTCGATGATATTCGGTCAGAATGTTTAATACAGGTACGTTAAAAACAACTGAATGCGATTCATTGAAGACCCAAATCATAATGTCATTCGTAGAAGTGATCCTAATTTATTAGCCTGGAAAACATTGCCAATATCCGCTCGGCACGTGATGTCCGAGGATATCGATCGAAAGAGTCATCGATTTTAAGTATTATATTGATGTTTTAGTTCGGCGTAATTCCTCAAAATTATTGCTATATGACACATGACTTTATGCAATGAACCCCTTGGTATTATTCCGTAGATATTTTAATGCATCCGGCATCGCAATGATCAAATACAACAAAAAATTGACACTGTAGTTGAGTGTGTTTCCATCTCAAAACAGGCATTCAATTTATTATATGATTTCTTCTATGGTGTAACGACGAAGTTTTATTTCTATAAACAAGAACTCGGAATCTATCTGTAAATTATTTCGATAATTTATCTGTCCTACGCCATTGATAGCGCATTTATAAAATATTTAATTCCACATAAAGTTGCTAAACCACAAGGTAGAACACTCTGGGAGATTATTTCTGAGTGTCTTGCTTGAAGGCTTTTTAAATATTCGCATTTCCTATAGATCACTAATGAGGTCATTCCGAAAATATGGGTTATTATAACAAAACACACGAGGTTAGTGAAAGAGCATGCATTTAAGTAGAACTAATTATTATTACTTAGACGCTGAAGGTGGCAAGTGGAACTTATGCTATATATAACCAAGGATGCAGCACCAAAGCCATCCAACAACATGCAAGCCAGGACACAACAAGCAAGAATGTAAATCACCACTACCACATGAACATGCACCACAAAACACTATCCCGTATAGTCCGTGGGAAGGAGTCATTCAGTCGCCTAGTTCTGGCATCTATTTCTCGAATTTTATTTGCATGATCCAAGCGACCAATGTATGTAGGAGTACGAATAATTTGCAAGACCTCGGACCTGAAACATGCGGATCTGAATTTATTTGATAATTTCAAACGCATTGAATCGTCTCTCTTCTAACGATTCCCACCCCAACTTCATGAGCATTTCGGTGACGCTTTGCGTTTTATCGAGAGAATGTTTTACAAAACGTGCTACCCGGCGTTGAACCTTCTCATTCTCCCGAATGAGACCTTTTTCACTCGGATCCCACACGCTACATGTGTAACGTATAACGTTTAGAAAAGCCCTTCGAAAGCAGAGAATGCTACACTCTAGGGTAAAGAGGTCAGGCGTGAATACATCATCTCCTGAGAGTAAACAATGATGGGACAAGTATAAATCCTCTAAAATTGAAACAAAAACACATTTACGTAGCGCCTTACTAGGCTTTAATCGCAAAGTACTTTGCGAGTACTTGGACACTTACCCCAAAGCTTTCAGGTCATATGTAAGGGAAGTAAATGGGAGTAAACAAACCGTGGCTTGCTTAAGGGATTGTAGCAATATAATTCATACAGACAGTGAGGGTAAAGCTAGCATCCTAAATTCATTCTTCCAAAGCGTTTTCACGAACGATGTTGCCACCGCATATCTCCAAGAAACAATAAATGCTCAACCCATGGAAGAAATAACAGCGGACCAAAACATTGTTTTCATTTTAAAAATAATGTAGGCGCCTTACCATTGACGATAAAAATATTTTTAAAGAATTTTTAACAATGAAATTTTTTTAAGAATTTCACAATTAAAGAAGAAACTATATGATGTGAGGGCACACATTACACAATCTTTCCGGCACAAAAATATTAAATTAGCACGCCAAATATGATCATGACCATTTAAGACCCACGAGCCTCTTATTCAGCCGGCCCAAAAATATAGGGCCTTTACATTTGTCCGCATTTACGTATTAACCCACCTAAACATTTACAATTTTTACAACTAGTGCAAAAAATGGCTCTGGAGAAGCAAAAAATAGAAATTTTAAAAACTGCATTTCAAAAACAACCTTCAGTTGAGGATCGAGTATTATTTCTTTGGATTCTTTCTGGCACGCCCCTAATTAGGTTATTGGGGCTTCATACCTTCTGCAATGAGTTCCCTGTTAGACGCATTAGTAGTTTGTATCTAAACTTGTTTGCTAACCACTGTTTAAATTACATTAAGTTGTAAAAGATTGCAAAAATAATATGGTAATTCTATGAGAGAATGTGGTAATTGACGTAGATTATTAACCAACACATTTGCACCAGTTGCATACATTTGAATTTACACTATAGTCGTTAAAAAGAATATGTTGCAATCTTTTGCGTGGTAAACTTGACCACCTCTAAGGTTTTGTTATTCGCGCAACGATGAACTGGTGCCTCATCTCAGCAATATTTCAGCGATAAGTTTGTAACACTGGAGCCCTCCATTCTTCTCTTTTCAATGTCGATTCCCTCATGCCCTGATATGCTCGACGCCCATCTTAATTTATGCTATGTATTTGATTATTCGTGATCCAGCAGTTATAAATGGCTCTGTGCTTGCGACAGAAGGTACCGGGAGCACTAGAAGTCGTTTCCCTTAAATAAGTCCTTATGGCTCACATTAAACCTGCATTATTAGAGAGCTGATGATTCCTCAACATTTCCTTTTTAGAAAGGATAGAAATAATTTCAGATGTTTTGTTTTTATTGGAAGATTCCTAGATTCACCCAATGGTTAACGCCAATAGAAAGCATCTAAAGCCCAAAGAATTGCTTTTGACACATGAAACTACGCCTAATCTGAATAAATACAGAGGGTGACATAAAATTCCAATCACGGATTGTTTATGCAGAAAAGAATTAATGAAAAGTTTGAGAAATATTGGCTGCTGTTATCTATATAACGATGGAAACTGGATTTATTCAGTCTTTACTGTAACCATTTACATCACTAACGACATCTATGCCACTTTCCTCAATAACAATGAGTCGGAAGAATAAAACGCTTCGAGTTTCATTTCTGCTCTGCTCGTATTTACGAATGGTTCTTTTTCTTCACCTTCCTCATGTCTGCCATCAAGTTCCTCTCCTCCTAAGTGTAATTTTACCATCAAACCACCTGTCTAGATATATTTTTTATGTCAGCCGTATGGATACCAAGTTTCGAAGGAAAATATATGAGAAGTGTATACAGCAATGTAAAATAATTTTTATGCACAGGTTTTTTAAGTCAAGAATATTATTTCAGAATTTTCAACAGGGTAAAAAAATTCAAAATACTTAAAGAGAGGTTTCGAATAGATTGCATATTCCTTCACTGAAGCTTCATGTCCTGCTGACATCCTGTCAAATATATTTTCGGACTCTTTGAAATGAGAACAATTACATGCTTGTTCTTTCAATATTAGCACTCAAATGTATCCATTATTGCTAGGGCCCTCCTTCCAAAATCGAAATTATATTTATAAAAGTACTTCTCTGCCGTTTTCTCCAGTCGTTTTACGGGCATATCATATTCATTCATAAATTAAAGGTCGCGGGTATGAACAAGGGCGCAATAAATTGGATTGAAGATTTTCTTTCAGCGAGGGAAAAGAGGGTAGTCCTTGATGGCGCTAGGTCCGCCAGCGTTCTAGTCACGTCGGGGGTACCTCAGGGAAGTGTGATCGGGCCGTTGCTTTTCTTGATTTTTGTTAACGATTTGGACCGCGAAGTGAATAGCAAGGTTATAGAAACCAAAAATTCCACTTGCCACCCTCAGCGTCTAAAAAATAATTAGTTCTACTTAAATGCATGCTCTTCCAATAACCTAGTGTGTTTTGTTAAAATAACCCATTCTTTCCGAATGACCTCATTCGTGTTCCGTTCATCTGTTTTTAAGTTTCCCTTTCAGTCCCTCGTCCCTCTCCGCGGGGGGAAATTCCTGCGACCTGCAACGTTGGGTCTCATTCCCTGCCTTTTACAGTCCCCTCGGAGGGGTAGAGTGTTATGTGGTGCATGTTCATGTGGTAGTGGTGTTTCACATTCGTGCTTGTTGTGTCCTGGCTTGCGTGTTTTGGATGGCTGTCGTGCTGCATCCTGGGGTGCAGTTGTTTGCTGGTTTTCGGTATATAGTATGTGTTGGCGCGAGTGTTAGATGAAGGGATTTTTGCATGAGTGTGTACGCTGTTGTGGGTGTAATTTTCCATGCTGTTGTTTGGCATGTGGTATTGTTCCTTTTTACGGTTGGTGACCTAACACCCCCCGCCACACGCCCTTGCGGCGGCTTGCGGGGTATTATGCAGATGTAAATGTAGATACTTGTTCAGCCAGACTTCTCGTTTCTTACGAACTGATTACTTAGTACATGTTAGTTACTGGGGTCAAAGTTATCGATCAAGTGGACCAAGGTCATCAAGCACTCTATTCAAGCGCAATGGTATATTATCTTTGCCAAGAGCCCATAACTATTCATCTTCTCCGAATCTTTTCCTTGAAATTCACACGTTTTCTGTCACATGCATCGTTTTATGAATTGATTTTATCTTTTGCTCGCTGAGAATCATTTGAATTCATTACATGTACTACACACCCTTCTCGAAGCTTTTTTTTTCTTCTCTGCGCAGTGTTTTCTTTGACCAATTATTTTTTCGATGTCTTCTTTGCACTATCTTTTTTTTAATAGACTATTACGTACGTCCTGAGTTGCCAATTCCCTCTGCCCTTGGAGTCCCTATCGCGCCCTCACTAACTCCCCACAAAGGCCTTCCTCGGTTTCTTTTACTCTTTGCTTTCACTTATTCTATACCAACCGATGAATTTTATCACTGAATTATTCCTATGCTCTTTTGGGTCAGATTATCTTCTTAAATTATTTTTCCAACTCATATTTACATGTTTACTGAAAGTAACTTTTCATTTTCATAATAGCTTAATTATGCCCTGAATTCGACCAAAAACTATCGCGAAATAGGGAGATTGTTCGAAAAAATGTCAATTCCCCCTGTAGTAATATATAAATGGTAGTAGTAGTATTTATTAGTGGAGACGTCCAACGGATGAGATCATTTGCGCCATTGGGGATGGGCAGGAGAGGATGAAGGGTGGAGAGAAACTCGGCGTCCGCATTAGCCTACTCTTAACGAGAGGCGCCAAGGGATCACACAGTTAAGCGTCCCATTTGACATTTGATGCGCTCACTTAAAGAGCCCTCCACAAAGCACCTCTGGTAGGGATCGGGATACCATTGAGTAAGAACTACCGTCTCAAGGATTCTAACCCGGGCCCTCAGGGTGGGTAGCCAGCTTATGTATTAGCCACCGCACCATCCCGGTCCCCTAATAAATGGCACCTTACTCTTTCTCTCAGTGGTGTCTCCAAGTACCGAATCCTGACATCTTGCAATCGTATTTTAAATCCATTCTCAAGTGAACTCGTATCCAAACTTCTTACCGAACAATGCAACAATTTCACAGTGTAAAAATCATTTACCTTGACCGGGATCCCAGTCATGGCGAATGATTTTTACACTCTGAAATTGTTGCAATGAATTGCACATTAGCGGATGACTCCGTTAAAAGTTACTGCTACCGAACAACTATATTCTATTATTTTCCTCACTCATGATTCTTAAACCGCATGCCACTTTCTCGTTCTTATCCATGTCTTCGCTCTCTATATCGTTTCAATCGCCCAGCAGTTTCGGCGCTTGTGTCAGAAGAATAAAGGAAAGATAAAATTTTCATACCTCCTCACAGTTCAAATGTATCTTGCATATTAAGAGAGTTTATGATTTCGCAAAAATTGCCTTTAAAAGAAGATAGAAACAACTTCAGATTTTTGGTTTTTATTGGGAAGTTTCCACCCAATACATTGGGCATTTAAAAAGCATCTAAAGCCCAAAGAATTGCACTTGACATTTCATTCGTACGCTCTTTGCCTCTATCTATCTAGTTACCCTGCCGCACCCCTTTTATCCCAACTAATGACGATCATAACGTGGACTAGCCTTCTCCCAAATTTTCTTTTAGGCTGCTGGTATTCCTCAAACAATACAAGTATAATTAACGCTGCAGTACTACCCGCTGTAATTAATTCTTTGCAAATAAAGCAAATAAAAAATATCTGGGAATGATAATTGACTTTTCCTACAAAGTAGAGCGTTAACTATTCACTGCTGGCACAACTGCAGATAGATAGATAGCCGTATTTATTACAGCCCAGAGAAGTGACTAATTGAGCAAGGTTTACTGATTTCCGGCAGTTTCTTTTGTGATATCCAAAACATTACCACTAGTGCAAGGAGATCTACGCAATAAATGAACTGGATGCAGTGCCGATAATACAAAATGCTTTCCTGTTGGGTCCATGAAAGACGGACGGGGAGTAACCGAGAATATGCAATAAAACACTTTAGGACGGTGTATTGACCTCAAGCTTTACACGGAGGGGGGGACGATATTAAAACGCTTTCGGAACCACCTTGGATAAACTTGACTAAATAAAAAAAAGAATGAGGAAGTATTTCGACGAAAGAGTTGAATACTAGAGCTGTTAATGCCCATCCACTAATAAGGCCACACCTCAAGGAATTATATCCAGCAAATGATGCCAACCACGGGAAGATTAATAATTTGTGAATAACCAAAACATACTAATTATTTCTGACTCTTCAATAGCAGTCAAGGACGTTGAGAAAACGTAATTATCACACCTGTAAATATTGTGATAACGATGGTGAGGGGAGCCATCGAACTAATGACCTTACTAGGAATACGCACTGATTTGTTTGTAAAAAAAACAAGCCATTCAAATTAAAAATATAAATTAATCCACCCTCTCCAAGGTTCACTGACTCATTAGGCGGTGGTCAATCAGGTGGTGGCAGCGTTGCGAATGACCTCCCGACCGTTCGGGCAAATTCTTCAAGTTGGCATTGGAGGCAGGAATATCACTCTTGGATACGCTTCGTGTTGCGCATTTTTGCACAAGCGAGGGAGTTACGCTCGAATCTCTTTTCTCAGCGTGGACACCCTTCAGAACGCGGACTAATACATCAGTCTTTAAAAGCCGTTCGATGAATGCGTACTTGTCTCAGACAAACCAATGAATTAACATAGACGAAGGACAAACTGTTAAGGAAGCGCCCGTCAAAACAGAGCTTGAATGAGACACCAAGGAGAAAAAACGCCTTCCTCCCTCTCCACACCAGGGAAACGAGGAAAAAGGAGGCACAGGCTACATAAGGATTCGATTTAACTGTTCATTTTTTTCCATTCAAAATCAGCCTTTCTAGCAGTAGTAATCATAGACCCAATGACAGCTTTCGCAACTACAATAAGATTTGATGAGGGTAAAAATGAAATTATACCTCCACAATAAAAAAGTAAAGTAAAAATAAATTTTCTTTTTTACCCTCATCATATAGGAGTTCCCCCATTGTTAAACCTGAAACCGCTATGTTTTTCAAAATACGATTGGTTTTGCAGTGCAGTGCCACTGCAAAGGAATCGAACAAATCACGAGCGTCCTGATTACTCGGTGCCATCAGGTGATCTTTTATATCCCTAAATTTTGTTTTACTAGCAATTAAATGTGTCATCGTTATTATTCCATGACTGATTGAATTCAGTTTGTACTAAAAACTACTAATTGCTCAATTAATGTATTACCTATGACCTATGCAATGTGTCAATATTTTTAATGAGTACCCCAACAACACAGCCACAGCAGGTTGGTGGCAGTATTATCACGTAGAGTTTTGCTAGTTTTATCTGTCGTAATGAATATTTAGTAGCGATCAAACGAAAAAAAACAGGCAGAAGAGTGTAAATTTTTATTTGTTTGACTTCGTTAACGGAAATATAAGATTTGATTCGTCCAGGAGAATCCAAAAAAATAGCCATGGCACGACAGAGGATCAGTGCCATCACCCATGATTGACTGATGGAAGACTAAAATTGCATCGCGGTTAATATTGCCAAGTGCAACCACAAGTTTTGGGAGTCGCGCTGTATGTAATGTGCTTCTAAATCGTCAATCCAGTTGGGTAATTTCACCCACCTCTACGAGCCAACGGGGGGGAAATCCTCTCCACGGCAGACACTCTAATTCAAATTTCGTTATATTCTGAGGCGGGACATTTTGTAACTCTTATTTCTGCGTATGACCTTGCCTCTAATTCGGAGGAAAGTGAAAAGAATACTTTCTCAAGCGATCGGTAGACTTAGAGCACACCCATTAGGAGTTAAATCAAGATGGGGCGCGCCAGACTGTCCAACAAAGCCTAAATACAGCTGAGCGGCGTGAAGCTTCCCTTTCCAATCGACGATCGCAAGGCATAAAGCCTCCTTACTAAATGAAAGGTTCACGAGAACATAGAAAGGATAAATTAAAAAAGAAGCGCATGAAGAAATTAACTGAGTCAGCTAATCACTTAGAAATCGGGATGGGGAGATGCGCTAAGGTTCTTGCAACTCCAAAGGACTCTTTTCTGCAAGAGTAGACGTCAGCAGGGTCCTCGCCGGGCTCTCTCGTCATGGCTTCGATTCCCCCCTCCAGCTTCGATGATGATTGAGGCCACTCAGATGCAGCTTGGCACTATATTGCGTGCTGTATGAGCAACGTACTCGCCTGTTAACCAGAATTCAATGAGCCCCAGCACCGCATCGAGATTGACTAGGTGTGATGCCACTGCTGACTAGGGTAAGATGTCAAAAAAACCGTATAAGGAATGCTTGAAGATTTGTCTACTTTTTATCTTACAACTAATTAGCGGCGTTGAGAAATAATTTACAAAATTCACGGCACAATCAAAAACCGAATAATGCCTTCGATCCAAGAGACCTTCACGACCAGTGTGGGATTGTTGAGCGGATAACTGGAGTTCCGATCCAACGGGTCAAAGTTGAAAGTTGTTACCTCCTAACCTTCATCTGCAACTGAGCCTGCGTGTAACCTAGAATTTACTTAGCACGTAGTTCTACACTAAAGCGACCAACTCGGAGTGAATCACCGAACTCTTTTATTGCTACCAACACCGTTTTGTACGTAGTCAGTGGAAGCTAGGAAGCGATAACTCCCAAATCGACTTTCGCGAAAGTAGAATTCACTCTAATGCGAGGTAGTTCAACTGCACCTTGGCAATATCTTTCACGAAGGTTTGTTTGGTCAGATGTCGTGGTGCGCAATCAGGGCACTTTATTTAAGTGAGTCAGAGGGCACTCTTGACGACTCTTCTTCGAGATCTCTCCATGGCGACAAGGGCGGAAATATCGAAGGGGAAGTTCGTCGGGGAGGAGGGACGGGGATGCGGCGGGAGAAGCGCATCGGATGGATAGGAGCGCTTTCGGGTTCTCCCCGCCAGCGGAACAAAATCGTGTGCTCGACCGTGAAGCCAAGTCGCTTGTCTCTAGAAAGGAGTCGGGCACTTTTTCCATCACGCATTATTTTATGCTACCCGCGGTACGGACTCCACGGAAGGCCATCGGCTCCCAGCAATCACCTCGTGAAAGGAATGAATTCCGGCATCAAATGCCGGCAGGGCTCTCCCTCCCTACGGCTCTCATTCCGGGATGTTGGGCGCAGGTGCGCTGTTTCTCCCCCACAGTGTGGTGGGACCCGCCCCATTCAACATATACTCAAATTATAAAAACCAACTTAAAAGACGGATTGATACATTCAGGTATTTAAACTCTGATTGTGTTTCACTCATATTTCTTGGTCGTCCGAACTTGAAGGAAATCGGCCGTGAGCAATAAAATCAAACAATCGAATAAAATAATGAATTTAGTCAGAACGATAATCCAACCCTGAGGTATTTGATAGGTGGCATTTAATCCGGTGCTTCTTATCGTCCTCTAGGGCGCCTGAAACTCGCTCATCAAAGACAAGAGGCCAGGAGAGAGCAGAACGCGGGCTTCTTTGCACGGTTCACCATTGAATGTTCATTGAAAATCCACGGTTAGGACATTGCAACATTTGTATGACAGATTTGGTTACCCAAAGGCACCAATGCACCCTCCAGGTATTAGTCCAACACTCTAGGAACCAGTTTTTCAAACATCTATAATTTTCCCGTACAGCAGCTGTAACCGCATTCATTATACTCATCTTCATTTACTAAGGCTTAAATGAAAACATTAGCTGTTTAAGCATTCTTATTCATATGTGAAGAATTTTAACGAAAATATTTTAATCAGCTGCTTCCCAATTTTATTATCTATACTTAGGTAATTCCCATATGCAATGAGGATCCAAACGTGTTAGAAATCGGCTTATTAGCGGAAAGCTTGCCGCAAAATGACATGCTGAGGATAAGGAAGAGATTTTTAACATTCTAATCCAATTTGCAATGGTCAGGCTTAAAACACAATCCGGCGAAGAATGAACAAAAGACGTGGATTGGAATATATATTTCATACAATACCTTCTTCAGAGGTAGTGGCAAACATGTCACATTACATTTTACGTATTATTATTATTATTAGGTAATCTACCGTTTAAGGTAGGGTTTTTGGATGGACATAATTTCTAATTAAAATAATTTGTGACCCCTAGCAAAACACAACATCCTGCATCAGTCCCCTTACTCTACATCAGGTCCCTTTTCAGCTCTGAGAGCAAGAGTAAATTATCGTTGGAAATACTAAAATAAACAACTGCAAGTATTTGCTCAGCAAATAGCGAATCTTCGATGGCTACTTGTACTTGTTCACGAAGGTACTGATATTTGCTCGGCAAGGTAACATGACAGAATAACTAGTTCAAAAATTTTAAAGCTTTTTCAAGGATGATGAGCACAAAAAATTAAAAAGAATATTTGAATGAACCCTGTTTTAAATGCAAGAGTGGACAATCATCTATAAGAAACTTCCGTGTCATCGAATTTAAATAAATATTTTTTCCAAAGAAAAGATTTCCATCATTTGGGCAAACAACCCACTGATAGTTTAAGAACTATACGTCCTTCTAATAATCTAAATGTTTTTTCACGATCGAAATTGGATACGGTATATATTTTAGAATTTTACCATTTTTAGGAGATAACTATTGATTAAAAAATGTAGCTGGAAATGGGGTCAGTAGCTGTCATTATTTGACTGCTCTATTAGTTCATACTAAGTTAAATTACGCGTAAATAAATCATATTAGGAATGATTTACACGGATCAGGTACAAATGATATATTTTCTGTGCAATGAATATGCATAAACTAATATGTTTGTGGGAATGAGTTGGATGAGATGGGAAGCTAAATGAAATAGTTTCGGATTCTGCAGACGAGAAATCAAGACTGGTGGGTGAAATGACGAGAAGCCGTACGTTTTAGGCAGACGAAGGTGCTTAGTCCTAAGTTCAAGGAGGTGATGAAAGAAAGGCTGCGTAAGACAATGAATGAGGAAGGGGAGAGACCAGAAAAATTACTTCAAACTGTACGACATGGGGCGAGAGAGAATGAAGGAATGGACTCAATGATTAGAATGCGTGAGAGCACGCGTATTTTTCCCTCATAGCATCCTTTGAAGGCAGAGAAAACTTTTGCAACCTCGATTTTAAAGAGGGTAAAAGGATTAATGTGTATGCTTGAACAAGGTAAGATCGGAAATGTCTTTAGAAAGGATACCTAATGAGTTGAATCTATAATGGTAAAGATTAGAGAAAAATGTATTACATTGTTTTTCCACACAATAAATAGACCTGACATATGTGGTGTAGGAAACGAATTCATGGCGTTAAAAGTACGATGGCTGTTCAATTAATAGTGACCATTAATATTTTATTCATATAACTTGTGTAAAAGTTGAACTTAATCTTACATTGTTGGTTAGCTTCATGTGTAATGCATATGAGGTAGAGTTTTAATCGAATATGTCGTTGCAATTTGAAATATGTTCACTTCGCCTACGGCAACAATAGGGAGTAACACGCTAGAGATACGCTGAATTGCAATTTTAATTTCTTATTTGTTTCATTTTTCTCTTTTGCTGCTTATATAATGCCACAAAATGCTTAAAAAGAGACTGATTTTACCAATATCCCAATTTTAAGATGAATTAAAAGATTGACTTTGGGTACAAAATTAATGTCAAGTGAGGGTGGACCCAGAGCGGTAGTTACTGCTCTAATTGAAATACGCATTAACACTTCTGCCGCCTATTGTGAGAGAAGATTGTGGAATGATTTTAGGAATACTATGAGAAAATAGAAATTTCATTAGATGCCACCCACCCACCGGTACAGGGAATACGCACATGAGACGTGTCTATGCGTTATGAGCTGCAACAAACCCAACACGAAATCACGATTATTTTGCAAAAATCAGTTTGAAATGCATTCCTCATCCTCTCTCTATGGCACTCTCTATGGATGGGCTAAATGGAAGAAGGGACTATTAGGTCTCAATTTCGCCATTAGAAAGACCTCTATGTATCTATCTGTAGCCCAAAACTAGACTCGTGTTTTTTCCTGCTGTTCAATGTGAAGAATAAACTCCGTGGAAAGCACTTTTCACCATCAGGCGCAGGCATAGGTGAAATGAACATGTTTCAACTTTCAATACCATCCCCTGACGCCAAAACTGAGATCAAATCACTGAAACTTGTACCACACAAACGTTACACACAACGTGAACACTTTGTGATGAAATTAAATCTTTTCACAGTAAACTATTTGCGTATAAAATTCAACGATCACTCTTTATTGAAATCCCTAGTAGAAGTTCAGAACAAGGTGAGCCGGTAATGATGGTTTTGTTTGATGGGAACAGGCGGAATTTACTTAGGTGAGGAGCGGATGAGGAGAAAACTGAGCGTACGAACTTCGCATCTCACGGTTTATTGAAACTCACAAAAGGTTCCAACCGTCACTTGATGACGGCTAGCCTATAAAATATTAAGTAAGTTCCTCAAAGATACATTCGATTGAGTAAAACCGTCTTCTTTCCACGGAATTGAAAATACTTCGTTCAAGAATAAGTGCACTTCTATGTGAAGCAACAAGGATCAAGGAGTCAAATGGCAGGGATTATCAAGCGATTAAATCTATCACTAGGAATAGTACGCGGCTTCGCCGGTGCTTCACTCGCTGGCGCATTCATTGAATGAAATTCATTCAATCAAATGGTCAATGCAACGACTTATACTTTTTTCCCCGACTTCATTTCGTCTTCGAAAGGTTTCTGTTGATAGAAACTAAACAAAGGCGGGTAATCACACGATCACGTTTCTCCTATAATCCCGCCAGGTTAATGTTAATAACTCATGAAAATATTAATTAACCGTGGCAATTAAGCTTCTCTCTAAAAACCCAGGTGTTGACATCGCCACCGCAGTTATCAACGCACCTATAGTTTCCCAGGAGGGTTGGCTGCCCGAAAAAATCACACAGCTCGGGTGAAGCTGAGAGTGCGCAGAGGGGAATCGAACCCGGGTCCTCCGGTCAGTAGTCCGACGCTTCAACCACTGGAATACTACATTCCCTGTTTGGTTCAATTTCCTGATTCAACCTCGCGTTAAAAGCATTAAAAACTAATTATGTGCCGGAAATAAATAAGCGCCGTCAATAGGATCACGTTTGAACGCAATCGGGCTACTTCCAATGGTGTCAGTTCTTCAAATTTGTCAAATTTTGGAATTAAATGTTGGTCCCAGTTTTAATCCGATCATTTTCGGCTTCGATCGTGGAAAACATTAGCATTTCCAGACACTCCGTGTACGTAAACAGTTATATCCTACCCGAAGGCTTACACTACCACTTACTCGTGTATTTATTTCGTTTATACATTTTTTGTCCTCTGTTTATTTTTACTCTCCAGAAATTGGAAAATAAAAGAAAACGCAATTATGAATTAAAAAATATTAAAAAGATAATAATACGAGGGTGGTTCAGTAAGTACCCGTGTTAGATATGAAGAAACCATTCTTTCAAAAATATTTTTTATATTTTTCAACATAGTCCCCTTTTAGAAAAATACACTTCTCCCAACGTTCCGGCCATTTTTTTTAACCCCTCCAAAAAATAGGATTTGTCGAACTCTCCAAAATACGCCTCGTCTCGGAAATAACTTCCTCGTTTGAGCTAATTTTTTTTCCCGCGAGCTATTTATTCATATAATGGAATAAGAAAAAGACGCAGGGAGCCAGATCGGGTGAATACGGGTGGGGTGCGGTAGCAATTCGTAACGTAGTTCATGCAGTTTGGTGGCGACAACTCCGGATGAATGTGTTGTCAACTGTGAGCAATCGCGGCACCCACCGGGTCGACACTTTTTTCATCGCAAACTTATCATGTAAAATATTAATTGCCGTTCCAGTCGACACACCCACGGTCTCTGCTACTTCGCGCACTTTTGTTCGTCACTTAGCGAGAATCATGGCATGGACCTTTTGAAGGATATCCTCGGTAATCACGTCTGCCGGGCGTCCTGGTCGCTCCTCATCAAAAACAGATGTTCGCCTACGTTTAAATTCATTGAACCAATATCTAACTGTGGTCATACATGGCGAAGTGTCCCCATAAACAGCATCCAACTTCGCTTATATCTCCTCGCATTTCTTCCCATCCGAAAACAAAAAGCGAATTACCGAACGATACTGCTCTTTTTCCATCTTAGCGAAAGTCACGAAACAGGTCTTAGTCGAATGGCTGCCAAATCCAAACTAACCTTTTAAATCAATATAAAATTTGTTTCACCGTCGTTTGATAGATGGCCGTACATGATGATACCATAAACTTCCCTCAGGAACGCTCTTTGTCGTCAAACACGGGTACTTGTTGAACCGCCCTCGTAATTACATTCTAGTGCGATTGAAAACTTATATGAAATCGAGCACGGTGTTACCTCAGTTTAAGATTTGAATTATATTTTTCGAAAACGTAAAATAAACAAAGAAAATGAGATTTTTTAGAGATTAGCATGAAATGAGCATAGTTAAAGAAGGTCATAGCATTTTTTCTTTGAACACTAATGGGGCTATGACATACACCAAACAAAATAAAATAGGCCCCTATGACAAATATAAGAGACAAAATAATGCTACACTCCTAAACAATACGAAAAAATAATTAAATAAATAAAAAGAGGGCAATAAACGACGCTGGTGGTGCTCCAGGAAGATATTGGAGCTTAATATATTGTGAAATAAGAGCATAAGCCCAACTGGGCGACCTCTGAAAAATAAAGCCGCTCGAGAAAACGGCAAGGCATGTCGTCGTCATAGTATTTAATGCTTTTTTGGTGCACATGTTTAAAGCGTGAAAATCATAGTCTCTGATTGTTAAACAGAAGCTAATAGCATTTCTTAAATAAATAAATGATCGATTTGGACGTTTTTCAATCGACTGATATGACTGGCAAGATTTTCAGTCTACAAACTTAATATTTGCAATATAAAATCTAAATTCGGATAAATTATTGCGTTTTGAGATCAATAAAAATTTAAATCTTGACGACATAAACAAATCTTTATTAATTCCAAAGAAACTGCGGGAGATGCCGCAACAGTAACTTTTAACGGAGTCATCCGCTAATGTGCATATCAATGCAACAATTTCAGAGTGTAAAAATCATTCGCCTTGACTGGGACTCGAACCCAGATCCCTCAATATCCGGTCGAGTGCTTTAGCCACTTAAGCTACCGAGGCGTCCTCTTAAACTCTGAAATTTTGGGGCTTTTAAAAGCTAGTTCCTTTAAAAGCCCCAAAATTTCAGAGTTTAAGAGGACGCCTCGGTAGCTTAAGTGGCTAAAGCACTCGACCGGATATTGAGGGATCTGGGTTCGAGTCCCAGTCAAGGCGAATGATTTTTACACTCTGAAATTGTTGCAAATCTTTATAATATTATTGGTTCACTTTTCTGACTATATTATTTTTATATTTTTATTTTATAAAAGATAAAATGCCTTTATTATTCGATATTTGGTATAATAGGGGTATTTTATGAAATTAACTATAAATAAAATATAAATAGTTGAAGATAAATTTTCAAAGCTCCTTAAAATTGTATGGAAGTGTCCAACATCCAAGTGATCCAAGTAGTGGGGACATCAGGAGAATAATTGCACGAGGTAAAGAAGCTTTCACAAGAAGGAAGTTGATGACAGGAGTAAGGATGCTAAGAAAAGGCTCGTCAAAACTTTGATATGTAGCTTAGTTACAGAATGTACGGCACGGAAACATGGTGACTATAGCAGGATGATAGACGTAGATTGGAGGATTTTGAAATGTGAAATGGACCGAAATTAAAACAAATGAGGAAGTGCTCGGTAGGAAGGGTATAGTGGGCGAGGAGAGGCGATTGTCGAGAGAAAGCATAAGGAGACAAGAAAGATATCAGAGCACATTGATCGGCAGCGGGATGTGGAAGACTTGTTAGAGGAGAGAATGCTAGGCAAGCAAACGAGGAAAGGGCAGGAATAAGATGAGAATGTTGGACGGAACGAAGCGAGGAGGGAAGTACACAGAGAAAAAGAGGGACTCACTGCAGCGCCCGATGCCAGGTCGTGTTTTTGGCTGGAGTGGGGAAGAACGGTATTTTTGTACTATTGTCTATGTAGCGTCTATCCAAAATCCTACCGTGACCGCTAGAATACCTTTAATAACAATAATATTATCCATGCATATGTGATATTAAAATTTGAGTATGTAGTACTGTTAAGATAGTTATCTTCAATTCTGAAGTAAGTCTATGATGCAATAACCCAAATATTGCAGCAACACCAGAAATCTCACTAATAATCTAACATAAAGTAAGCATTTTACTTAAAATAAGAAATTTTTTATGTTCATTTTCCACAATTACATGCAATGAATTTTTCCCTTGAAAGCTCAGAACACTTTCCAAATGTTTCAAATGCAACTGAATGGACACTCTTGTGTTCTTCACTTCATCTTTTTGTTTTGTATGAAGCTATGTACACGGTTTGCACCGAGGGATTTCTGGAAAGGTTCATGGCTGGCGTGCAGAGAGCATCGCCATTGAGGACAATCAAGTCACATTCCCATGGGAAGGATCATTTCGAGGCAATGGCTCCGGGTCAACTCCGAGTTTCCAAAGGGTTTAACCTTGACCCTCTTTCGTGGATTTTTCATTGCATACACCACTTTTTATTTGCTTAAGTGTTAATTGTTTTCACTATCAATAACGTAGGTGCACCCAGGTGTGTACTACTATGACGACCTGCCAAGTGGAAATTTCAAAACCATTTATGTTCCTCGTGGAAAAGAAAGACACAATAAAAAGTAAAACTAATTACGAGGCACTTATCTCAGCTTATTCCGATCCGATGTGTAACATTTTCAATGGCCGCACACTCACCATTCGGCATCAATGCCATTTTTATGAAACGCGACCTTTCTCTTGGCTAAAAATTCTTATTTAAACTCTGAACTCCTCTTATTCCTGAAATAACTAGATTTCAATATTTAAAAAAACCTGTACCGCAATGGTTTATTTCTTCAGAAATATAAAAAAAATGCAAATTGAACACGACGCCTGAGCAATTGCTTCATGCTTGGCGTCTCTTGGAAAATCACAGCAGCACAAATTTTACGCCTCTTGCATTCCCTGGGCATTATTTGTCAGTTCAAATCACGTCGCGGGAACTGCTCCCTCACCCGCGACATAAAATTTCAAGGCAGCAAAATGCATAATGCAATGTAAAATCATTCATCTACTTGAGTTTTTCAAACGGATGAAAATCCTTTCTCTATCCAGTTTTCCTTCTTTTCCAGTAATATTCACGGCGCAATCGTCCACCTTCTTCGGAATATTGCGTTGTAATAACTAGATCCGCAAATGCCAACATTTGAAAGAGCGCTCAAATGCTTTCCAGTTGACAGCACCAATCAAGGGCGATAAAATATGTGATATAAATATTCCAGTATTTCGGCGAGGATTTGGTCTTTTTCTTAACCGTCAGGGAAATAAGGGCACAGTAGCGAAACAAAGGCTTAACTATTTTCCAAAATATTCGGACAAATAGCCTGAAGACCCCAGGGTTACCTCCTGGTAAAGCTATCTGAAATCCTAGGAATAAGATTCTCTTGCCCAAGCGACTCCAATAAAAGCTAAATTATAGCGCAAGGCCCTGCCATTAGCAAGAGACTTTCAGTTCAGGGATGTGCCCCACCCTCACCTATTGCGAGCCAAGCTAATTACTGAATTGATGATAACTGTTGCGAAGTGTCAGGTAAACAGAATACTGCAACTAGAAAGGAAGAACGACACAATTTGAGGTTACTTTCACTTCCAAAATGGAGAGATATGATTTTCTTGCACGTGCTTGTATGCAATATTAGCTGGCGAATTTTCAGATATCCTATTGGCAGAAATAAACCCTGTTAAAGTGTTAAGCTTTGCCACTGACAAACGACAATAAATATGCCGATTTGAGTCGGCATCTTATATCACCTTCACTGGTCCTTTTGCCCTATAGTATTTCTCACACTTCACTATCCGAACGCCGCCGCCGCATATGCTTTCATCTGCTGAGGTGTGCGTCGATCTGAGCAGTTCGATTGGAAACAACGGTTAGCTTATGTAGGGTGGAGTATTTCTCGCCAGTTACTTCCCTCGTTCTGAGTTATATAACCTCTCAAATAGTTCCCAGGCTTCATGCAATGTGTGAAGTCGGGTTTGCTTGATCCCCACGCCCTAAAGACGCCGTCCGAAGATGCCGTTGATCTCTTAGGCAGAGCGCAAAAAAATGATTGCCCGCTTCGCGATAACATGACATCAGCGCCGAACATTGAATTAGAACTCGCGACGATTAGTCAGGCGGTGGACGCGTCACTCTCCGGAATGCCTGGTCAGACCAGTTTAATGAATCCGTAGTAACAGGAGCAATCAAGTCTATAAAATACTGTGCAGTAAGCAGGACAATGAACTGCTGGATTTTAATACCATCACGAAATGGCATACACTACTCACACATTTTCCCCTCCATGAACTACGTCCCTCGCGTGGTGGGAGGGCTCGCTTGCTTCGCGAACCAAAGGGGTGGAAGGAATGATAACGGGCAATGCCATCAATGTTAGATAGGTCGAAGGGTAGGGGAGACAAAAAATGGCCCTCGCATCATCTGCTCCTCAAGTGTTAATCAGAAATTGTGAGCTTTGGCTGACGGACTAACGCTTGATCATCCGTGTATCTAACCAATTTACTGAGTCTTATAACTTCTGACTCTTCCCGGGCCTCCTTCGCGAACATATACCAAAAGAACCGGTGACGATTGCCTTTCCCGTCTCACGAGTAGTTCCCCGCCTAGCACTGCCCAGTCCCACTCTCCATTCTTCGCATTAGCACTCACTTTCTTTCCTGCCAACCCTTTTTTGCTCATCCTAAGTATTACCAATGCCGCATGTTATATCAAACTCATAGCCCTACTGTCTTCAAATAATGTTGATTTGGAATTGATATCAATACTGTTCAAAGAATATTCTTCCGGCCAAATTCCTTCCCCCCAAATACTATGAATGAGGTCATAATACCTATATATTATTCTAATATTCCTCCTTTTACCAAATCCTTCAATAGTTCTTCTGTAAGGACATTATCAATTTCAAGTATTTTCTTCAATTTAATGTCCTTTGATGCCTTTTCTATCTCGCAGTCCGATACCGTTGCCTCTAAGCCATTTTCGGCATCATGTCCATTTTCAATAATCAAATCGTCTTTTTCGCATTCTTCCTCAATAGAATCCGTCCATATTTCCTGAGCCTCTTCTATTCGATTAATATTCAACCCGTTGTTGCTTCTCTAATAGAGTAGACGGAATGCCCTTTTTTCAGTCCTGTCTTTTCACCTCACTGTACAGCGCGTACCCATTTTGTACTTTAGCAGCAAATTCTCTGGTCTGAATGTAATTCATATTAAGTGCAGCAGATCTGGAGTCATAAAACTTATGATCATTTTACAGCATCGGTACAAAAGATTCAAAATGCCTTCAATTGTGAAAGGAAAACGCTGCAATACCAATGTGACATTTATCCGGGGAAAACCTTTTGCGGGTAACGCCAAGTGGGTCTCGTGGCTGGGCAATGACCTCGGTTCACTTTTCCAATGGGAATTTCCGCTATCCGGTTAAATTTTGCCAAAAGAGTGCTTAGATTCCCAATGTATTTCTGAGGAGGACATACATTGGGATTTACATCTCAAGGCATGCACATCATTCCTGTTCTAATTTCCCCAAGTTTTAGGAATGAATTTATTATTTTCCTTCATCAGACGGAGAAAAAATTACTTCTCTCCACCTGATAAAGGTGATGCAACTGCCAAAAGTCAAATGATAAATTTGCATAGAGCATTTGCATCTTTATGGGTCGATTGGCCCCGCGATTTTTGAAAGGGCTGAAATAATGGCTGCAAATGAATACTATATCACTTTTAGTAGAGCAAACTTATGAATAACATTGATACAGTTGTATTACCGAAATTTAAAAAAAATTATAAATGAAATGACCTTAACAAAATCTTTACAAACGCATTGTTTCACGAAAAAACGCCAATATTGTAAAAAGTGATCTGTGAGTATTTCAGTTCCTGAAATGATAATATCATTTTATGATTCATTGAAGCAAATAGAGAAATAAGTATTTCTAATTCCGACTGTGCGCACTTCATCAAAATCATTTTGCCTTCAATCGGTGAAAAAATCAAGGTTTTTCCATCACCAATAGTCAAAAGCTTCATTATTTAAGACTATTGTGTCCATTCTTTACTGGGTCTCCATTGAAAATTTCACGAATGGATACTCTGAAATGTTTTCTATTAGAACACCAATCAGAGCCATCCTTGAATTCAAGTTCATCTCAATGGAAATATGATATGGCACAGGTTTCATTATGTTCCTCCTTGGTTAATAAGCTATTACAAAGGCATATTAGCCATCATTTCCAGCTGTATCTGTGGAAAAGAAATGTGAGTATTAAAAAAAGAATGTGCTTCGAAGAACTAAAGAAATACTTTCTAGTTCTAATTACAAAAATTATATTCTCCATTCAATAAAATCGTTATTTAATGCGCTCAAGGATTTCATTAACGAGAATAAATAATTGACCAGGTTGCAGGGAGCACCTATTGCGACGTTAGTTATTGAACGGAGTCCTGGTTCCCCGGCCTCAATTCTGAGAAATCCGTTGAGAACGCGAATGCACCGACAAGTCTCTTGAAAAATCTGTGGCCCACGGATCAATGGCACAAATGCAGGACGACGTTCAGCAATGTCGGCCTCGACCGGTGCCTCTGGACATTCGGATGAAGTCACCGGGCAAGAGAACCGGAATTGAATCGGGCAATTTTTCGCAGCGTCATCTCAAATGGTCTCGCCACGATTGCAGCTCCTTTAGTCACTTTTACATTGCCACTCTAAACATTACATTACGAATGAATTGCTATTTTTTATAACTAACGCCAACTGTTTGGCAGTATGGGAACATCCCACTCCACAACAAAACCCAAATCAGACATCCTTGATTAAATAAATACTAAGATGAATTTTTATAAACATCCACGCATACGAATACTAAAGAAACATTAAATAGGATTTACGTAATTATTACAAAATGTTGACCTTCCACGCTTTCTCTACCATTATTTCACCACAGTTATTTTTCAAAATAGGGATCAACAATCAATGTCGCAGGAAACGGTGCAAAAAACTACAATTGTCCGGATCCAAAGGTTGATACGCTTATTTACAGTTACATAAATTAACAGCCCGCGATTTAACGCAACAAATAGATCTCAGTTTGAATTGACGATCTAAATATCCTATTAACTCGATCTAGCGAAATTAGAAATGATTTCACATAGTTTTTGACTTTAAAACTAGGTGACCGCATTGAATCATATCCTTAGCAGCTGTGTCGTATGGGAGTAAGAGGAGGCCATGGCGTCTGCAAACGGGACACAACAGTCGAACAAGGTGTGTTAAGAGACGTTGGCGATGGTTACTATGCCAACATGATCGAGGAACAAAGGAAACTGGGTCCCTTTTGGGGCGTTTCGACCGACTCGCCCTCAGCTGCTGGATCACTTGTGGCATATCGCTTGCACACATTGCAGACCAGAAGGGATGAAAAATGGCAACGAAAAAGTGTGAGCAAAATTTCTGCTAGTATCCAGATAAATTGGAGATGAACTACTCCTTGAGCAATTTTCTTACAGGCACGCAATAGTCTCTTTGGTACGACGTCGCTTTGGGAGCCATGCCGTGGAATTTTAACAGAGAAAAAACTCAAGACCTCGTTAACTCCGACTGGACTACCGTCTTGAATTCATAGATTTTCACCCGCTCGCGTTTCAATGCCCGCGCACTCAAATGCCTCCCAATCTACTTGCCGATCAAGAGTAACACCTGGGAACGCCCCACGCCGAGCCAAGGTCACACTGATTTTCATGTGCAAGGGGGAAAACCCCAGTCATACTCCAGTGCGAATCAAATGGTCACAACTCGCTTCGGATTCGGAAGGTCGGCTGTCATCGATGGCGCATATGAAATTGGGAAGGGGGCGGGATGAAGAGGGAGAGCACCCCAGAGGTACACCCGTGGTGTCGCACGCACAAACGTTTTCTGTGGCTCGCAACAAGACGGGCGCCCGAGGGAGTCAGTGTCAAGGCCTCGAGAGGCGCGCATTCCTCCAGTAAACTGCTATTACTCGGCCTCGGAAAGAGGCGATAAAAAGAGAAGGGGCGAGGAGGGGAGGGAAAGGTGCCACGCCCATTGCCCCCGGGCACCACGATTGACGGCCGCCTTCTCAAGAGCAAAACTGACGACCGGAGAGGGAGGCGGACATCCGGCGAGCACCAGGGGGCGGACGGCCCCGAGTGACGGCGTCGGATCAAACATCGTTATGCCTTCGCCAAAAAGAGAGACCTGGGGGATTGGGGGGGGGGTGTGAGGAAGCGTGAAGGGTGGTTGCCGGTGAAGGGGAAGGAAGGGGGGAAGGGGATATCAGGGATGTTTCTCTTTTAATTTTAGGGGCGGGATGGACGGGGGTTGGGTGGAACGATGGAAGGGGCGGATTTGCGAAAAGGAGGCGATGAACGGGTGGGGTGAGAGAGAGAGGGCGCCCCCGTCACCCCAACGGGAGGCGGATGAACGACGGACCACGAGAGTAAACAATATTTGTTATTATTCTCTCTTGAACTCGCCAACAGAGAATTTGATCTGCGGGGAAAGAAGGAAAAAAAAGCTCCGTCCTTATTCTGGTTGCACTGGGAGGTATGCAGGGTTTCTCTTCGCTCGTTTGCACTTTCATTTACCTTCATTTGCCCTCCGGAGAGCGCATTCCATTGATGGGAGCATTCCGTGCAAGTGGAATTCATAAATGCGCAGTACGTAATACTTAAATATTCTTAAGTAAATGCGGGAGGAATCGGAAATATTTCTTACGTAAATTGATCCGAGTGATTACTGAATTAAATGAATCGAATATTTTCGAACTGCGAATCAAATCATTCAGCAGATTCACGAATCTAATTTAATTATGAAGCTTCGCAAGTAACAAGTAATCCTTTCCACCACAGCCGTCAAGTCACTGTTATCAACCCAAAAGTGGATTTGACAGGAGAGGGTAGAGCTCACCCAGTGCTAAGGACAATGACATGCGAATTACACACATGAGAGTAGTTAGGGGGGGGCAGTTGCCCCACCCATGGTTTCCCAGGAAGATCTCATACGCCAAAGACATCGCAACTTGGGTGAGGCTGATGGAGCCCGGATGCGTCCCCGGGAATCAAAACCCGGATCTCCGGTTCCAACGCTGTACTCACAGGGCTACCAAGTCCCCCTTGTGCTAAATTGTAACGTGAAATTCGTTGTTATTCCCAGTATAATTCCACTATGCGATTCGCTTATAATTGAATCGTGATACAATGATTAGCGATCGCCCTTCGAAACTGTGATTGCCGATGAAGGAATAGGAGCGCTCTTCCAGCTGGCCGGCCGGATTCGTCCCCTCGCGCTGCAATCAATTCCGAAAAGTGACCAATTATTGACCAAGAAATATGGTCAAAACCCAAGAAACTGCAGGAGATGCCGTGGAAGAAACTTTTAACGGAGACATCCAGTAAGTGTGCATTACAATGCAACAAATTCGGAGCGTAAAAATCCTTCACCTTGACCGAGATACGAACCCGGATCCCTCGATGTCCGGCCAAGTGCTTTAGCCAGTTATCGAGGCGTCCAAGGAATATATTTTTCACCGGATATCCTTTCATGGCATTCGTTCTTCTTAAAAAGGAGAAAGTAATATTTTACCAGAAGATTAAATGGACCATTTTTGCATAACGCAGCTGAAAGTTACCCTTTGCAGAATTGGTGAATTGGAAAAAAATATTTCATTAACTATCTTAAATGTTCAAACTATTTGTCCGTGCTGATTATTTTAGGTTACATTACATTCAACCGCGCGAGGAGCGCGGAATTTGAACTATATTGTAGACTTTTAAAGAAGAAAGAATCGGATTACCAATTGACAGTTATTAGCTTCTCTGCTGAGACTGCCCAAAAGTACGTCAGAATTTATAAATTCGTTGAAATGCCCACTTCCATTTTACGGTGGCATCAATGGTGACGATGAAAAATTCATCTACGCAAGAATCAAAATGTCACAGATGTGAGGCTCTGAAGGCAAACATTCTTTAATGAGCATTTCGGAGGCACAAGCTGCGCCGGGGGAGCTCAAGGCACCCTCGACTTTCCCCACGGTGAGTGAACCGGATACACCAAATGAACAATCTCACTCCCCACGAAGACTGATGACGGCTAAAAAATGCACCTTTTTCATTGACTTGTGAAATATTTATATATAACTTCCATTCCATTCAATAATTATAAATAACTTCCATTCCTCCGCCCGCTGAAACAAAGGCCAAGCGCTCTGCCGCGTCGCTGTCGCCCGTGCCCTAATTTTATAAACAAAGGTATCGATGGCTACAAAGACAAGTGAAAATATTTACTATCCTCGTTCAATTAAGGAGGGCAGTAAATGTTTCTGTTTCTAATACTCTAACTGGAAGTGGATGATGAATTTCGAAGCGTAGTTATGTTAAAGGGACTCGACCACCTCCGCATGTTGAGTGAAAAGTTTGAATCCGGGCCTGGACCACGGGAGGCTACCACAACAGAATAATTTTAACTCTATCGTATTGTGAATTGTGATGGATGATGACTGATGAACAGTCATGGAATAAAGTCAGGTGCGGGGCCGTGTTGGTGCAGTGATCCCTGGCTTCACACTCGTAGGATCCAGGTTCGAGTTCTGATGGTGGTAGGATTTATCAGCAGCAATCCGATCACTACTTGAGATCCCATGGGGAGAGTACCTCCGAAAAAATACCTTTTTCCTAAAATCCCTATATTCCTTTCCCTAAATCTCCTTTGAGGGTTCTTAACTTTTTTATGGACTGGCTCTCAAACATATATATATATATATATATATATATATTTAGATTCAGTGATCTCAGACATTAAAGCCTGACAAAATCACAAAATTCCTTCGTACTTACATTTTATAGTTTATTAGCGAGGAGGTGAACCCCTGTAAATCTTGAGTGTGCTTATGTTTGAGAACCAGTCCATATAAGAGGGGGGAGAATTCGTTTTTTCCGTTGACACGCGCATCATCAACCCCGTAAGAAAATCTTCGTGCCCCCAAAGAGGGTGGCCATATATATGTCGATACATATATATACATATATATGCATATTTGTATTTTTTTTAATCAATATGTACCTATTTTAATTAATCTCTTCTCTCTATTATAATTCACATTTTTGCAGAAATGACAGCCGATGTTTATTGGATAATTTAAAATGACCTGTTGCCATTTGAGCGATCTTTCATGACTATGTCAGCAAGGTATTGCAAGATGTGATGACATTAAATCGTTTAAAAGTTTTGCCTCAATGAATTACTAAACACGGAAAAGAGAGTTTGACATCTTTAAGGTTTCTTAACTTCCTCGTTTCATCTTATTCACGGTAAATCAGTGCATTGAAGGATTTAGCGTATTTTTCTCTGTGCAGAGGCCTCAATATGATTCTGTCCACACCAAATGTTCACCCTAAATCCATTCCCGACTCACTGATTTCCGGAGTGATCGTTCTGGGAGTGATCCCGTCCAGGTGTTCGATAAGGGTTCCCATCAGACCTTTCTACTAATTTCATTTTGGATTTCCCCATTGCTTTACAAAGATTCCTCTGCGCAATATTTTAAAATCTCTGCATCCTTTGCAGTATTTGCTACTAGATCTTCATATATGTTTTATGGGGGTCTGTGTGGTGAAATCACCCGTAACCAAATGATATCCCTAGTATCTCTACATTAAATATTTATGAGGTCGATCTGATGACTCTTTCAATAAAGATGATAATGTATTTTTTGAGAATTTGTTTAAAATGTTTCAGTTTCACACGAGATTCAGGTCATCTCCTCGTATACCTCCCCCAATCTGAAATGAAGATTCTGCGTGTGCGTCGTTTTCGTGACTTTTCGGGAAGCTTAATTAGAGACATCAGGACTTATCTTCAAATGTTTACTGTTCTTACACCAGACCTCATTAGCAGAGAATGATTTAATCAAGTTATTTTCAGCCTTCACCCGATTTCTCACCGGCTTTGTTTGTCATACTACGGTGAGGATGAAAGTGAATACTTCTTTCGAAAGCTATCATCCTTGTTAGTTCCGAATCTATTCATAAATTTTATTAGAATGGAAGTTCAAGCGTTCTCTACCCACGTACATTATGTAATACCTTCCATTAAAGGTCAATTGCTATATGTTACTATCATTGTATGAGAGTTATAAAGTTTAGTCATGTCTTTTGAGGCATATTTTCCTGCATTATCACATATTTCTTATCACAGCCGACTTTGGAGGCCTGTATTTATTAGCAGAAATTAATGAGTTAATAAAATTACTAAATTAATTAATGATGAATTCTTGCTATGAAACTACGAGTAGTATCTGCAAGAACTGCTTGGGAGACGAAACATTCGTGGTCTGTCGTGCGAACGGAGAGCACTGAAAGGCGTTTTCTTGAAGGTCGGGAGCATTACCTCATAATGCATTAGAGCTATCTACATAAAAGTCTTACTTCGTGACGAGAATGGCATTCTAAGGCTGATTGCCCCCTTCCATTCCGAGCCCAGATGTACGTTGCCCCGGATTTGATGGTGCTTTTTACCCTTTAATCTTTTCACGTTTTCATAGTTACCATTGCTTCAGCTGACAATGAGCTTAGAGTTAAATATTGTGATGAGTTCTTAGAAATCACACATAAAATACATATCGTAAACTAATGATGAGTTAATTTTTCATATTCGATGCTATGTCCAATATCTTTCTGTTAGAAGTCCAACGAAATCGTGATTTAGGCGAAAAAATATTTCTCGATTATTTTCAATTTCGTGTACGAGATATCTTTATTTTTTAACTTGAATTTATTTTGTCCTAGTTTTTCACAAAGATTTCATTCATGCTTTTATCGCAAGAATGCTGTGTACCAAAATACCTTTCGCATAGATAATTTGGAATAGTTTACTTTATCTTGAAATTGTGCCTAATTTTACAATAGTAATTTTAGCCATATTAATGAATATCATTATGCTATTTATCTAATTGCATTTATACTATGCAATGTATATTATATATAATATTAAAATGCTAAATATATGTAAACCAACTTAATTTTCATCATATCATCATATCTAGGAGCAAATCGCGGTCGGTTGAAGTTGTGGCCAGTGGAGATTTCCATCACTTGTGTCCGAAATCCATTTCTTGGGAAAAGAAAATGCGCAGTAAGTAAGCGCACTTCGTACGCCCTCAATTGAAAAAATCAGAACATGTTGAAAGTGGGCCTCTCCTTGAAAATGATTCGGCATGACTACATGCAAAACTATCTATACGTATTTAGCAATATGTAGATTTAGTATAAAACTGAAAGAAGTGCAGAGTATCCCAAATAAGGAAAATCATTCCTAATTTTGATTAAAAAGCTCGATATTGAAAGAAAAAGATTTAAACCAGATGTTTTTGATCAGGCAGTACATTCCTTCTCCGCGGGCAAAGTAACGGAAGAATTCTCAAGCGGAGATGTCGAAGCTTCGTCTTCTCCATCACTCTCGTATCAATGCTTTGTCCTTCTAATTAAACCTAACCACCGAAAGCTTACATTTTTCATGATCGACTAAATCAAGTCCTAGGCATAAGTTACCTGCGGACGAATAATTCATTCCCTCGAATGTCCCTCATTGTCCTTTTTATTCTTAGTTCAATCAATTGAGCGTCGTCAAAGTAAGTGAGGAATCACTTAACTTTCCACTTAATCCCGAAATGTATATCCTTATTAGTGATGGAATGGTTGTTGAAGTATGATTCATAAACAGGGTGATTTGTATGCTAAGGTGGATTCCGTCTCACTGAGAGTGCTCTCTTCACGCCCCTCTCACCCAGGAAGCCGGTGCTCATCCCTCTTCCGTCGCTTCCAATGGTCGCCCCGCATTCTACCTCCCCGTCTTCTCCCCCCGCCGGCCCCCAGCGCCACCCGCCCCCAGCACCAGTCGCCTTGATTAATGCAGCCGCTCTATCTTGCACAACGCGCACACGACCGATGCCAAGGCGTGATGTCGGCAAGGGGTAATTAGCGTGCTCCTTCCTTCCTTCCATCTTCCAAGACACGAACGGGGGACTCCTCGCCTGGCCTCACCAGGTGACGCGCATGAGTGCCGAAGATTTTTTTTCACTCACTCCTTGAGTGTGTGTAGCGGATACGGCACGAGCGAATCTCTCTCTTCGGGTTAGGGCTGTGCAATGTTCAACCCAAGTTTCATTTCGATATTGCATGAAAGTCGCATTTCGTAATCGCTCCCGCGCGATGTTACACTAGTCCTCCCTCCCTTGAGTCTCCAAGGGAGGCTCAAGGGAAGGTGCACACTCAATTTCCCGAAAATCAGTCGATGTGAGCAGCGTTTACATGTTCCTTAATGCCGCCTCTCTCAATGCGTTGCTTGTGCCTTCCTATACTTCGCGCGCCATATCTGTTGCGGAGCGTCTTTTGTCTTCGCGGGCGATAGGGTGTTTTCCTCACTCAAGTTGAACGGAAGTAAAAAACAAAAACCACTGAGACGGCCTTTTTTAATGCTCTAGCCATCCAAATATCATATACGAATACAAATTGATGGAGAAAAAATACTTCCAAGCATTCGGAGACCAATTCCAGAAACTAACATTATTAAGCGTATTTGAGTAAATAAGATTTCAATGCGTTTATTATTGACGTTTATTTTGTCACGCGTGTGATAAAGTTGTGTACCGCAGAAAATCAAGACAAACTGTATTACCTTCGATAAATTGTTTTCTGTGATTATTGCTTGACTTTAATGACTGTAGGGGGTCATCACTATGGTTTATTCATTGGTAAATATGTTTGTCTCGTTTATTTACAGTTCCTTTGCACTAACATCTTACATCACTCGCTTCCCGTAATTCATTAGTGGTCTCCCTATTTAATTGTTCTCCTCTGTCATTGTTTTAGTATTAGAACTAGGTCACGGGTTCATCGCCGACTTAGGGCATTTTGCACCTCACTTATCCCACAGTTAAAATAATATTTGTAAAAAATAAATCGATAAATCTTCAGTAGATTGATCAGTTGCGGTTTATTAAATAGACCCAATTTGTTTTAGAACCGGTAACCTACGACTAGTAGGTTACCGGTTCTAAACTAGCTACCAGCTATCAGAATCATCACTTAGTATTCGCTGTAAGTTATCGCTGACACCTGTTCAGACATCTCGAGCCAGAGAATATTTTTTTTTGTCTTTGATCATACATCTCGACATGGAATTCTTGTCCTGTGCTTGTCTTCCATAGGTTCCTCTCCTACGCCACTTTTGCAAATATTTCATTAAACACGGGTTAGAAGGTGATTACTCTGCTTCACGTTCGAAGGTCAAAGCCATAGTCGTAACTATAACATTAGATGTGAGAAAAACACAATCCTAGTGTTGGATTGAGTAATTACAGCAATTGATACGCAAACAAAATGTATGTGGTGTTTTTCATGTTTTTAGCTTTCCACTTCTGAATCTCTCCCGTTTAACTTGGAGAGAGTAGATGCGTAGGTGTTAGGTGAAGCAAGGGTCAATTAATGCACTGGACGTCGAAACCACGAGGTAAAATTGATAGTTTGCGCTGGAATGTCAAGTAGAGAAGTATCGTAGAGGTGGTAATTAAGAGATACTGGAAGATTTTCATTGCGATTAAATCGTTTTGACCTTGGTCTATTTTACTCGGATCACCTTGAAAATAAAAAAACGAGCGTAAATTCTACCGGTGCCTCCGGTCGTGGAGGCCCGCCACCACCCGCCCCTGGCTTTCGCGGCACCATCTTCCTTTCCCCCTCTACCACACCCTTGCCCCCCCCCCGCTCCCTCGCTCTCCCGGAGCTCAGAAGCTGTTGGGACCGTCAGGCACTCCCTCTCTCCCGGCCCCCCGGCGCACACTTGTGACGCGGGCCCCTCGCTGGAGTGGTTGGGGGTTGAGGGCACGGGGAGAATGCCTCACTCGTTCGGCAGGATGGGGGAGATTGTAAAAAATGAGCCCAAAAGATGGAAGGGGGAGGGGGGTCGTAGTACCCACGGGTTGGGTGGAAATGTTCGTCGCTTAATTTGGTCTCACTGCGGTGAGTTGCGTCGGACGAACAAATATTACTCCGCTAATGAAGCCAAAGAGCAGGAGGAATCGACTCGTGTTTACAAGTCCACTTTTGAGGTCGAAGTATCAAACGCATGCAATCCTTTGCGAGTTCACAATCGATTGGGACAATCGCTTCGAACGCCGGCCCTTCGTCACTCTCGCCATTCGAGTGATTTTCATTAAATCCACGATTCCATTTCAATCCTTCCAAATGCTAAAATTATAACCAAGGTCAAAATTAAGTTATTAATACAATCAAAGTTTAAGGAGCAACACTATCAATATTCGAACCGTCAATACATGTGCCCATTTATTTTCAAGTATGCAATATTGAAAAAGAATTGATTTTAGTTTTGATTGCGCGGTTGTTAACTGAATCCAAGACATATGTCGATGTCCAGTCGATATTATTATGATATTCATTTGCGCGCATGCATTAATAACGGGGCTGAGTCATAATAATGACTTGACTTATATCACTGTTTAATGATATCTATAAATCTGATACTTCCTTTGGAGAGATGTGGCAAAAACTGTTGTAGAAATACTTCACTGTAGGGTATTTCAGTAAATAAACGCCCGAAAAAACATAAATTGGAGAACCTGTCCTTGGAGAACCCTGGAGAAATGTTTATGATCCTGAGAACAACTTTAGCTGCGTGGGATATCAAATTTATCGTCCTGTAATCCTCACATGATGTAGCCTTTACCTTTTTCGGAATAGGAACTAAAACTAATCTCACAAAGCCTTCCGGCCAGATTCCTTCCTCATAAATACTACGGATCAGCCCATATAGCCTCTTCCTCCCACATTTTCCTAAGCATTTTAAAAGTTACGCGGAAATGTTATCCACCCCCACGGCCTTATTTAGTTTCATCTCCCTTAATGCCCTTTCTATCTCATTGTCTAGTATACCTGGACCTAAGCTGTCTTCCTCTACGTCATATTCTTTTTCAATATATAACTTTGTTGGTCTAAGTTCTTTGCTATACAGCTCTTCTATATACTCCTTCCGTCTCTCTTGGATCTTTCCTGCGTCAACTACTACCTTACCCGACTTATCTCTAACTGTTAGCATAGATCTTCATTTATTACTTCCCGATAACGATTTAACTTTGCTGTACAGCGCACCGATTTCACCCTTCCTCTGCAGACGTTCCATATCCTCGCACTGCGTCTTCCACCATGCTTCTTTTGCTTTATTTGTTGCCCACCTCAATTTATTGTTCAATTCTTTATACTTCAGTTGGCCTAATTCTGTATTTACATTCTTCCATTTTCGCCGCTCATCCATCTTTGTAATCATCTCATCCGTGATCCATGGTTTCTTAGTCCTTTTAGCGTTAACGGTTCCAATAGTGTCTTTTGCGGCTTTGGACAACCCTTTTTTGATACTTTCCCATTTTTCTTCGATAGTACTTAGCTCTTTACCATCCTCCATGATTTCCTCTACCGCCTGTTTGTTTCCCTTTCTTTTCAAACCATTTAATGCTTCTACATTCCATTTTGTAACTCGCCGCCCCTGCCTTATCTTTTTGAAACGGACGCTACATTTCATAACAACTAAATTGTGGTCAGAGTCCGCATCCGCTCCCGGGAAGCTGTGCGAATTCATCACACTGTTCCTAAACCTGTGTCTAACCAGGATATTTATCTACCTGATACCTTTCTGAGTCATATGGCATTTTCCATGTATACCTGCGTGTTTTGTGGTGTCTAAACCAAGTGTTGGTGATGACTAACCCCTGTCTCCCGCAGAACTCAACTGCTTTCTCCCCGCGGTCATTCCTCTTGCCTAAACCGTAGTCCCCCAACTCGTCACCAACTCTTCCTTCGCCTACCGTTGCATTCCAATCTCCCATCACTATCAAATGTTTCCCTGCAGGAACACACGCGATTATGTCCTCTAACTGATTATATATCCTATCGACTTCTTCCTCCCTATGGTTGCTCGGTGGCATGTATACCTGAATAATGACCAAGTTCGTCGGTTCTGCTTGTATCTCTATTAGTAATAATCCATCCGTTACCTGTTCTATGTCGACTACGCTTCTTCCTACCTATTTATTTAATACAATGGCAACCCCTCGTTGGCTCTCGTCCCCGCCGCTGTATATTATTATATAATTATCTCTACTATTAATAATTCTATTATATATGTATATATATATATGTATATATATATATATATATATATATATATATATATATATATATATGTATATATATATATATATATATATATATATATATATATATATATATATATATATATATATATAGACAGAGTAATATTAGCAACTCAAAGTCCTGGGTAAATTCTGAGAGTAATTATTTGTAGTTTGGTTCGCTGGAAAAGTGAAAATTTTAAGCACCGATGTTCGACGATCCATCTCTGTGATTTTAGACAGTATTCCTTTACTACCATAGTGCAGTGGAATTTGTATACGCCATTGATATTACACAGAATAGGCCCTTCTTCAAAATTTTGCAAAATTTGGTCCATAAATAAATGTTCTGCCAGCCAGTTATTTCAAACTCCGTTCCAATGATAATTAATCACGCTTTTAGGTTCAACACAACATATCATATCAATGATCACAGGGCTGTAAACGCTAAATTTTCCCTAAGCGTAGAAAAAATTAACAAACCTAAGAGAAAAATTTATTTATTCAATAAAGCTGACTATGATGGCCTAAAACATGAGTTAAACTGTTCCTTTCTTAGATTTGGCGAATTAAGCAAAACTAGCAGTGTCGGGGATACCTGGATTAATTTTCTTGCGATAACACGTTCAGCAATGCAGAGATTCATACCTAGTAAATATATAAGAGAGAATAAGGAACCCCATTGGTACAACTCTGAAGTTCGGAAATCACTAAGACGGCAAAGGGCGTGCCATGCCAGAGTGAAAGACGCTGTTAAAGATTCCTCCCCTGATAAAATCAACGAAGCCTTACAGAAATACAAAGCATCTAGGCCCACTGCCAAGAAGGCATTCCGGAAGGCGCTAGCGGAATTCAAAAGGAAAAAATTAGGTGAACATTTAAACGATAACCTAAAGATGTTTTGGTCCTACGTCAGGGAAGTGCAGTGAAAAAAGTCCACCGTAAACTCATTGAACAACGAAAAAAGGGAATTAAGTAACAGGTAGTTTAGATAAAGCCAACATATTAAACTCATTCTTCCACAGTGTTTTCAACAAATGCTCCCAGAATACTACCTTGATCAAAAAGTTCCCGGAATTTATTCAGAAAATTAAAAATACAAGTTTATTCATCTAAATCTATATTGTCCCCTTCAAAGTAATCCCCATCGACTGCAACACACTTATGCCAGCGCTTGATCCAATCCTCGGTATGTCCATCAGTGCTTCCTGCGATTTTTCCGTTACTTCCTCTCGGCTGCTAAAACGCGTTCCCCGTAATGGTTTTTTAACTCGATTGAACAGAAAGAAGTCACAGGGAGCCAAATCAGGTGAATTCGGTGGCTGTTGGATGGTATTTGTTGCATTTTTCGTCAAAAAATTACGAATAATGATAGCACTGTGCGACGGTGCGTTATCATGGTGCAAAATCCACGAGTTTTCTGCCCACATTTCTGGTCTCTTTCGGCGAATTGCTTCACGCAAACGTCTCATAACGCCCAAATAATACTCTTTGTTTACTGTCTGGCCTTCTGGCAAAAATTCATGATGCACTACACCGTTGTAATCCATGAAAACCGTCAGCATTGCCTTCTTTTTTGACTGAAAACGACGTGGTTTTTTTGGTCTCGGCTCATTTGGTGAACGCCATTCACTTGCCTGATGTCTGGATTGCGTGTCGTACTCATAAACCCACGTCTCGTCTCCAGTAATGATCCTTTTGATGAATGTGGGATCGGATTCAGCCTCGCAAATCATGTGTTTTGCGACGTCAACACGGTCTCTTTTTTGCATGAAATTGAGGTCTTTTGGCACCAACTTTGCTTCTACACGACGGAAACCCAAATCATTAACCACAATGTCTTGGGCGGATCCATAGGCAATGTTCAAGTCCTCCGCTATTTCTCTGATGGTTAATTTGCGGTTATTGACCAACATTTCTTTTACTTTATCAATTTTTTCACCGACTTTCGATGTCGATGGTCTGCCACTGCGTTCATCATCTTCGATTGACTCACGACCACTTCTGAACCGCTCGTGCCACTGGTAAATGACCGTTTTTTTTAGAGAATCGTTGCCGAAACACTTTTCCAACATTTCCAACGTCCGTGCGCCACTAAATCCGTTTTTTACGCAAAATTTAATACAAGTTCGTTGTTGCAAATGTAAATCCATTTCTGAAATTGTAAAAAATCGCCAACACACACAGAGATAGATGTACTCTTGGCTACGTAACTTTTGCAAATGTCAAGTTATGACACTAAGATTTAAAGGGAATATCAACAACAGATGTACCAATTTAACAAAAAAAACAGAACTCAAATCGGAACGATGGGAGCGCCACACGGTGGTTATTCCGGGAACTTTTTGATCAAGGTAGTATACCAGAGAACCTTCCGAAAACATTTCTACAGCCAATGCATGCAATCGACTTTTCCACCCGCGGAATAGAGTTACTCCTTAAAAATATCGACCCCAACAAATCTCCGGGACCTGATGGGATACCGGCTCGCGTGTATAAAGAACTGTCGTCTGAAATTGCTCCTTATCTTAATATAATATTTAATAAATCATTAGCAGAAGAAAGCGTGCCAAGCGGCTGGAAGATAGCTTCTGTGACACCCATATTTAAAAACGGAGACCGGGAGGACCCCAGTAATTATAGGTCAATATCGCTCACCTCCATCTCCTGTAAGATTTTTGAGCACATCATTGTTAGTTCCATAACGAGGTATCTCGATGGCCAAGATTTATTGATTAATAACCAACACGGGTTCCGTAAAGGTAGATCCTGCGAAACTCAACTCGCACTATTTGTTCATGACATAATGCATTCCGGTGAAAGTAATATTCCCGTTGATGCAATATTTCTAGATTTTAAAAAAGGTTTTGATAAAATCCCTCATTGCAAGTTACTCGCTAAGTTGGAAACTTATTGAATACACGGGAGTATTATATGCTGGATAAGATAATTTTTAAAAAATCGTGTTCAAACAGTCTTCCTGGACGGTGTATCATCCGATACTGTTAAGGTCACGTCGGGTGTACCACAGGGAAGTGTCATAGGCCCCCTCTTGTTTCTTATTTACATAAATGACCTCTGCGCCGTGGTTAATAGCAGGCTCCGTCTTTTTGCTGACAATGCGGTGATTCATGGGGACATTCGAAGTCGCGATGACAGTGTCACGTTAGCTAACGACCTAAACGCAATTCAGACTTGGTGCGATGCATGGCAATTGGAATTAAATTTGAAAAAATGCGTAGTAATACTTTTTTGGGAAAAGAGTAACACCCCACCATTTAGTTACAAAGTGAAGCAAACAGAAATCGCGAGGGTAGATTCCTTTAAATACTTGGGTGTAACAATTACTCACGATCTGTCCTGGGAAAAGCACATACGGGAAATATGCCATCGCGCTAATACAAAATTGGGATTTGTAAAAAGAGTGCTGGGTAAATGTGACGAAAAAGTGAAGGAACGATGTTTTCTTGCCCTAGTCAGGCCCCGCCTAGAGTATGCTGCCAGTAATTGGGATCCTCAAGGCATAAACTTAATTTCGGAATTGGATCGAGTTCAGCGGAGGGGGCTAGATTTGTCAAAAATTGCTATGACCAACGCAGTAGCGTAACTGCTTTGCTAGAAAATTTAGGCTGGGATTCCCTTACACAGCGGCGTTTACAATATAGATTAAACTTATTAAAAACATTTAAAGATGGGTCCTTTTCCGATGACATCAAGAACATAATACGAACCCCAACGTATTACGGGCGGAGGGATCACGAATGTAAGATTAGAGAGATTGACTGCAAGACAGACAGATTTAAATGGTCATTTTTCCGAGAACAATAAGAGACCAGAATTCTTGTAATCGAAATCCCCCAGGAGCCGGCCCGACATAATAAGTATTAACCCACAAGGTAGCGACTGCGCAGGGTTATACGATTATATATATATATATATATATATATATACATATATATATACATATATATATATACATATATATATACATATATATATATATATACATATATATATACATATATATATATACATATATATATATATAAATTTATATATATATTTTTTGCAGGTCCCCTTAACTTTCCCCATCCATTTGAAAAACCCTAACCCCTCATCCCTTACCCTTTCCTCCTGGTGCTGCACCCCCTGCCAGACACCTTTTTGGTGGCTTGCAGGGTATTGATGTAGATGTAGCGGTTAATCTTTAGTAAACCTATTTCTTTTCTTCGTTGTACTAGATCTACTTCGGAAATGAGACCTTTCTCGCAAGGCTCAATATAGACTGAAGCATACATATATACTTGACCGAGCGTAACATGCAAAAGATATTATTTAATTTAAATGTCATTTATGAACAATTTAGCCTATTTATTTTCACCTATCATTCCAATTGATTAGTATTTAATGGAGCCCACCATTTGGCTCAGATTAGATATTACACTTACATTAATTGCTTCAGAGATAATTCCATATAAGAATTCATCTTTGACCTAAAGTAGAGTCGCATGATTGCGCGTGATTCATAATTGATGAAAACAAGCCTATAAATATGCTACAATAGATGTAGATGTAAGTTGTTATGGAAATTCGATTTCAAATGCTGTCAAATAATGGCGTTCGCTTTTGAATGCATGGAACTGCTAATTTAGTGAAGATGTCGGGAGTTTAAACCCTCACTGCTACTGATGGTGTTCATAGAATCAGCTGGAATATTGCAAATTCTAAAGGAAAATATTAAATTTCTGTGTGTGAAGAAGTCACTTTATCGAAACAGTTGTCATTTTCAAAGAGGTTCACTTTTAATTAAAGAGCATGTCTTGAGCAGCCACGCGAAGGGAGTCTTCTAAACTTTCGCATTTGAAAAATATGAACAATTTAACGATTCATTTGAATTGCCACGAAATGGCACCATAGGTATCCAACATTTTACGATTGGAAGAGTGTATTTATGAACCCAAAGTGCTAATGAACTTGAGGCACGACAGGTAGACACGGTAAAGACACCCATTATTTGCTTTATTGAACTTCATAATCATTTTACTCAATCCCTATTGTGCTGCGTGAACGTTACTTTATCCACATCTACCTCGGAAGCCGCCGCAAGGGCGTGTGGCGGGGGGTGTTGCTTGGTCACCAGCCATGCATGCACAATCCCAATGATGACACCTCTACACAAATATCAGTTTGATCATTGACTCGAAAATTTTACTTCTACGAAAGAAAGTACTCGCATGCAACAATCTTCAATAACAGGATACGTGTATTCAAATCATGCTGTAGAACTATTAAAAAGAAGGGTCTGAGGAATAAAAAATAACATACATGAAAGAACACGCGGGATACGCACTTTACATGGATTTGGAGCGGTATATTCCAGGGAGGATTCGCAAAAATAAAGAGACTCCAAAATATTCAATGGGATGAGCCAGACTTGAGTCCTTGGGATGACATGGGAGATGCTTGATGTTGCCATAAGACTTGCGACGCGGATTTTTCTGTCGTGAAAGAGTTGGCGGCGCGGAAAGGGGAATTCCGACGTCCCTCCGACTTCCAAGGCGTGGTTTTACGCTTCACCAAATCCACATGCCCAACCAAACCCCGCGCTCGTGGCCTTTTTTTGAGAAAATAAGTTGCATTTCGTGTTCAATTCACCGTGACACATTTACATTCTAAGCGATAGCAAAGACTACTTTCTTGATCTGTATCTCTCTCTGATCGCGAAGAGTAAGATATTTGGATTGTTCTTATTGAATGCATCATATATGCCTTCGTGACTCATCAAAGCTAATTTCTCGTGATGTGTTTTTCTAAAATCGAGACATTCTTTGAGGCTACTATCTAAAGCGTTTTTACATATTTTATGGCAGTATTTTTATTATTCGATAGATATTTTAATTCTCAATAATCGCATTTTTTATGGGTTTTTACTGATAAAAATCCCATTATTTCCTGATCCCACAGACGTACCTACCACACGTGTGACCTCATTACATTTGTTGCTGAAACTTGAATGTGAGGTGAGATGGATTTCGTGGTTTTATTTTCGTTAAACGGGAAGTGTGTTTTGGATCCAATTTGAATTGGGATGAACCCCATTCGTCACTCGAAATGCTTACTTCATTGTGCATAATGCCACATCCTCTGGGAAGGTCATGGACGCAGCCGCCATCTCAATTCTGCATATTCCCGCACCAAGATTCAAACTATAGTCAGTGAACGTTTCAACGGGAAAATTTCATTGTGTCTGGTGTCCATCGCAGCATTCGGACACAGTTTTAGTAGTTTGGCAGTTGGAGGGGGAGGCGGCCGATAGCCGATAGGGATAGGTGGTCGATTCGACAGAGTCAGAAATTTCTAAGAATGGGTTAAGGGGGAGAGAATCAGTCTACTCCATTGGCGTAAGGCACCAAGGGTCACAATTAAACGTCCCATGCGACGGACGGCGTTTTGTCGAGCATACAGGGTTCGTCCGGAAAATAAGTGTACTGAGCTCAAGAAAAAAAATGTATTACACTTTTACATATTCTAAGCTAATATTCCTCAAAATAGGACCCTTGTGAGTCGATACACTTGTTCCAGCGGCGTTCCCATTCCTGGAACGCTCCCGCGAAGGCATCATCGGGAACCTCTCGAAGACTCGTCGTCGACTTCTTCTCTGCCCTCCACGAACATCTTGTGCCACCGAAAGATCATGTTTCTGGACATGGCTGACTCCCCGTAAGCCTGGTTAATCATACCGACAGTTTCGGTAGTCGATTTCCCAAGCTTTACCGCAAATTTGATGGAATAACGCTGCTCCAAAAACTTCGGCATCGCGTTCCGTGACGTGGGTCGAGCGTGGAGGTTCGCGCTAACAGAGCTCCTCACTACACCACAGCTCATAGCCGACTGCCTTTTTCAGCGTCGCTTGCCAACATACCCCCCTCCAATCGCAGCCCGTCAGAGCGGTGCTGGGCGCGCCTGGAGCGGCGCGCCCAGCCCAGGAGTCAGTACACTTATTTTCCGGACGAACCCTGTATACAGATATAGAATGTCGAAGCAGTAGTGACTACGAATACTTGATTTTTCTCATTCTCGACATTGGAAGGAATTGCATCAATAGCAAGGTTATAGGCACTAGTTTCTGCGAAGGCATTCGCTTGCATTTCTTCCCTACTAGTATTTAATGAAAGTCGTCATATTTTCGCGATGATGACGAAAATGCATAGTGACAACCACCTCACTCCCTTCAGTAGAATTAGCTGATGTAACCAAACGTAGGTTAGGCTGATTAGGCTGAACTCAATCAATGAAATACCCGTCAATACATAAAACATCTCGAACAAAAAACAATCGAGGACCAGAAAGGAGAATTTGTATTTTTCCTGGCGCCAGAAATATTGACAGCTTCTCCCCCTTCACAGCAAAAATGGCCATCGTCGAAAGGAAATCAAGTTTCGGCCTTAAAAAGAGTTCCACGACTCAAAGGAACGTTTCCATAATCAATTACTAGAGTGATTCATTGGAGAAGAACAAATTTCATCGGATAATTTGTCGGGTGTAATTATCGATGCACATTTCCAAATAGTGATGAAACGTAGTGAAGTGCACATACATGGCGACGAGTGGCTCGACGAAAATGTCCTCTCTCTCTCTCACAGAATTTTGGTATTTTCCGGGATGCAATATGACTTAGATCCTTTCAGGGAAATTGCCAAGGGAAATTTTAAAAGGATAAGCACAAAAGAGTGCGTTAAATAATTACACGTCTTACAGAAAATATACAAAATGGTCATAAAATGATGAATAAGGAAAGAAATTATGGTATAAAGGAAAAAAATATATACCGACGGCTTGAAACCCAGCGTTTCTACTTTATGAAGGTTACAAGAAAATTGATTACAACCGGGCCATCCGTTAGCTTGTCAACAATCCAGAGCAGTTTTGAATGCAGGGAGGTGAACCGAAGAAGGGACGCCCGTAACTTTCATTTGCGCTACATTGGCGACAATCGAGAGGCAAACCGCTGATAGAAGCCACGGAGGTGAGTAATGATGAAGAAATTAAAAAGCTATCTGGCAGGAGAGCGGAGGCACCAAACAATGGAGTTTATTATTGGAGACGGCCGTCGATGCCTGGGGAAATTGCACACCGCATACGCTCCGTTCATCAGAGACACGAGGGGAGAGTGGTGATGTCCGAAACGAAACTGTGTATCCGCGACTCGGCCTTCGCCCACTGAGCGTTTGATTACTGCCCGCGACGCCCGCAGAGAGCAAACGCGTTACGCAAACCATATTCCGTGGCGAAGGGGTCCCACTCGACTCCTGACTCGTCCATTCTTCGAATTTCGTTAGTTACTAAAGTCGACATTCCCCAAAATCTACATGGCATGAAGCTCCATGGCAGTCATCTCTTGGGAGACGGCGGAAATAACAGCGGCTCTCGAAATAATTATGAAAAGGTCCTTCCAGATTGTGACATCATGGTCTGCGACCAGTTGCAATGTACTGTGATACTATTTTTCGGGATCGTCTCCTGGTATCTAATGTTTATATCCTAAAGCAAAGTGGCATTTAAGCGCGCAATCCGAGTAAAATAAGGGTAACTGATCAATAAACATTGGATCCCATACTCGTGTTATCAACTGCTCCATGGAGAGTGGGCCCTCGACAACATGTCCACACCGCGCAACGCACCGCGAGGGCACGTGGACGGAGGTGACAGGGAGGACACTTACTGTACATGCACTAATACTATTTCATGCGTGGCTTTTATTTTCTCACGTGAGCAAAAACGTATGCACACATCAATGATTGAATATATATGTGGCAATATATGTGCTGGATGAACTAATTGTATTTTAGTCTTAAGTAAACATATTTGATTGTGACGAATATACACTAAACACCCGCCCACGCACAAACACACACACGCCTATATACGTCCATAATGCAGTAATTGATGCGATTCACTCAATCATTAAATTTTAGTCTTTAAACTAGTCATTGCGGCAGTTGGGGTTTGATTTTGCTTTCATTGCGCGCGATGGAAGAACGAGTCACAGACACTCGCCTGTGTCTCTGACGGCGTCCATCTCTCTCTTTTTGCCCCAACAATCGAGTCCAACATACTAACTTTGGGTCATGATAATTCACTCGGTGCTTCAAGAAAACGCACTGGCCCTGGAACTTTTCTGCATTCCAAGGACTCTTACGTCACCTTAATTCACGATGCAATTAGCCTAACCCCCTGACCCAAAGTGCTCAAATGACTTCGAGCCCCCTTTGAGTGGTACCCGGTGGGACCATGAGCTCAAGTTGCTCAAAATACGTATCTTATTTGATGCCTTTTAATGAGAGTTCGTATCACTTTCAAGATTTGACGGGTCATTTAGATACAGATATATCCTAAAATTTATTCACAGAAACAAAATGTTCATTGTTTCTCACATCTATGAAATCATTTTGTTCAGATTATATTCTTAACTTACAGCAAACATGCGACTGATTTTGGTACATAATCAATTTTGTGTTAGATATTAGTCTCATAATTTCACTTAATCTTGCAACATGTTTAAGGCCAGAAAATGGTATAACGCCACTCATTTAAACGACGCTCGTTAAGTCGTAAATATTAATGATATTTGAAGTATCTATTCTAATTTTGAGAAGTGCAGTGTAGGGTCTCTGCTACGGCTCGATGAGAATTCCTTAATTACCTGACTTGAATCCCTCTCAGTAGCCCCACCAGACACTTCTCCGTCTGGACGTTCCCAAGATATCCTCGACAATAATTGCCAAGACTCCTCCTCAGCAAAGCTTTCGGCAAAGTGGATGATGATCATCAGCATTACGTGCAATTAAATGCCTCACAAACATATGTAGAAATGTGATCCCTTGGGTATTTTCTCACAATTTTATCAGCATTAACCCAGGCGTATATTAAAAATACTTTTGCATCTCCAACATTCACAGAGTAAAGTTATTGAAAATATGATCAGAGCGTAGGTTTTTAAGTTATGCCCACAATCAGTGGCGTGGTCTCGGTGAGTGGGTGTGGGGAAGCAGTCCTACCCCAGACGCCACGCGCATCCGCACCCCGGACGACCCCCGTGACTTTCGATATTAGTTTTGGGGTGCGAGTGGATATTTTGGACCCGTCAGCTTATGGAGGATTATGTGTTTTGAACCTTTGCCGTTTAAGGCAGAATACAAAATCTTTCGATGAGAAAATGCTGGAACTAGAAACCGTTACATTTTATTCACAGCGCACATGGACCAATGATAACAATGATATAGATGGACATAGTCGAAGCACCCCACATGTATCTCAGCCTCGCCCAGCAATACACAACCTGACACCTCACGCCATAATAAACAGTTCTTCTCCAACTCCGCTTACGTTCATTCATTCTCCCTTCATTCCGTCCGAAATCCTCACTCCTTTCCTCCCTCTACATTCCAAAATTTTCCCTCTATTACTGTCTCCAGCATCCCACTGCCTCCTTAGTACCCGCAGCTTCCACTTTCTGGGCGTGGTGAATTCACCACGCCCAGAACTTCGCCATTTTCTTTCCTCTATTCCCCACGACAAAGCCTCCATTCCTCTCATCCCATCGCCTCTTCAAACAAATTTCCGTTCCATACAAAAACAAACTACATATTTAAATTTCCAATTGTCTATTTTTTTTAATAATTGTATATGCCGTGTATAAAAATGGTTTATTGCAATGTAGATTTTATGGTGTTTCATCTAGGGTTAGGTTTACATTGCAGCTGGACCAAATTGAAAACTTTATTAAAAACATGCTGTGACCGATTGACAACAGGAAATACATGAATAGGTCATTTATACTAGTACATACAGAAAGAGTTCGTCAGCATCGATAGAAATTTATCCAGCATCAAATTCCGTTCCTTTCATGCCTGGTCTAAAACGATTCATTTTAAGAGTAGTTCTTAACTGGATTCCGATCAATATTGCCAATAATTTTACACATCGCAGAGTGGTGTTAGAATAAGAATGCCCGAATAGTGTCGCATGCCGCATTTAAGTCGCTTTCCATTCCTTCTCACCTCTCTCGACGTATTTCAGATGCTTTCATCGCGTCGGATGCACTCGCAGCTATCTCGGCCCTCCCTCCCCGTCTCCTAAATCCCGAAGCTCCTCCCCGCCGCGCCGGGAGTAAACAACCCTTCTCACCCCCCATGCACTTCACACCACCCCTCCCATCCCCTCTGCCTCCCTCCCATTCTCGATATTGCACAATTGCATTTCACTTGCATTGCCGTGGATGGAGAGAGCGAGGGAGACTAGTGTACATTTTCAGTGGACTAATTTAAAAAAAATCACAGGTAAAGTTAAGGTTTTCCTCTGATTTGATCAAGTAAATTGAGAATTAGGACAAATGAGAATAAGGATTACGAACATATTCCACAGCCCTGGCTTAGAGAAGGTAATGCGAACAAGGTATTTCCAAGCTTTGAATGCCATTTCCTTGAAGCAAACCATCTCCGCTTGCGTGCGTCCTCGTGGCGTGAAGGTATCCGTAAATCACAGAGAACATGGAAGCAATTCAGGAGCAGTTAGGAATAAGTAAATGGACATCCATGAAAGGGATCCTTTGGAGGAGAGTTGAAAATTTAGTGGAGTGTACTCCTAAACGAACGCTGTGGAAAAGTGCGCTCTGCCAGTGTGGCGGCAACGACTACGAATGCGCGTATTCCGCTCGCATAAGAGCGCAGGAAGATCAGCGCGTGTCCCTTGAGGGCGCGCGAGGAAGAGCCGCCGTGGGGAAGGGCCGCCGTGGGGAAGGGCCGCCGTGGGGGAGGAGGGGCGTCAGAAGCGATGCTGCAGCAGAACTGTGCTCACCGGTGGCGATCCCTTGAGAGTTGGGGTTGAGTGGCACTTGGACATGTTGAGTTAGTCGATATTAAGTTAGGCATCGGCCTGTCGACGCAGGTTTATGATACCATCGAGACATCGTGGGCGTATTTGGTATTGATACCGATGCCGAGGGCGATATTCAAGTCGACGTCCACATTGATGTCGAGGTTGAAATCGATGTGGTCATCGAAAAGGTAGTTTTTCTGTTACGAAATATTTCTTAAGTAAAAGGAAGCAAGAAACGGCTTCGCGTCCTTTAGAGCTATGCGACACACTTGCTTCACAGTTGCTCCTGAGGATCGAGGGATTCCACGTCCGTCAATGTGGTCACTAATCAAGTCAACCAATCATGGTAAAGGTGCAAGAAATCTTGCAAAAATATGTTAAGTAATAGTAAAGAAAAAGACTGACTCTCCCCGCCCGATTACATCCTGTGGGAATACACTTCGGAAAGCTAGTTTCAACGGCTGCACTATTCGAGGTTGTTCCAAGTGAAATTCTTCTGCGATGGGTTTAATAGGCCAATATGATGGATGAGACTAAAGTCGGAGAAATTTGAGTTTTAAAACGACACTGCATCTCAACACGATATGAATATCGACGTAGAATTCGATGTCAACCTCGATATTATCGCAATCAATTTCGACGTCGAAATGGTCTCTCATTGCATTGACATCGCCACACCGAAGAGGGATTCACATTTAACTTTGTCGTGTTGCCATATCAAAAAGGAGGTGTCCCACAACCCCACTGCCTATGCTCAACATAACTAAATGTAGCCCCATGCGATCGTAGGCAGCCGAGGAATAATGGGAGATATGACACATTTAATAGCTGTGACGTAAATGCGTGCTCTAATGCAGTGCCATAATGAGTACTCTTTCACTGGGGAAGAATTTTTGTACGTTTAGCCAGGCGGGCGCTTTCATAGGCTTAATGATCGGAGGATCGAATCTGAATGATGCCTTAGATCGCTCTCATCATCACACAAGTTGATCTATCTTTTGGGGAGCAGACCCTTCTAGGAAATTGCTGGAAGCAGAGGGAGAGCCTCGCCTCCACCTTGGCGTGCGAATATCATCAAACCACATTACTCCAAAGTAGGGGTATTAGTAGGGGTGTTCTGCCTTCTCTAAACAAACTAAACTTCGGTTTGATTATTGCGGTTTGCTATACTTGTATATTTCTGAAAAGAAACACTTCAGCATTAAAACAGTCATTAAATTAGCCTTTATTCCAACTCCAGTGCACAATTTGTCGTGAGTGGAGGCTGGTGAACTAGGTGTGGGAGGAATTCTTTCGGCTCCTATTCGCTATTTTTGAGGATGAAGCTATATAAGACGACCGGTATGTTTGACGTCAGACATCCATCCTACACCTCTCAAATTTATATAAGAATGGGAATGTGATGCGAAACCAAAAATATTGTGATAAAAATGGACCAGCTTCGCAGCTAGGTAACATTTGACGACTGAAATCCTACAAGCAATGGCGCGCGTGGTGGAAGAAGGCTTAATTCACCACAGCACCTTTCACTTTAAGCGTAAATAGGAGGGCATACGAGCTGAAATGCGAATCAAACTATTTATGGAAGGAAAAACCCAAATGAATATTGGAAATATCTTTAGCGTCCATTCATAGAAAGAAAACAATAGGAAGGAGCAATGTATCAAAGGGCATTATTAAATAAAATCTCTAAAATAGAGAGACGAAACGAAAGGTGCATTTTAAGACTGATTAATATTGCCGAGATGCTTCATTGGGGTGAACGAGGCTCCTGTCAAAATCACAACTCTTTCGATTGTCTCCAACTCCACACCCTCTCTCGATGTCAACCGGCCGAATTTTTCCTGCTCTTGGGGTCTCATAATTTCCAACCCTCCCTCCCAGCTCCCAAGGGAGGGTTGGAACACCGCTCTCGCCCCCTCCCCCCCCCTGCCCTCCGCCGGACTGCTACTCTCCTCCACAAAGAGGCCCGCAATTAAAAGGCTTTATCACGCGTCCGGCGAGACAAAGGAGCAGCAGTGCGCGGCGAAGCGTGGGCGGGCAAATGAGTGGGGTGGGGAATTGGGGGTGACTTTTCGGCGGGGATCGAAAGGCGCGATGGGGGCGGTTTCTGGAGCGGCCGATGGACGGCCGCGGAAGGGGAACACGGAAGGACGGGGACGTCCGATCCGGGAGTGGACAGAGGGCATTGGGTAATTGAGAGAAGAAAACCGAATGAAAGTTGTCGGGGAGGTAATTGGGTCAAGGGAAATGACTGTGATTCATGGCGACCACTGGCCTCCGGGAGGAGAACAAATCCGCCAATGGCTTATCGATCTGTAGAGCGTCGTTCCACGCAACCCAAGACTCGGAACGCCATTTTCGGCCGAGTGCTCCTTGCCCCCCCCCCCCCCATCAGGGCGACAGGGAAAGATTGAAAACCCTAAGACCCTAGTGCTCATGAAATGTTCCTTGTGTCTATTCCGATACAGAACGATAATGCCTGCATGTACTCACACGAATACCTACTAACGTGAGAGATGTGAAACAAACTCCCCACCTCAATCACGAATAGAGACTGCGCACCTGTCTCGTGGCCGCATCACCCGGCGCTGAAGGCCTTTAGTCACTTTGCTAAGATTTTTGGAATTAAGGACAGGTTTCCCCATGCTGAAGTCATTTACGAAACAACAAATTTATAGCTATAAAATGCTCTCCTGGCTCTGTATAAAAGTTACCGGTAATTGAAAATCTATTCTTCTTTCCGGAAGCCTGGACTCACTTTCAAAACAAGGCAATCTTCATTAATGTAGGGGACAGTCGTAAAGCCACGATTTAGGGACTCATACAGGCTCAAACAACCTGAATGTGAGTGCGTATATTTGTATGTATGTACATATGTGTGTATGTTTATATATATATATATATATATATATATATATATATATATATATATATATATATATATATATATAAACATACACACATACAAACCTAGAGAGTCCCCGACCAAGCACCCCACACCCGAAAACGGAAACAAAGTAGTGAACCTTTCGTCCGTGCCCCTCGACAATAGCGAGCTTTCGCTACTAAGTAAAGGCCTCTCCTTCTCCCCCACCCTGAGAACCAACCACGTTAACATCGTCACCGACACGCTAAACTTCTGCCGGAATTTACGCTGGCACGCCCATTGGAAATCCCAGCCTTTCCCTTCGAACTCGTCCACCATTAACCCAGCACTTACCCGATTCCGTCCAGCCTCAGAAAACGAACCCAAACCACTTCCATCAAACCACCCAATTGAAATCTTTATCAATCTCCTTCTGACAAAGATTTCCGATAAAAAATTCATAGATTCCCTTAAGCCACAAGATAACCTCTCCCCCTCTGAGAGACAAGCTCTCAGACGTTTAGCGTCAAACAAAGACATTGTAATCACGACGGCGGACAAAGGGTCATCCGTCGTCGTGTTAAACAAAGAAGACTATAACGCTGAGGCATTTCGCCAATTAAATGACCTTTCCTGCTATGCCCCCCTGCCCCAAAACCCAAACCCTTCTTATCAAAAGGATATTCTCTCTTTCCTTTCCGATGTCGGTCCCAAAGAAGATCTCTCCCCCAAAGACATATCCATTCTTTCACCACCTAATCCTAAGACCCCCCATTTCCATTTGCTACCCAAAATCCACAAAACCAATAACCCCGGACGCTCTATTGTCTCCAGCATCAACTCACCCACTGAACGAATCTCCGCATTGTAAGACCACCACCTTCAACCAATAGCCACTTCACTCCCTTCTTACATCAAAGACTCGCACCACTTTCTGGAACGTCTACACTCTATCCCAATTCCGCACAACACGACCATTCTCATGGCCACGATAGACGTCACATCTCTGTACACCTCCATTCCCCACAAAAAAGGCTTAGAAGCCCTGAAACATTACCTATCCCTACGATCCACACCAAACAGCCCATCCACAGATTTCCTCATCAAACTGAGCCAAATCGTTCTCACCAAAAATGCCTTTCAATTCAATGACAAAATATATTTACAAAGAAAAGGCACTGCAATGGGCACGCGTATGGCTCCTACATACGCCAATATTTTCATGGGTAAACTAGAACACGACTTTCTGCAACAACAAACCCTCAAACCATTCTTCTGGGCCCGCTATATCGATGATATTTTCCACCTTTGGTCCCACGGACGCCAAACTTTATCCTCTTTTATTTCCTCTCTCAACTCCTTTTCCTCAGCATCGTTCACTTCTTCTATATCCGACTCGAATATTACTTTCCTAGATATCGACATTCACCTCCAAAACAATACGTTTCACACCTCAGTCCACATTAAACCAACTAATAAGCAACAATATCTTCATTTCGACAGCTGCCATCCACCTCATACAAAGCGCTCCATCCCATTCTCACACTCAATCCGTGGCTTCCGTCTCTGTAACAACACCCCCTCCCAATAGAAATACTTGGGCCAGCTTCATTACTCTCTGAGAAAATGTGGGTACGCTGAAAAACTACTAAATAGTAAAATCCTCAAACCGTCAACCCAATACACTCCCCTCCCCAAATCAAACCGCCCAAAATGCCCTAATCCTATCACCACTTTCTTCCCCGGAACAAACAAAATTAAACATTTAATACGTGACCTCTTCCCAATTATTAACAACACTCAGTCCACATCACTTTTATTCCCATATTGTCCCTCTGTTTCGTTTAAACGCCCGTCGAACTTGCGAGATATCTTCAAGTCCACAAAACCAACTGCGAGCACCCCCGTCTCTCCCCCGCCCCTATCTGCACCATGCAACCGCCCACGCTGCAAATGCTGTCATCTTCTAAGACCCTCCCCCTCTCTCAGTACCAACTCCCAACCGCTCGCCACCTGTACCTCAAAAAATATTATATATCGCCTCTCCTGTAACTTCTGCCCTGCCTTCTACGCCGGCGAATGCACGACCGCACTCTCCCTCCGCATGAATAACCACCGATATTCCACCAAATTTCCCACATTTCTTAATTATCCCATTCCTACTCACACTGCTTCCCACCATCAATCTTTTGACGATTACTTCTCCGTTTCGGTGATTGAAATCCTTCCCAAATCTGCGAGTATAATAGAGGTGAGAACCCGCGAGATGGCGCATATCTGGGTGGCCCAATCATTCAAACCCCCCGGGCTGAACCAAGCCCACTGAATGCATCATATGGCTGCCTACATATCCCCCCACCCCCTTGTTCATTTCCTATTGGTCCCTTACCTCTCCTTCCCCCACCCATTCTGAAGACGACAGCCGAGCTGTCGAAACGTCAAATAACATACTGTGAGTGTCCTTTCTTTGTGTCCCTATATTCTACAAATCTACGTCCGTGTTTTTATATATTTGTGCGTCACCGAAGAGCGTTCCATTTCGAAGATATATATATATATATAAATATATAAATAAATAAATATATATATATATATATATATATATATATATATATATATATATATATATATATTTTGTGTTTCTATATTGTGTGTTACTGTGTATTGTACTATTCGGCACTTCCGTGTTACGTCTACGAAAGCATATATATATATATATATATATATATATATATATATATATATATATATATATATATATATATATATATATATATATGTGCGTGTATTTTTATTATTTCATTATTATTACATTGTACTCTGCAAGCCACTACTAGTGTGCGTGGCGAGGAGTAATCAGACAACACACATATAACATCCAAAATTTATTTTTTCTTAATTTTTATATACAACATATTTCTCTAAAATTATTCAAATAAAGAAGATCGTAATGAAACAAGGACAATTTGCACTTTTCCACAGTTTTAAACTGTGGAAAAGTGCAAATTGTCCTTATTTCATTATGATGAACTTCCACGACCTCAAGCCTGAATCTGTTGAACTTAAAGAAGATCGTGATGACTACGGGTACATGAACTACAGTACCTAGTTGGAATACACTTCTCTCCGCGAAAGGAAGGAGCTGTAAGGACAATTTGGACAATGACTTAAGTTACATGAGATAAATGCAACAATCTAGGCTACATAGAATGAACAAATTAAACTTTTCCTCATAGCGCGGTCGGATACAATTATTATGATCCCTTCCTGTTCGCGGAAAAATGACATCTTGACTTTATCTGTTCTACACTTAATCTCTCTAATTTTATTCACATGATCTCTCCGACCATAGTTCGATGGGGGTAATAACACATTTTCAACATCACTGCTAAAGAGACCTCCTTCAAATTAATTTAAAAGCCTCAATATGTCATTTAACTTTCGCTCTGTGAGTAATTCCCAGCCTAGCTCCTCTAGTATTTTGGATATGCTGCTATGTTTATCATAACAACGTTTTACAAATCTATCTCTTCTACGCTGCACGCTATCCAATACGGCAATTGATTCAACTTCGCGAGGATCCAATACACTCGCATTATATTCTAAATTAGGCCTAATTAGCGAAAGATAACATTTCTCTTTGACCTTGTCATCACATTTATCCAGTACTATATCAATAAATTCTAAGTTTTTGTTAGCTTGTCTACATATTCCCCGGATATGTTTCATTCAGGAGAGGTCGTGAGTGAGGGTAACGTCTAAGTATTTAATTCAGTCTACACATTCCATTCCGGTGTTCCCAATGCAGTAGGCGTTCGGGAGGGAATTGCTATTTTTCCAGAAATTCATCACTTCGCACTTTTTTAAAGTTTAACTTTAATTTTTATGTGCCGGACCAACTTTCATTGCATTTAGGTAATCTGCAAACAGCTACTTTATCCTCATGTATGTATACATAATGTATATCAAGATAGCACTAGCGAACAAAAACACACAAAAAAGAAAAGAAACTCACACGTTTTCGAGTTTTCGGTGGTCAAGCCGCCTTTCTCAAGGAAGAAAATGAAGGAAGTGAGAGGGTTATTACAGAAGGGGCCGAGGAGGCTAGATGGAAAGGCAAGGTGGGGACAGGTTTGCGAGGGGTATTTTTAGATGTGTGGGAATAATATGGAAGGTGTTGGAATGAAAATATCTGAAGATTTGGGCAATTAATGTATTTACACCTGGCTCATTCCATGAATCAAGGAGTCAGATAAAGGCCTGCTCTATAGTTCTAAGTTTGAGTGGAGGGTCAGAGGGAAGGAGGGGTGCTAAAATGCACCTTATAGCATTTATCAAAGGGAGTGTTATGCTCCGAGGCGTGTGTTGGGATTGGGAGAATCCCGATCAGGGAACAATTCTAAAATGAGGCCCGGTGGTTGTCGATTTTAATATTGAAGGGTGTGGTGCACCTTCCAATATAAAAGGCAGGGCATAGTTGGCACTTCAGAAGGTAAACTACTTTGCTGTAGGCACATGAGGAGTAAGGAATTGGTGGGAGAGAGTTAAAAAGCGGGTGGGAGAGGGATTGGATTCCGGTTTTAAAAATAGAACATGTTTTGCATCTAGGTTTATTGCAAGGGATGTGAGTAGTTTGGGAAGGGACGGGGATTTAAGGAGTGGATTGGTTTATTTGAGGAGATCTGATAAGTTGGCAGGGCGTTTAAAGGTAACGGAGGGACAATTGGGTAAAAGGTTGGTGGTGGAATTATGGTTTTTGAAGAGAGGGTAGAGGTTTTTTAGGATTGATCTCGGGGATTATAGGCCAGGGAATATATATATATATATATATATATATATATATATATATATATATGCATGCGTGTATGGGTAGTAAATATATATTATCGTTCAGTTGTTCAGTGTTTTGTTCCAAAGCATGTCTTAAACTGTAGCATACCAATAGCAATAATAATTACGTTTTAATTACGATATCCTTTGTCATAACTCCTAAAGCTAAATGGAGATTAGTCATTAAGATCTCGGTGACTTCCGTAATTAAAATCGAAATCGATTTATCTAGGGTTGCCAGATGAATTTCACGCTTTCTCCCGGCTTTCGAATAGACATCTCCTTGGCCGCACAACATAGTATAAGGATGCCTCTTAAAGAGACTATGAGGCAAAGCTCATAATTTTTTTCTTAAATGGAACACCTTATCATTTTTTATTTCCGTCGATTGACCTTGAGGACCGTCAAAGTGCCCCGAGGGCCCTTTCTGTTCCAGCGTTCCAGTGCTAAACTGATTCATCAACCTTTACTGCGAATTCATGCCTCTACAATCATTGCTCATAACCATTTTAATCGAGTTCAGAGATTTATTATCATATCGCCTTCAGCCAAGGTTTGAGTTGGTAAATTTTCTCCGCGTCGGTAAAGATAGAGATTTCAGTAAACTTCTCGGGTACCAGTTGAAGTCAAGAGATCCAAGGTATATCCGCCCCGGTCGCTTACACAACATGCATTTGCAGCTTTCACACTTTTCTACGAGGAGGTTATGAAGAAAATCTTTTGAGTTGTCCTCATATCCCCTTTATACTTATACCTCGATTGCTAATTTTCCAATTAATGGAGTCGAGCCATCAAAACAATGCCCGTTGCATATGACGGGCATTTCAGGCATACGAAAGACTTTAGCTCATCCGAAGGCCTAATGGGCACTTCTTTGTCTAATGCATGGAGTTAGCTCGAGTCCAAATGACACGCAGTTGGATGTTTTAATTACCTCCTGCACTCAGCAATTCAGGCAGTTATTATTTAAAAAATCCTTTAGTTGCTATAACTACCGGCACTCTCAAAGGTTATGCTCTACTGGCTTAGAAACCCAAACCCGTTCACTGTGTTTCTTTATGATCATAAAGGGTTTCGGTTCATTACCAATCATATACTACTATAAAAAATCTAGTATGAGTCACACTGTTATATTCATTTGTAACGGTAAATTATTCAAAATTGGCCTTATCACGTCGCAGTTCATCAAAGATCCTCTATTATACGACAACGGTGTTTTGGTAAATTAGCAAAGGCAATTATTGACCTTTTCTTTGACTGACGCACATGATTCGAAATAAAATGTACGTCCTCCAACGGAAGTCGGAATGAAAAGTCGCTTCGAAAAACGAGCATTAAAACGAGCATGCTGCATTAAAAGAGCCCTCGCATGGCATTTTTCCCGCGGAAACACCGACTCCGTTATTCCGCCTGGGATGGACGACTCAAAGAGAACGCGTTTCATCGGCGTTCAAACGTCCGCGGCGGGTAAAGGACTCGAGAAGGCGAACTCGCTCCCGCCCACGCCCCATAAGTCCGAAAGGGAGAATCGTGAGTAATACGCTACGATGCTCGCAAGTGGCGTAACCACTGGCGCGTTAATCGTTGATCCATGGGAGCCCTACTATTATTCCACGCATGGTTGAATCGCTCTCGTTTTTAGGATCACTCTCACGCGCCCGACTGTGTGACTGTACGCCGTCGCCTGTAAACACGGTCCTGTGACCGCCTTCTCCCCGGCCCCCTCCCTCCCTCTCCCTTCTCCCGCCCTCTCTCTCTCCCGAGGGGAGCGCTCGAGGACGGAGACTGGCCTAACCTTGAGTTTGTATGCAGAAAATAAAAGGAGATTGCTCGTGAGATTGGCGTTTTTCTTCTCTCCGCCCTCCTTCCCTGCATCCTGTTTCCGCTCTCCCTAGCACCTCCTGCCTCGCCCCCACCCTGGGGATGAGGGGTGCGCGGCTAATGCCTGACATGCCCTCCCTCCTCCTCCGAGTCTCTCCCGGCTTCTTCCACATAAAATTGCGGTTCGATTGATGGCTCTCCTTTCACTCGTGGTTTCTCCGAATGTTCCTTCTTTGATTATTTGAAGTGGATACCCGTGCATTGCGTAACGGGTGCGTGGACCCTAGGGGCTGCGCCCTATCCTCGCTAAGAAACGTCTTCGATCTTTCCAAATTTTTCTCCGGGGGTCTTGTAATCAATTTTACACGGCGATCAGTGGGTTTGGCCCCTCAAAAAACACACGTGAGCAAGAATATCAACGACGACGTGGAGGGTGTGCCCACTGTCACCACTGTCGTAAATCTCAGAATTGATTGGCATTATTGATCATCGTAAAACCAACAAATCCCTCGCAAGTGAGAGAAAATCATTGATTGGCATCTGGAGGGAAGAGGAACGAAAGGACACCCACTCTCAAAATAGTAAAAGCCACTTACAATAAGGGCAGTCATAAGCAAAACTTGTGACAAACATTGTTTGAACAATATGTGAAAGTAGGTCAAAGTTTTACGGTGCTTCTCCCTCGGGAGGATTTCTGTGATCTAACATGCAGCAGCTGAATGGCGAGACAGACATCGTTCTTCCTAGTGGATATATTTTTCCCCGTTCAAATCACATTCGCCGACCTGGAGGTTGATATTTGATGGGAAGAGGTGGAAGACACTTCGAGCCAAGTCATTTGGCGCGTGACATTCACGCATTCAATGGATCGGTCCCTTCCGCACACATGCACGTTGTATCTCCGCGAAGTTTTGGTATCCAGAGAACTTATCTGCTGGAATGAATTTTAAATGGTGTTATCCGAAGGAATTAAAAATAATTTGAGCCCACGACCCTCCTGTCAGTAACCAAAAGCTCTTCCCACTTCGCCACCATGCCGCAGATTTATCTAAGATATCCATTCTTAATTTCCACAAATGTTACAAACGGGCGAACCCGTGAATTTTCCATATTTTAACCTTCCTCTTATCACTTGCAGCTACGACACATCTCTTTTTTTGAGTAGTCATTGCAGAGGCAATCATTCCAGTCCAATGTCCGCTGAAAACTGGACTGGACACTTCCTTAACGTTTCCAACCGATCGTCTGGTATTTTCGTAAGTTTTTCCTCTTCCCTTAAATAAAATTTCTCGGCTACTTCCCATGCTCTCTTCGATGTAAATAATTTGGTTGCAGGATGTTATATCAGTCTGATCGGGAAACTACCCTAATCGAGCAAATGGAATGGGTTCACATGGTATGATAACAGAAAAAAATTTACCTCCCGCAGAGAGAGTGAGGGAGACCATTGACTTACGATATAAAACTGTCAGCAGTGATTCATCCAGAGGTACTCGAACTCCCGAAACAGATAATGAAAATAGAAGAGCGTCGATAACCCTGAAAAAATGAAAGAATTATCATTAGCGTGGCCCGAAACGTTTAACGGTTCGCCGTCTATTCCCCCACCCCCCTGCCTTGACAGTCGAGCGTGCCTCGGGCGATTAAGGACCCTATATCATTGAATATTCCTTTCTGGGAATCGTATTAGAAACCATTAGGAGCCATTAGAAACTGGTCGTGGCTCCAGCAAGTTTGACCTTTAGCCAATAGATTTTTATCAACTCGCGAAGTATTTTGTTCATAAAAGAACTCTTTTAACTAGCGAGTTAAGGAGGGTTTTAGTCGGAAAGGATATGTAGTATTTGGTCATTAGTCCTAAGACAATAGTAATCAAATGATACCGAGCTGTGTTGGGCAAGTATTTATTCAGCTGTTAAGCCCCTTGCTTAGTTCTTAGTGATTGAAAAAATTCCATTCACTTAATTTCTCAGTTTTGAGATAGCATCGTACCCGGAAGCTTGATTTCGTTATCATGGAAGTTGGTGAGACAGGGTATTAGACCTTTTTCTACAGTGTTTAGAGAGAGTGAATAAATAGAGAAATTGAGAAATTTCGAGGACTGGGTTTTACCTGCTTAGATTTCTAATATTTACGCGCTCGAGTGTAGCATGAACTAAATGATATTTCTAGTAGAAGAATCAATATCGTCCAACCAAAGCAAACTTTAACGGAAGAGAGTAATTTGCAAACGTGTTGAGAAATAGTAAGCGCGGTATTGCAATGTTATGAACCTTTGAGACACCAATTATTTTGAAATAAAACAATATTTGATAGAATTTCGCGATTTAACCTCTCCATTGACGGGTGTATAATTTACTAAGGAAACCACCACCGAGGAGTTCATACCAATATCATTCTGCGATACCCAAATCTCATCTCAACACGATGTTTTCAAATTCGCATAACGCATGGGGCGATACATATTTTTACTTACCGTCCAGCCAGCGTCTTCAATCGAACGTCCGCCTGTCTATTTCCTTCGACCTTATTTCATCGATGGTCAAGATTCCCCCTTTCACTAACCTCGCCATCATTTGAAAATTTGACTGGGACTCCCTCGAGGCAAGAGCACCAAGGAGAAAAAGCGATCGGAAACCTCTGGCGATCCTCGGCGGCAACCTCTTTTTGTTTTTTTATCCACTCCAGTTATTTTTTCCTTTATTTGGAAACAAAAAACCCCAACTCCACGGAGAGACTCCACCGAAACAGGCGGAATAACCACTGAATAAGTAAACTTATTGTTTTTTTCTCATCAAACTTTGTTAACCCTTAGTGTGAAAAAATGCTAAATTTACTTACTCAGTGATCATAATTGTTCACTAAGTAGAGTCTGAAATCAATGAATTAAGGTTGAATAGTTATAGCTCAAATGGCATCGATTAATCAACTTTGTATTAAATAAAGAGCAAATGCCGAATTCAACACTCTAGAACTACTTAATTTTTTCAATTATAGATTTTGAAACTTGGTTCATTGAAATTCCAGCCGAAATCGTATTGCATCGCCGATTTCATGATTACGGCCTTACGATGTTGGTGCCTGTTTTGTTTGGCATTTTCCAGAGATGGCAACAGCCCACAGTGGCAGTAGCGGGAGAGGCAAGCGAGAGCAGAGGTAATTTGCGCCAGTAGGTAAGGGAAGGTGGTGGGCAATCTGGTAGGGATGGTCAATGTTTCAGGGAATGAAGGGAAACCCGGCGTCAATATTAACCTACTTTAAGAAAATGACTCCAAGGGGTCCTCTGCTTAACGTCCCACCATACTGACGGCATGCTAACTTAAACTGCTTCTCACGTAGAATTTCAATTAAGGAACCAGGATACTACAACATTTATCACCGCCGGGATTCGAATACTGACCCTCGGGGAGGGAAGCCACCACACCATCTCATCTACATCTACATAATACTCCGCAAGCCGCCGCAAGGGCGTGTGGCGGAGGGTGTTAGGTCATCAACCGTAAAATGGAACAATACTACATGCAAAACAACATAATGGAAAATTACACCCATAGCAGCGCACACACTCATGCAAAGATCCCTTCAGCCAACACTCATGCAAACACATACCAAAAAACGACAAAAAACTGCACCCCAGGATGCAGCACGAAAGTCATCCAACAACATGCAAGCCAGGACACAACGAGCAAGAATGTGAAACACCAATACCACATGAACATGCACCTCAAAACACTCTACACCCCGAGGAGACTGTAAAAGGCAGGGATTGTGACCCAACGTTGCAGGTAGCAGGAATTTCCCCCGCGGAGAGGGACGAGGGATAGAAAAGAAGAATTAAAACAGATGAACAAAACACTAATAAGGTCATTCGGTATGAATGGGTTATGATAACAAAACACACCAGGTTAGTGAAAGAGCATGCATTTAAGTAGAACTAATTATTATTACTTAGACGCTGAAGGTGGCAAGTGGAAGTTTTGCTATCTATAACCCAGGATGCAGCACCAAAGCCATCCAACAACATGCAAGCCAGGACACAACAAGCAAGAATGTAAATCACCACTACCACGTGAACATGCAACACAAAACACTATCCCGTGTAGTCCGTGGGAAGGAGTCATTCAGTAGGCTAGTTCTGGCATCTATTTCCCGAATTTTATTTGCATGATCCAAGCGACCAATGTATGTAGGAGTACGAATAATTTGCGAGACCTCGGTGCTGAAACATGCGGATCTGAATTTATTTAATAATATCAATATTGCATTGAATCGTTTCTCTTCCAATGATTCCCACCCCAAATCCAGGAGCATTTCGGTGACGCTATGCGTTTTATCGTAAGAATTTATTACAAAACGGGCTGCCCGGCGTTGAACCTTCTCAATTTCCCGAATGAGACCTTTTTCACTCGGATCCCACACGCTGCATGCGTACTCTAAATGAGGTCTTACGAGAACGTGGAAACAACATTCCTTGACCTTCGAGTCACTTTTGCCGACAATGCGTCTAATGAATCCCAATTTTTTATATGCTTGACCGCAGACTTTACGTATGGGAGTCCCCCAAGTTGTCTTTTGTGAATGTGACACCTAGGTATTTTACCGTATCAACTACTGCTAGGTCACCTCCAGCTAATTTGTAAGCAAATCCCGTTGATCTTTTAAAGAAATTTACCACCGAACATTTATTATAATTTAGTGTCAATCCCCAGTTAGAACACCATTTAGTAATGTAATCTAAATCCTGCGCCAGAATAAAACGATCCTCGTCCCCAGATATCTCCCGATAGATCACCGTGTCATCCGCGAACATCCTAATTTTACTTTTCACTTCGCAGTTCAAATCGTTAATAAAAATCAAAAAAAACCAACGGCCCGATTACACATTCCTGAGGTACCCCCGACGTGACTCGAACGCTGTCGGAACTAGCGCCATCAAGGACTACCCTCTGTTCCCGCTCTGAAAGAAAATCTTCAACTTAATTTATTGCGCCCTTGTTCATACCCGCGACCTTTAATTTATGAATGAATATGATATGCCTGTAAAACGACTGGAGAAAATGGCAGAGAAGTACTTTTATAAATATTATTTTCGATTTTGGAAGGGGGGTCCTAGCAATATTGGATACATTTGAGTGCTAATATTGCAAGAACAAGCATGTAATTGTTCTTATTTCAAAGAGTCCGAAAATATATTTGACAGGATGTAAGCAGGACATGAAGCTTCAGTGAAGGAATATGCAATCTATTCGAAACCTCTCTTTAAGTATTTTGAATTTTTTTACCCTGTTGAAAATTCTGAAATAATATTCTTGACTTAAAAAACCTGTGCATAAAATTTATTATGCATTGCTGTATACACTTCTCATATATTTTCCTTCGAAACTTAGTATCCATACGGCTGACATAAAAAATATATCTAGACAGGTGGTTTGAAAAATATTAAATTTTTTTAAAGTTTAAAAAATGCCGCATGCCGTTGTAATTTATGCGCCGTTGAAAAGGTAATTAAATTAATTTGGGAAGCTGGGTTTGGAAATGAAAGGAAAACGATTAATTTGGCAGTGAAGAGAGTGCAGTCATGGTTGAGCGGTCATGGGATCAGTCATAGGAAATCAGGAGTGGAGAGATTTCATAGATGATTGATGAACATGCCAAACGTGAATGTAGCAAGGCAAATTAAAGCTGAAGGATAATTTTTAGCGATTTTCTATTCGGTCAAATGAAAATGGATACATTATGAGGAAAAAGAGCACAATTTGCGATGGTAAAATTACACTTAGGAGGAGAGGAACCTGATGGCAGACATGAGGAAGGCGAAGAAAAAGAACGATTCGTAAATACGAGCAGAGCAGAAATGAAACTCGAAGCGTTTTATTCTTCCGACTCATTGTTATTGAGGAAAGTGGCATAGATGTCGTTAGTGATGTAAATGGTTACAGTAAAGACTGAATAAATCCAGTTTCCATCGTTATATAGATAACAGCAGCCAATATTTCTCAAACTTTTCATTAATTCTTTTCTGCATAAACAATCCGTGATTGGAATTTTATGTCACCCTCTGTATTTATTCAGATTAGGCGTAGTTTCATGTGTCAAAAGCAATTCTTTGGGCTATGCTTTCTATTGGCGTTAACCATTGGGTGAATCTAGGAATCTTCCAATAAAAACAAAACATCTGAAATTATTTCTATCCTTTCTAAAAAGGAAATGTTGAGGAATCATCAGCTCTCTAATAATGCAGGTTTAATGTGAGCCATAAGGACTTATTTAAGGGAAACGACTTCTAGTGCTCCCGGTACCTTCTGTCGCAAGCACAGAGCCATTTATAACTGCTGGATCACGAATAATCAAATACATAGCATAAATTAAGATGGGCGTCGAGCATATCAGGGCATGAGGGAATCGACATTGAAAAGAGAAGAATGGAGGGCTCCAGTGTTACAAACTTATCGCTGAAATATTGATGAGATGAGGCACCAGTTCATCGTTGCGCGAATAACAAAACCTTAGAGGTGGTCAAGTTTACCACGCAAAAGATTGCAACATATTCTTTTTAACGACTATAGTGTAAATTCAAATGTATGCAACTGGTGCAAATGTGTTGGTTAATAATCTACGTCAATTACCACATTCTCTCATAGAATTACCATATTATTTTTGCAATCTTTTACAACTTAATGTAATTTAAACAGTGGTTAGCAAACAAGTTTAGATACAAACTACTAATGCGTCTAACAGGGAACTCATTGCAGAAGGTATGAAGCCCCAATAACCTAATTAGGGGCGTGCCAGAAAGAATCCAAAGAAATAATACTCGATCCTCAACTGAAGGTTGTTTTTGAAATGCAGTTTTTAAAATTTCTATTTTTTGCTTCTCCAGAGCCATTTTTTGCACTAGTTGTAAAAATTGTAAATGTTTAGGTGGGTTAATACGTAAATGCGGACAAATGTAAAGGCCCTATATTTTTGGGCCGGCTGAATAAGAGGCTCGTGGGTCTTAAATGGTCATGATTATATTTGGCGTGCTAATTTAATATTTTTGTGCCGAAAAGATTGTGTAATGTGTGCCCTCACATCATATAGTTTCTTCTTTAATTGTGAAATTCTTAAAAAAATTTCATTGTTAAAAATTCTTTAAAAATATTTTTATCGTCAATGGTAAGGCGCCTACATTATTTTTAAAATGAAAACAATGTTTTGGTCCGCTGTTATTTTTTCCATGGGTTGAGCATTTATTGTTTCTTGGAGATATGCGGTGGCAACATCGTTCGTGAAAACGCTTTGGAAGAATGAATTTAGGATGCTAGCTTTACCCTCACTGTCTGTATGAATTATATTGCTACAATCCCTTAAGCAAGCCACGGTTTGTTTACTCCCATTTACTTCCCTTACATATGACCTGAAAGCTTTGGGGTAAGTGTCCAAGTACTCGCAAAGTACTTTGCGATTAAAGCCTAGTAAGGCGCTACGTAAATGTGTTTTTTTTTCAATTTTAGAGGATTTACACTTGTCCCATCATTGTTTATTCTCAGGAGATGATGTATTCACGCCTGACCTCTTTACCCTAGAGTGTAGCATTCTCTGCTTTCGAAGGGCTTTTCTAAACGTTATACGTTACACATGTAGCGTGTGGGATCCGAGTGAAAAAGGTCTCATTCGGGAGAATGAGAAGGTTCAACGCCGGGTAGCACGTTTTGTAAAACATTATTTCGATAAAACGCAAAGCGTCACCGAAATGCTCATGAAGTTGGGGTGGGAATCGTTAGAAGAGAGACGATGCAATGTAAGATTGAAATTCTTAAATAAATTCAGATCCGCATGTTTCAGCTCCGAGGTATTGCAAATTATTCGTACTCCTACATACATTGGTCACTTGGATCATGCAAGTCAAATTCGGGAAATAGATGCCAGAACTAGCCTACTGAATGACTCCTTCCCACGGACTATACGGGATAGTGTTTTGTGGTGCATGTTCACGTGGTAGTGGTGATTTACATTCTTGCTTGTTGTGTCCTGGCTTCCATGTTGTTGGATGGCTTTGGTGCTGCATCCTGGGTTACAGATAGCACAACTTCCACTTGCCACCTTCAGCGTCTAAGTAATAATAATTAGTTCTCCTTAAGTGCATGCTCTTTCACTAACCTGGTGTGTTTTGTTATCATAACCCATTCATACCGAATGACCTCATTAGTGATCTATCCATCTGGTTTTAAGTCTCCCTTTCAATCCCTCGTCCCTCTCCGCGGGGGGAAATTCCTGCTACCTGCAACGTTGGGTCGCATTCCCTGCCTTTTACAGTCTCCTCGGGGGGTAGAGTGTTTTGAGGTGCATGTTCATGTGGTATTGGTGTTTCACATTCTTGCTTGTTGTGTCCTGGCTTGAATGTTGTAGGATGGCTTTCGTGCTGCATCCTGGGGTGCAGTTTTTTGTTGTTTTGCGGTATATGTGTTTGCATGAGTGTTGGATGAAGGGATTTTCTCATGAGTGTGTGCGCCGCTGTGGGTGTAATTTTCCATGTTGTTGTTTTGCATGTAGTATTGTTCCATTTTATGGTTGGTGACCAAACACCCCCCGCCACACGCCCCTGCGGCGGCTTGCGGGGTATAATGTAGACGTAGATGTAGAAATACCTGATAGGGATAATACTCTCTCTCTCTCTGGAAAGCGACGGATAGATACAACCTCAAGATAAACCACGGTAATAGCCTGCCGTCGAAGCAAGATAATTTTTAAATAATACTGAAATTCTTGAAGACGAGGAATAGTTTTTATATTTATTAGGACAGTTGTCAACGTAGGAGAAAAGCTTGAGGCTGATGTTAGCAGTTCAGAACAAAAGAGGAAGGCGTTCCGCGGAGCAGCCGATAACGACAAAGAACTCCATACGTGACTAAGACGCCGTTTATAAAAACTTTTGCATGGAGCTTAATCTTCTGTGGCCTAAAGGCACGGAGGTCAACAGCAGCAGCCAAGGGACGATGAAAAAGTGCTTCATGGATATGAAATGAATATGGTGAGTGGGGAGCACTTTGAAGAGAAAGTGAAAATAAAGACCCGTGGAAGACAAACGAGGGAAGAGGGGAATGAAGCGACAGGGCGGCTCCTGAGGCATTATGGTTTGCTGAACATCATAGATGAAGGAGTAGATGAGAACTAAAGAGTAAGACTGTGGAAAAATTATGACAATCGGGCATTTGAATACATCTGAGGCACTGTAGAGGAATTAACGGGAGCATTCACAGCTTTGAAAGCTGCTACGCACCATATTTGGGATTGGAAAACCATAAAGAGCAAGCTGCACAACTATTTTCACATTTCTTGTGTACGAATAATCTGTGCAGGGCTCAGTCCTCGGTGACCAAGTCCCCATTTCCTCCCTTTACTCGTCGGATTTGTTCGTAACCTTTTCCATTTGCACCTACTATTCTCTTGCGCCCATATCTACTGCGATTGCGTATTTTACTGCGCAAATCTACGTCCAAACACTCCGCCAATAAAAAACCCTGCGTACTTTTTCTTCTTTATTAACAAAAAAAATTTCCACCATCCCCTCCCCATTTGTAAATTGAAACCAGCTTTAAACCGGTGTCTTAAAACCCCATTGAAGAGAAACCATCAGCAATAATCGGAATCTGCGTCTAGGCATAAACGGTGTTGGCATCGATGTGTCTAGGCGACTATTGTCATGCTCGAGCCTCCAACTTGATCTCATCGATTTCGATGCATTTAGATGCTCGGGAGGTGCTTTATAAGCAGCAGTGCGTCATTATGCATGATTAAAAATACACTCCGGTCTAATGAGCGCGTTCCTCCGCACTCATTCCCCGCTTCCTCCAATTTTATGACAACCTTCTCTTTTCGCAAATCATCCCAGCAACTTATTCCTTTTCCATCCGCTTCATTCAATTCATTTTTTCCGCGACCACATTCCAAAATCTCCCATACTTCACCAATCCTCTTACCCCAACCACCAACCATTATTATTAGGTAATCTACCGGTTAAGGTAGGATTTCGGATGGACAAAGCTACTAAATAAAACATTTTGTGACTCCTAACAAAACACAAAATCCAGCATCCTACTCTATATCAGGTTCCTTCCCTTTCCTCGTTTGCCAAACATTCTCCCCTCAATTACGGTCTTCAACATCCCGCTGCCGGTCAATACCCCCTATATCCACTTTTCACGCCTCCGTAGGATTTCTCCGAGCATACTCGACGATGAGATAGAAAGAGCATTAAGAGAGATGAAACTAAATAAGGCCGTGGGGGTGGATAACATTCCCGCGGAACTATTGAAATGCTTAGGAAAATGTGGGAGGAAGAGGCTATATGGGCTGATTCGTAGTATTTATGAGGAAGGAATCTGGCCGAAAGACTTTGCCCTCCTATTTTAATGTTTATCTTAGCCTTTTTCTTTCTAGAAAATCGCGTAACCTCTGTTTTATTAATATTGATGTTCATTCCAAACCTGTCGCACTGATTTTCCCATTCACTCACCAATGCTTGCAACCCCTTGGCTGACTGACAAACTAAAGCTTGGTCATCAGCAAACCTTACTGATTTTACGAATTCCCCGCACACCTTCATTCCTACCTCCAGTTCTTCCCATGCCTCTTCGATCGTTTCCTCTGCATACAGATTGAACAGCAACGGTGATAATGGGCAACCCTGCCTTACACCTCTTCCTAACACTGCCCAACCGGACTCCCCGTTTCCCACCCGCACCTGAGCAGTCTGAGACATGTACAGGTTGCGGATTAGCCTCCTTTCCCTCCAATCTATTCCTATTTTCTGCAATATACGCATTAGTTTTTCCCAATTCACTCTATCAAACGCTTTTTCGAAATCTACGAAACAGGCAAATACCTCCTGGTTGTGTTCTATATTCCTCTCGATTAATAATCTCATTACTGCAATGGCATCACGCGTACCTCTCCCCTTCCTAAACCCAAACTGATCATCCGCTATGTAATCATTTGCCCTACCATCTATCCTTTTGTTGATGAACCTGAGAACAACTTTAGCTGCATAGGGAAATCAAAGGTATTTTTCCGTAGTCACCACATTATCACATGCATTATCGAAGCTTGAAAAGTACTTATTGTTAGTGTTGAAATTTTTTTTTCGCAGGGTGTTGAAATTACGAGCAAGTGCAAAGCCGATCATAGCTCAGAGATTTCCGTATTCCACCACGTTCCACCATTACCATTGAGTCTGCCCTCCATTTGACCCTCTTCTTCCATTTCTAACAGTATTTAACCATATAATTTTTGCTTAACCTGAATTTTAATATTTTTGTATTTTTTCAAATAAACTCAAGCAAACATTGCTATCAAGTATCTCCAATCAACTCATGCAACTATTCCAGCTGTGTGCTTATAATTTTCTCAGTTCGAATATTGCAATAAAGGTCATTTTCTCCACTTCAACAGCAATAATGTCCACTACGGTTTCAAAATATCTAAATTTTGCAATTATAATTCAGCAATTTCACAGTATAAACGTCATCTACCTTGACCGCATATTATGTTTACAATTTGAAATTGTAATGCGCATTAGGGAATGGCTCTGTTTAAAGTTACTGTTTGTGAAATTCCCCGCAGTTTCGTAGAATTTAAACTATGCAAGGTTAATTCAAAAATATATTTTAAATTTATTAGGCTATTCCACGCTATTAAGGGACTTTTTTGGCTATGTCTTCAAAATTGTAAGATTAATTTAGTTTGATATTCGTTCAATCTTAAATTATATTCTTATTTCTTTTTTTGATGCAGTTTGTATTTAGAACTATGGAGTCCTAAATTACAAACCGGTGAATAACAGTACCATTGTTAAAGAGTATATTAAAAATACACTCCTTGCACTGGGATTGCAAGGAGTATAATATAGACTCCTTGAAACCAATTAGTTGTCAGTTCAAATGAAATGTGAATATTGAGAAATTAGATGAATGTGGAATTTTGGCGACTTAGCATTTTAAGAAAATATTACTTTTTTATGACGCTACTGAACATTCCAAATCTAATGTAACTCTAAAAAAGCGGTGTTTGTACAGGTCTCTTCGTGGACTACGACATTTTGGTTGCGGTCTCAGTGGCCCGTAAGCTCTTGAGCTCTGCTGACTAGGGTAACGATAACTTCGTTCCTTCGTTCCGTGAGGACACGACCGAGAGAAAGGCAAAGGAAAACTACTTCAAATATTTATACCATGACATGCGGGCATTAACAAGTGGATGGCGAACCCTGGCACCAAGCGACGCGGCCCCTGGACTAGATACCATGCCCGGTGGGGGTGAAGGCAGGGCTTCCGCTGACGTCATCATACTCAACCGTCCTGAGAGCATGGGAGAAGAGGAATGGGAAGAGAGCCGTTATTACGTGAACGACCGCAGGGGCATGCCATGTTGGACCGACGCTGGGGATGGAGAGGCTGTGGTGCATCGTCAAGGACACGAAGAAGGAATAATAGATGCATGAGTGTTGATGGAGATGGGGTGACAGCGGGGATCCCTGGAGCTATAGTTAGAGAGCAATTTAAAGCGTGGTGCAGGAGAGAGCCGGTGAGTGATTGAGTTTTATTTGTGTCCATGCCGACAAGTAGTTGCGGGGTAGCGGGGGAAATAGATTATCTGTTTGGCCGATAAGAAGAAAAAATTGGGACCGTGTCCGAAGAAAATATGGGGAAAGTCAACATCTCGTACTAATTGGAAGAGGACGAAATACAAAAAAGTGTTCGGAACAATAGTAGTGGTTACTCCGGACTACTAGTCGAGTCGCCGTTAAAATACTTCTCGTAGAACGCGCTGGAAAGATTTGTGAAGGTGCGAAGCTTATATTCATTTGACGAGCTAAAGGAAAATGTAAGGAGAAAGTGAGGGGCTTTGCGCTTGTGAGGTCGCACTTGGAATAAACGGAAAGCATTTGGGAGAGGTCGGGGAAGGAGTTTATTGAGGAGGTAGGGATGGATACTTAGAAAAGGTACCAGGGCCGATTGCGGAGAAATGTCAGGATAAGAAAGTGATCAAAACGCGGTTAGCAGAGAAACTACGATGGGAGTCCTTGCTTCCAAGCACGAGAGGGGGAAGGCGAGACAACAGCCATTAGAAAGGTACAGGATACTTAGTTGTTATCAAGCACGATTTACAATTAATAAAGACGATTGGTAGGGATGGGGGAGTGCAAATGCGGAATATGAAAAAGAGAAAAAAGAAAGGCATAGCAGTGATAGGCCAAGGAATCGGACAGGATAACCCGTTATCGTCGATGCATTTCAGTTCGTGTGGCGTGGAAATGTTAAGGGTGGGATGGGAGGGACTGGGAGTAGAAGTGGAGGGTGATTAAGTCACGGCTGCAGATTGTGAAGCATTGGTCAGCGAGACGGAAGGGGGATCTCAATTGCTGCGCACTCTATGAAATCAAAGCGAGAACTATGATATGCAGTTTAACCTTAAGTATATCGAAGTGATGATATTTCCAAGAAGCAGGAAGCCTATAGTTAAACTTATCTGGCAAAAAAATTGAGATCAAGTCGATAGAAAATGCCGTTCCTGAACTATCATCGTGGATTTCAAATGTGTGGCGGGTATTGTTGATTTCGCATAATTTTAAGGAGACACGGCGAGCAAACAACTTGTCACGACCTCCATCAACATACGTCGAGAGAAAAGGATACCGATTTCTGATCTAATATGGACAATATATCCGCCGTCCAAATTTCCTGAATATCGATTACAAAAATAGTAATCTATCACTTGAATTAATGAAAAAATAAAGAATTTTTGATTATAAGAATATATGTATTCCGACAATTAAATACATATTATTTATTATTCGGTGATTCTATGAGTGACCAAACCGTCCGGAGCGTTTGGATTTTCAATCTATCGCCGTTATTGCTTCCTTCGCGTAGATAGAATTAAATGCGGCGAGCAATCATAATTTTCAGTTGAGATGACAATTATTTTTGGGAGGAATTACGCTCGTAATACGAGGATGGTTCCAGAAGTACCCGGCCTGACCTAGAGACGGCGGTATTTGTTTGAAAAATATCACTGTATTAGAAAGTACACTATCTATAAAGCATATGTTTTACGTTTGAAGACGTCAAGTTGTTCAGTATTTGTTTGACAGCCATCAATATTGAACGTTTTCAGTGAAATTGTGAAAATGGACAAAATTGGCCATCGCTATGTGATGCAATACTTTTATTTGAAAGGCCTCAGCCCAGCCACTGTAAAAGCTGAACTGGATTCTACTCTGGGTGAGTCTGTCCCTTTGTTTACAACAGTGAAATTCAATCGGGTAGCAGAGTCTAAACGAGGCCGTGCAAGCTGTTAGGACGAGCATCGCATTGGTCGGCCAAATGAGGTGACGACTCCAGAAACGGCGAAGAAAATCCACAAAAGGATACTGGGTGATTGTCCCCTGAAATTGTGCGAGCCAGGAGAAATAGTCGGCATTTCAAAAATTGCATTGCATCGCATATTAACTAAAAATTTGGGCATGAGAAAGTTGTGTGCAAGATGGGTGCTCACACTCGAGCAAAACCAGTGTCGTGAAGATGCTTCAATTGCGTGTTCAGCAAAGTTTCAAAGCAACAAAGCAGAATTTTTACGCTGTTTCATAGCTATGGATGAAACATGGGTCCATTACTTCACACCCGAGGCAAAAGAACAACCAGCACAATGGATTCAAAAGGGAGGACCATGTCCAAAAAAGGCGAAGAACCGTTTCATCTGCAGGCAAGGTCATGGCGTCAGTTTTTTGGGATGCGCGTGGGATAATTTTCATTGGCTATCTTGAAAAAGGAAAAAAATATCAACGGGGAGCATTATGAGTGGCAATAATGCGAAATTTGAGCGAATAAATCAAGCAAAAGCGGCCGCATTTGGCTAAGAAGAAAGTGTTGTTTCTACAAGACAATGCAACAGCTCATAAATCCGTTATGGCAATGGCCAAAATTCATGAATTGAAGTTTGAATGGCTCACCCTATTCGCCAAACCTCATGCCTCACCCTATTCGCCAAATTCAGCCCCCTCGGATTTTCTGTTCGCAAACTTGAAAAAATGGTTCGGTGGTCAAAGATTTTGCAACCTTGAAGAAGTGATATCGACAGTAAATGGCTATTTTGAGGAGCAGGACAGTTCTTATTATAGAAAGGGCAACGAACTTATTGAATAACGCTGGGAAAAGTGTATAGAGCTGAAAGGAGATTATGTTGAAACATAAATACATTTTTTTCCAAAATCTTTGTTATCTTTGTTGGGTCGAGTACTTCTGGGATTGACCTCGTAATTCGCAACACACTCATGTTCACTTCATCACTTAATTGTGATTGCATGGTTTATTCAACTTGAAGTCAATAGACTAAATCAGGGGGAGTAGATGACTTATTTGGGAATTATATTGAAAGGAAATGGGTATATTATGAAGACATGAGGAGGAGAAAGCTCTGTGATTTTCAAAGGAGCATTTGCGAGTAGACGGGCAGTCGCCCCTAGAAAGGAAGAAGAAGAGGAAAAAAGCCTTCAATGAGGAGCTTCCAAATCGGGAAATCTGAAGCTCGATCTTCGAGAGAGGAGAACGAGTGAAGACAAAGAGACTTTGCAGGTGTGAGACTCCAGCATTAAATTTTGCCAGTGGAGAGGACCAGCGGTGGAGTTAAAGAAATGCTAACCTAGAGCAGACGACGTTTCCGGGTGGAATCCGACGAATGCGTCGCAGAACTGTGCGTGCGTTAGGAATGCTGAAAGAGAGCGCAATAGAGGGGAGAACGTTGGCTAAGCGAGGAACGAAGTAATGTAAATTAGAGGGCGCGAAGGCAGGCGGGAACCTATGAAGAGCTGAGAAAGAGTATATGACTTGGAAAAAAAGTCCACGCGAAAAGTAATGCAGTAATGTCAGAGACCGCACCTTAAATTTGTTGATTGCCAAGGATGGTGACGTACTTTTCAAAGGATTCACTTGTAGAGGCAAAAAAGTGTGAGCAGGAAAAAACACTTAAATCTACTTAATACCCCGCAAGCCGCCGCAAGGGCGTCTGGTGGGGGGTGTTGGGACACCACCCGTAATTTAGAAAAGAAAAAAAACCGCATGCATGAACCACAAATTCATACATCCACAAAAAAACATGGCATACATTCATGCAAGAACACTTACACCCCACACACATGCAAATACTCAAACTAGCAACTAACATACACATGCACCTGAAAGTATACCTGACAGCTTTGCAGTGTTTAACTTTGCTCCGACTTGTAAATACAATGTTTTCAATATTTCTAAAGTGACTTCGGTTTCTTACTATTATGATTTCTGATTGTTCGGGGAAAGAATGAGTATGTGTACCTATCTGTCCTGGAATCTATCTCCCTTATTTATCTTTGATTTTCGTCTGGATAGGACATATTTTTGTGTGAACACATTCTAGGGGAGGAAGAGAGTTACGGTTCCTTGCAAGTTCCTAGATTCAAGCCTCTCAATCGAATTAACCGTACCCACGAAGTCTTTTAATTCTTTTTTAAATCGCGGGAAAGCTTATGTTCTTCGGCACTCGCAATGGGTATTTCTTAATTAGGAAAACACGATTTGAACACTTTAAACGTGATCAATGGCAATGTGCCGTTCCATTACAAATCCCAATTGTGGCGTGGCACCCCGTTGGCTGGAGCAGCGTCGAACCTGTCCGAAGGACTTCGGGTTCAAAGCACGAATCATGCCTTTGGACCAATTCCAAAACCCAAGCGGTGAGACTTTCTGGTTAGCTGAAATATTGAATGGTGACACCGAGAAAGGGACTGTTCGCATAATCGACATTTCAATCCTGAGATTGTTTACTCCATCCATCAATTGTTCTATATTCAGTGTCAATTCCCTCAGTCCACAACAGCCTCAAATATCAGAAGATGTCACATTGGGGAAGATCTCTGAATTTTCTCTTCACCAGGTCGTAAGCAATTTGACTGTTTCTCTTCTTAATGCTGTCATTGATTTTCCCACGGCGTATTTCTAACCCTTCTTCCTTGGCCTTCTTGAACTCTCGTATGACTTGGTTCCGCAACTTCTTATAACTGGTTTTCTCATTCCACAGAAGTTTTATTGTGATACGACCCTGAAGATGACGTTGAACGTCGAAACCCGGGTCGTATCACAATAAAAATTCTGTGGAATCACAAAGTTATTATTTTTCATTTCCAAGATGAATCGATTCCATAAAGTCACGCCGGAAACCATTAACTGGTTTTCTCAGTTTCAACTCTTAGATTCTTGCATTTTCTTCTGGCCCAAGCGAAGTCTCTTATTTGAGTCGCAATCCATGGCCGCTTGGATTTCGCCGCCTTGCTCACGAGTTCCTCCATGCCAACTTCGATTATTGTATCATTTAATTCCTTCCATCGTCCTTTTACGCTACTTTCATTTGTTTCTTCCATTTTTCCCTCGACGGTGGACTTTTCTCTTGCTCACTTTTCCTCCAGCATTCTTGGGTCCCATCTGTTTTCCTGCGCCACTTTCTCCAGTCTCTTGTACTGCATGTCCATGACTACCTGGATGTGAGCGCTGTTTATTTTTGCGCCGCGGTAGCTCATGCATTACTTAACTTGGTTCTTTTGTCTCGTTCTTACGAGGATGTAGTCAGTTTGTTATCTTGCTCTCGGCTCCGGCATCTTCTTCCCCAACGCCGTTCGAAGACGGTGTCTACCACTTCCTTGTTTATCTCGCATCAACACCCAAATGCCGGTCATTGTGCTTCACGGGTGCAATCCGCTTCGTGAATATATGAAATTTATTCATTTGTTATAAACTCTTGCATTGTGCAGGCTGATGTGTTGCCACTATACTCAATACTTCAATAATTAGAAGGTATTATGTGATGATGAAAAATAAACTCTGTACTAATGGTTTAGTTTCATTTTGATTCAGAGGATTTACGAACAAAGAAGCCACCAGGGACCGACAAAATACCACCATAAGTACACAGCAAAAAATGGAGAAGTTGCACTCTAACGCAAAACTATAAAATGCTGTGTTACATTTGTTACAGGAGGTCTGATGCTAATGGAACGCAATAAAATGCACTATTTATCATGCCAAAACATACGAGAAAAAATACGAAATACCTCAAAAAATTAGCTTGATATTTTATGCACGAGGACAAAAGAAGTGCGCAGAATGTTGGAGAAAAAGGATACGTACTTAAAGTGAGAACCAATTTGGAGTGAGAGGAAATAGAGGCGAAGTAGAAGCTGTTCTTGTTCTCACGAGAAGACACGACAAAAGGCTCAGGGAGCGCTTATTTATTTCGCAAATCTAGGGATGATGAGTAAACATAAATGGGCCCTGTTGTCTTATTGAGTGTCTTAAAAAATAAATTGAAATTGATCACAATAATGGAAAATTAACGCACGCTCCGTACAAAGAGCTGGCAGCAGCGATCAGGTGTGTCGAAAGCAGGGAAGCTAAAATGTAAATCATAGGATTAAGACAGAGGTGCCCATTATCATTCTTGACCTTAATTTATGCAAGAAACGAGATCAAGGAAAAGATAAAAGGCTGTGTATTGATTCATGGATAATTAATAAGCACGCTGCCACTCGCGGACGACCTGACAGCCCTGGCGGAGAAATAGAATACGATTTGAACCGCGAAGTGAAAAGTAAAATTAGGATGTTCGCGGATGACACAGTGATCTATCGGGAGATATCTGGGGACGAGAATCGTTTTATTCTAGCGCAGGATTTAGATTGCATTACTAAATGGCGTTCTAACTGGGGATTGACACTAAATTATAATGAATGTTCGGTGGTAAATTTCTTTAAAAGATCAACGGCATTTGCTTACAAATTAGCTGGAGGTGACCTAGCAGTAGTTGATACGGTAAAATACCGAGGTGTCACATTCACAAAAGACTTAACTTGGGGGACTCACATACGTAAAGTCTGCGGTCAAGCATATAAAAAATTGGGATTCATTAGACGCATTGTCGGCATAAGTGACTCGAAGGTCAAGGAACGTTGTTACCACGCTCTCGTAAGACCTCATTTAGAATACGCATGCAGCGTGTGGGATCCAAGTGAAAAAGGTCTCATTCGGCAAAATGAGAAGGTTCAACGCCGGATAGCACGTTTTGTAAAAAATATCTTACGAAAAAACTCAAATCGTCACCGAAATGCTCATGGATTTGGAGTGGGAATCATTGGCTGAGAGACGATTCAATGCAAGATTGAAATTATTAAATAAATTCAGATCCGCATGTTTCAGCTCCGAGATCTCGCAAATTATTCGTACTCCTACATACATTGGTCGCTTGGATCATGCATATAAAATTCGGGATATAGATGCCAGAACTAGCCGACTGAAGGACTCCTCCTTCCCACGGACAATACGAGATAGCAACTGCAAGGTTATAGAAACCAAAAATTCCACTTGCCACCCTCAGCGTCTAAAGATTAATTAGTCCTACTTAAATGCTTACTCTTTCACTAACCTCGTGTGTTTTGTTTCCATAACCCATGTACGAATGACCTCATTCGTGTCCTGTTCATCTATTTTTAAGTGTCCCTTTCAATCTCTCGTCTCTCTCCGCGGGGGGAAATTCCTGCTACCTGCAACATTGGGTCGCATTCCCTGCCTTTTAGAGTCTCCTCGGGGGGTAGAGTGTTTGAGGTGCATGTTTATGTGGTGGTGGAGTTTCGCATTCTTGCTTGTTGTGTCCTGGCTTGCGTGTTCTTGGATGGCTTTCGTGCTGCATCATGGGGTGCAGTTGTTTGCTGGTTTTAGGTATACAGTATGTTTGCACGAGTGTTGGATGAAGGGATTTTTGCATTAGTGTGTGCGCCGCTGTGGGTGTAATTTTCCATGTTGTTGTTTTGCATGTAGTATTGTTCCTTTTTACGGTTGGTGACCTAGCACCCTCCGCCACACACCCTTGCGGCGGCTTGCGGCGTATTATGTTGATGTAGATAAAATGTTAAAAAATAGCTCTCTTCTATATTTTTAAAGCATTTTATTATTCAAAGTTTTACGTCCTCCTTTTGAAATAAAATGCCGCATCGCAAACATGAGAGCAGTTACTAAATCATTGCAAAAACAAGAGAAATTATTGCTCAAATATTTTTATCGTGTTAATCAAGCGACGGAAAGCCAACAAGATTTTAAGAAACCTAATTAAGTTTTATAATCACGCTGAGAAACTGTGGCACAAACTCGCAGGCACTTGAATGAAAAAATAAAGTCATAAGTGAAAAATGGAATATGAGCCACTGAACTCAAATGTGGCAATTCGCATTTCAACTGATAGATCCATAAACCTTAGACTGCAACAGCTAAGCCATAAGTTAAGTTGTTTGTAAATGTGAGGGTTTTATTCGATTAATTTAAGATAGGTAATTTCCACCTCTCCTGATGCCAGGTTAAAATAATTAGGAATGAGCCAACCATTGTTGAGGATTACCTCTTTTGTTGATGCGAAGAATCGTATTCTTTCCAATTTTAAATTAGAATTAATATTATTTCGCACTTCAACAGTTATCTGGCCTAAAAAAGGAATTGGCATGCGATATCAAAGTGAAATTTGAATGGAAATTGTGAATACTTTGCTATGCGAGGGTTGAAAAGCGAAGAAATAAGAAATATAGCGCAATTCTGGAGACATCAGATATGCGAACAGACATTTAAATAGCTCAGCCCTCCTGGAGAGAAAGCACAAGAAATTTTCAAAATCAACTTAGGGAAGTAAATCACACGAGTAGCGATTATAACGTATCAATAGTGCTATTTATAATTCCTCACAATGCATCGATTACAGAAAAATGAAAATAAATCACTTATGGAATGAAAGAAAGCATCTGAGCGACACTCTGATGGAATTATTCTAACCTGGGCCATCAAATCTGAGCAATTCAGTGCCTTTCATTTGTTAATACATATAAAATAAACCATAAACACAGTAATCAACCCGAAGATCGGTTTGGTAGGTGATGGTGGAGTTCACCCATTACTAAGCCCTATGAGGCATGTGAAATTCACACATCATGGCAATAAGGGGAGCCAGTTCCTTTCCCTGTGCCAGTTATGGTTTCCCAGGAAGACCTGGTACCCGAAAAATCACTTTAGCTTGGGTGGAGCTGCAGGTGCCCAGAGAGGCTTGCCCCGGGAATCGAACCCAAGCCCTCCAGTCAATGGTTCAACTGTCGACCCCTGGACTACTGCGACGGTAATACATGAGAGTATACTACCTGATATTTATTATAAATATTTAGTTCACAGTAGGTACTCTGGACTTCAAGGACAAGTATAGTGATCTAACAATTATTCCCAGTCGCACAACTTTCATAAAGTCGCATCAAGTTCCATAAGGGCAGACAGTTCTCGCCTGGCGTGAAATAACGTCGGCCAGCCACGCTAGCATGCGCCACGCAAATGACGATGCTGCTCTCATTAGTCGTTTCCAAAAGACACGCAATCCATGATTCATGATGAATTTACATCACCTCATGTACACGATTAATTAGCGTGCAATGACTCGATGTGATCAAATACACAGGGGAGTAATGGCGAAGCTAGGGAGGGATGGGGGGGACTGACATCTTTTTTTTATTAAATAATTATTACGCGCCTATCAGATAACTGGAAACTAAGGAACAGCTCACTTCTTAATTAGCTCTTCCACATTTCACTAGACCTAAAATGCAAGCGCATTCAAAAATCGTTATTGCATAAGATAATAAAACCACCAAGATTGATCCCGGGATCAACAAATGTCCGGCGCTTTAATCAGGAAATCGTCGATTTCTGAGCGCTACATTTACCGCAGGAAACTATTAAATGTGCAACTTATACTCATACAAAGTGGTGGAAAAGTAGCGGGTAGATGTCTCGGGGGAGCGACGCTTCCATTCACAGTCATTTTGATTTCCGCAGCTAAAGACAAGTGGTTTGCAATCCTTAAGGAAAGGAGAGCAAAGGAGTTGCTAGGTTAGGAAGGAATACCTGTTCTTAAGGAGCTTGCTGAAGGTATCGTGCCTTACTTGGCATGCTCCGCATGCCCCAAATACAACACGAAGTACTCCATGATTCCAATTGATTCGTCGCACCCATATACAGTACATGTATAGCTGGATGGCTATGCGACAGGTCTAAGTAATTACGGGCCAATGTAATTAACCTTGACATTTTTCTAGGAGTTGGAACATGCCATTGGCGGTAATAAGATGTCCTTTCTTGACGGTAAGAACATATTAGCTGGAGCGAAAGCGTGTTAAGTAAGAGTAGATCATTGAAGCACACGTTTTGACCATGAGAAGCACACGTGTTTAATAAGTAGATCATGTGATTCTCTCCTCCTTCCCCCCCCCCACACCAAATAATCTTCCCTCTCCGTCCAACTACTTCTCCAATGTCTATCTATTTAAGCCAGACTATTTGTACGTTTCCCAACGACACTGCTAAGTAGAGAAATCTAGGTCGTATTACTCGGATAAAAATTTTGAGTGGAATACAAAAATGATACTTTTGCCATTTGAATAGGATGAAAGGAACTTTGGTCTCCTAATGTACAATAATCTAAAATAATTCTGAAGAAATATTGATGCGGATTCAAATTTATAGTTTTTGAGGACTAGTCCTGGAAATATCCAAATAAAAAAAATTATACACAAACTTAAATTTTATGTAATCCTCGGGAAAATGTTTTGATGAAGTAGAGTCTTTTAATAACACGACACTTTTATAATGTGCATTACGAGGGCTATTCGAAAAGTAAGGTCTCCTATTTTTTTCATGTAAAATCAAATTTATTCTCAATTTTGTGCACATCGTTGGAAAGGTTGAGCATTTAGCTATTTTTCTACATAGTCGCCTTGACGATCAATCACTTTTTGCATCCTTGTAAGCAGCGTTTTAATACCGGCGTCGCGCCTGTCTCCCGCCGCGTCGCGAAACCAACTCACGACTATTTCCCCGATATTAAGTCATCACCATTTCGTGTAAGTGTACGGTGAGAAGTTTATGGGCATCAAAAACGTTCGGTAGTGGTGCAGGGAGTTTGTTGATGGCCGGGAGGACGTCCATGAAGAGCAGCGGTCAGGGCGGCCGAGTTGGCCGGAATCAACGGTGGCTCCACTTGACGAGGTGGCTCGTATAAACTGTGCGTGATGTTAAAATATAATTATGCAGTCATTGAACATAAAGTAAGCAAAATCGGCAACCAGAGTGCGATGGCAAAAGGTTTCCATTGGTATGTGCGAATATAACAAAAATGAGTCTACAGGCAATTGGCTACATGGGATACGTAATTAGCTACGGACCCATGGGTTAACAAAAACAAAAGAGTTGGCTACATGACGGGCTACCAAGGTCCACAATATTTTTACCTGTTATAAAAATGGGATTGAAATTCAATCTTATGTTAGCTAATGCAAAATGATGAAATTTTGAAATAAAAAGAATGCAATACGCGGCATTGCTAATTCAAAAGATGGAATCGATCAGGGTAATTTTGGCACGGCAATGTAGGCCACAATTTGGATGTACGTATTGTGTATTTCTCCCTCATAAGAGACAGCTTCAATCAAGTTTTAATTTATTGTTGAAAGTTGATCCGATATATTTGTAAATTGCTGTCATTATATATGATGTATGCGTGATGAAAATATGAGGAAAAAATAATCTAATGGAAGGGTGGAATTGAGAAAGAGTGAAAATTAGAGGGAGACTCGTGATTTTATTCTAAGAACACTATTGCAAGCTCACTCCAATTCGGCATCCACCCACACAAAACAAAGGTAATTTAGTGGAGTACTGCAAACTCGTCATCCGCTCGCTATCGATCAAAATCGTGCTCCAAAGAACTCCAAAAATTATGTTTGAAATCCATCTTCGTGTATGTAGAGTTGTCTCCCAACACCTGCCACAGAGGTCCTTGGAGTGGCTAACCGGTTCCAAGAATGACCTACACATTACTTCTCCTAAAAAGGAGACAATCTGTATGAATCTCACATTTTTAATTTTTGCATAGATTCCATTATTCTTTTCTATCCATTCTTCCACCACAAGTCTGAGCTGATCGACTTAGCCTCCTAGAACGGTTCGGAGTCCATTTTCGCTCCCTTAAATTGAATGTCGGAGCAGGTGAGGTCGCGCTGAAGGGTCACTGAGCAATCCGCGCAGGGAAAGGCATGTCCGAGGTGAACCATTTACGCCTACATCTACGCAATATCCCGCAAGCCGACGCAAGGATGTGTGGCAGGGGGTGGTAGGTCAACAGCCATTCTGCATGTATTCCATCTACAGGGCTCGTCCGGAAAATAAGTGTACTGACTCCTGGGCTGGGCGCGCCGCTCCAGGCGCGCCCAGCACCGCTCTGATGGGCTGCGATTGGAGGGGGGTATGTTGGCAAGCGACGCTGAGAAAGGCAGTCGGCTCTGAGCTGTGGTTTAGTGAGGAGCTCTGTTAACGCGAACCTCCACGCTCGACCCACGTCACGGAACGCGATGCCGAAGTTTTTGGAGCAGCGTTATTCCATCAAATTTGCGGTAAAGCTTGGGAAATCGTCTACCGAGACTGTCGGTATGATTAACCAGGCTTACGGGGAGTCAGCCATGTCCAGAAACATGATCTTTCGGTGGCACAAGATTTTCGTGGAGGGCAGAGAAGAGGTCGACGACGAGTCTTCGAGAGGTTCCCGATGATGCCTTCGCGGGAGCGTTCCAAGAATGGGAACGCCGCTGGAACCATTGCATCGTATCTTTCTGAAGGAAAACATACATACTCTACGCACGACTTGAGGAGGGGCGTTAAAAAAGCTGGCATTCGTCAAACGCAGTTGAAATGTGTAGCGACGAAAAAGTGACGGAAACGTGGTATTTATGTTTATTAAGGCCTCACATTGAGTATATGGCGAGCGTTTGGGATCCATTTAAAAAACATCAATTACATAATCGAATAGGGTACGGAGAAAGGCCTCTAGGTTCGTGAAAAACTCGTTCCAAATGACACAAAGCGTCACACATTTAATACAGGATCTGGGGTGGGAACCTTAAGATATGCAAAGACTCAGGGCTAGATTAAACTTACTGCAAAGATATAAAGTGTGTGGTTATACATCCGAAATTGGAGATGTAGTTAGGCCCCCTAATTAGATTGGTAGAGCCGACAGTTGTCACAAAATTAGAGAGATAGATTGTCGAAATAACAGATTCAATTATTCTTTTTTCCCGCGCACTATTCTCGAGAACAATAAAAGGGGAACACCTAAGGAAATAATAGATACACATTGTCGAAAATGGGGGTACCCAAGATTAAATTCCCACAAAACAATCTCCAAGTCTGGCGTCCTAACGCCCCCTGCCGTGTGCCCTGGTGTGGTGTACATGAATGAATATAAAGCCTGTTGTATTTATTAATTGTCCGTCCGGAATGCGTAGAATTCCAACTGGTAATAAGTGTCAGTATTGCATGTATGCCTGCCCTCTTTTAATACTTTTTTCTTATCCTCTTTGCGTAGGCATAGGAATAGCTGCTAACCATGTCATACCCGTAATGTATGTAGGCATGTTGCTCGATTGGTGTTCGGTCGCCCCCTTTCCACGATGTTTTCAGTGGGTCGCGGAGTGCTAGGTGCATGAGGAAATACTCATAATACACTTATAGGTTCGTCCGGAAAATAAGTGTACTGAGCTCAGGAAAAAATATTTATTACACTTTTACATATCTTAAGCTAATATTCCTCAAAGTAGGACCCTTGTGAGTCGATACAATTGTTCCAGCGGCGTTCCCATTCCTGGAACGCTCCCGCGAAGGCATCATCGGGAACCTCTCGAAGACTCGTCGTCGACCTCTTCTCTGCCCTCCACGAACATCTTGTGCCACCGAAAGATCATGTTTCTGGACATGGCTGACTCCCCGTAAGCCTGGTTAATCATACCGACAGTTTCGGTAGACGATTTCCCAAGCTTTATCGCAAATTTGATGGAATAACGCCAGTGCCTTCGAGCATGGCAACAGGGGACCTAGATGAAGCCATCCTAATTTAACTACCTAATTCCCAACAAAAGCTAACCTGTATGCACTATGCTAAAATTTCTAAGAGGGGTTAGCTAAGTTTACCTCAATCAATGAGTTGCGCTTTGCAATGGAATGTGAAGCCTAAGCGGAAAAAACGATGCTTGAGTAAGGTCTGGTTTTCAGAGGACAAAAAAAATATTAAAAAAAGGAAAGCACTCACCGATCACCAATCAGAGTCGAAGGACAAAAACCACCACAATTCACTAAAGTAAATTACTAATACCACACACTATGGTTAACAAACTACAGGCAAAACGAAAACTATAAAAACGAAGCAACGTACAGTATACGTTGACACTACACTACACTTCACTAAAACCAAAAGCACCAAGAATCAAGCTGGCAGGCAGGTAGTCTCTGGTGGGTCAAACCGGTTATCAGGAGCGCTCAGTAGGCAGGTCCGCTCAGGTTGACGGCCAGAGAGAGAATATTTAGGGGCCTTAGGCAGGAAGCCTCTTGTTTTACGAAGACTTGAAATTATTGTGGCGTCAAATTAAACTGGTAGGTTCGACCAACGTAAATGGTGACGTTCATCTCTAGGTGGGTCAATCTCACACGTCGAATGCCGCCGGTCGTCCACATGCTGTCTTGTAACATTCGTAACTAATGAAAACGGGGCATGCACAGCCACTACCCTTCGTAGCATCCGTTATGCATACGCCATACTCTGCTAATGGTTAAGGCGCTGCGCCCGGCAGATTTCGCCCGTTTTTTCCAGCTTTCCATGAGCGAATAAGCGATGCCCCAGGTCCGCTTACGCTATGCCGAACGATTGAATATCCCCTCTATATGTACATCTACATAATACCCCGCAAGCCGCCTCAAGGGCGTGTGGTGGGGGGTGTTAGGTCACCAACCGTAAAAAGGAATAATACCACATGCAAAACAACAACGTGGAAATTTACACCCACAACAGCGTACACACTCATGCAAAAATCCCTTCATCCAATACTCATGCAAACACATATACCACAAACCAACCAAAAACTGCACCCCAGGATGCAGCACGAAAGCCATCCTACAACACGCAAGCCAGGACACAACAAGCAAGAATGTGAAACACCACTACCACATGAACATGCACCACAAAACACTCTACCCCCCGAAGAGACTGTAAAAGGCAGGGAATGCGACCCAACGTTGCAGGTAGCAGGAATTTCCCCCCGCGGAGAGGGACGAGGGACTGAAAGGGAAACTTAAAAACAGATGAACAGAACACGAATGAGGTCATTCGGAAAGAATGGGTTATTATAACAAAACACACAAGGTTAGTGGAAGAACATGCACTTAAGTAGAACTAATTAATTTTCAGACACTCAGGGTGGCAAGTGGAATTTTTGCTATCTATAACCTTGCAGTTGCTATCCCGTATTGTCCGTGGGAAGGAGTCCTTCAGTCGGCTAGTTCTGGCATCTATTTCCCGAATTTTATATGCATGATCCAAGCAACCAATGTATGTAGGAGTACGAATAGTTTGGCGAGACCTCGGTGCTGAAACATGCGGATCTAAATTTATTTAATAATTTCAATCTTGCATTGAATCGTCTCTCTTCCAATGATTCCCACCCCAAATCCAGGAGCATTTCGGTGACGCTTTGCGTTTTATCGTAGGAATTTTTTACAAAACCGCCCGGCGTTGAACCTTCTCAATTTCCCGAATGAGACCTTTTTCACTCGGATCCCACACGCTGCATGCGTATTCTAAATGAGGTCTTACGAGAGCGTGGTAACAACATTCCTTGACCTTCGAGTCACTTTTGCCGACAATGCATCTAATAAATCCCAATTTTTTATATGCTTGACCGCAGACTTTACGCATGGGAGTCCCCCAAGTTAAGTCTTTTGTGAATGTAACACCTAGGTATTTTACCGTATCAACTACTGCTAGGTCACCTCCAGCTAATTTGTAAGCAAATCCCGTTGATCTTTTAAAGAAATTTACCACCGAACATTTATTATAATTTAGTGTCAATCCCCAGTTAGAACACCATTTAGTAATGCAATCTAAATCCTGCGCTAGAATAAAACGATCCTCGTCCCCAGATATCTCCCGATAGATCACCGTGTCATCCGCGAACATCCTAATTTTACTTTTCACTTCGCGGTTCAAATCGTTAACAAAAATCAAGAAAAGCAACGGCCCGATTACACTTCCCTGAGGTACCCCCGACGTGACTCGAACGCTATCGGAACTAGCGCCATCAAGGACTACCCCTTTTCCCGCTCAGAAAGAAAATCTTTAACCCAATTTATGGCGCCCTTGTTTATACCCGCGACCTTTAATTTATGAATGAGTTTACCATGTGGGACCTTATCAAATGCCTTTTGAAAATCTAAGAAGATGGCATCCACTTGCCTACCTCTCTCACCAGATACAAGTAAATCATGTGTAAATAATCCTAATTGGGTTTCGCAGGAGCGGGTTTTCCTGAATCCGTGTTGATTGTCACTTAAAAAGTTAATATTTTCAAGGTGTCTCATTATTGAACTGACAATTATGTGCTCTAAGATTTTGCAACAGATAGAAGTGAGAGATATAGGTCTGTAATTACTGGGATCCTCCCTGTCACCACTTTTAAAAATAGGCGTTATTTGCGCGGTTTTCCAAATCTAAGGTACTTTGCACTCTGTGAGGGATTTGTTAAATAAAAATTCAAGGTACGGGGCCCTTCTGCAGGACTCGCGTACATAAACAGCATGACCAGTCATATGTAACACTGGACTACCTCTGCGCGATGAACTGACACAACGGGGTCCTCGGGTCGTCTCAATCGATAGGTATAAAATGCCTCTCTTGAAATGTCTCGTTTGACATCAGGCATTTCGACACTCTTTGCGTCATATTTAGGGCTGATGCATATTTTTTCCCTGGAGGAAGTATGGGCGCTCTTAGAAGCGTGGTGGGAATGATTAATGGTTGTATATTGTATCAAAGGATTCATCGAAGTAGAAGAGGACTATGGAAATTTACCGGGAAAGGATTAAAATATTACAATCAGGTCATACAACATTACGCGGCTTATGTAATTCTCCGCTGGAATGTACACCGTGTTGTATAATGCAATTTTATAATCACACACCTCTGACAAATTTTCTCAGTCAAACTACCGCTCAGCTTTTTCTCAATTAACCCTTATATGTAGCCAGTCACCCACCCAACGATAAAAAAAACATGATGTAGAAACGTAAAATTTTATTTGATTAACGAGAAGGACCCAGAACTTTATTTATTTTAATTAAGAAACAAGCTTCATCCTCACTTATCTCAGCCGTGGGACGTCGCAGTGAACTAAACGCTACGAGCTAACTTTTCGGTGTATGGGAAAGGCAATCTTTGTAAACGATGACGGCATTATGAGGAACACATTTCGGCAAATCCATGAGTAAATAAATTGCATTCCCTACATATTTTAAATCTGATTTCTAACTGGTTCCAAAGAGAAATCATCACATGGATATTCCCCATCAGATATAACCGGTTTTGCGTCAAGATAAAAGACTGTGAAAGAGTGCAAAGTAACCTCCACTTCTGGACTTTGACAACACCAATCACACCACATCTTAAGCAGCTGAATTAACCTGAAAGATGTTTACGAATCATTTGGCACACTGATTGAGACATTCAAGATTCGTTTAGCACCGCCATAAAGGAGCATGGAAATAGGAGACAACGGATTGTTGATTGTTGTTGCCGATTCTCTAGAATTTTATTTACAATTCACATTTATTCTCCGGATTTCTTCAAATCTATGTAATTCGCAAAAATATACATTCTCACAATTGCGGTTATAAGGCAATGAGGTTATACGACCTCGAGTTACACTAATAGAGTTTTTATTACACTAGTCCTTGCTATTAATCCCCAAAAAATGTGGAAATGTGCGTAAATATGCAAACATGAATGAGAAATGAAATAATTATCGAAACCAACAAATATTGTATAAGTGACAAATTCGAACGTGAATCCACGAGAGAAACTACACTTTAACGAGAAAGCGGAAAAAACTAGTCGCAAATTGAAAACTACACCTAGTGCTGTGCTCCCAAACTTCTTCAGGAAATATTAATCTCATCTCCATTTTATCTTACAAGCCGCCGCGATGGAATGAGCCCGAGGGTCCCACCGGCATCTTAAAGTGCTCTCTCGACAGCAACACTCCATTGACTTCTCGACGTGCTATCGCCTCCAAATACAGCGTAGGGTAAATTACTACCTCCACGCCAGCATTTAACTGGAACGAATTGTATTGATAGAGTATTTTAAGTCTTGCAGGAAATCTTCCTGGTTCGAATGACTCCGTCGAAGGTCTAAGTCTTCTGGGATTTACTCCGCTGTTGGTTGGTTCAGTGACAACGATTTCGCCGGCATTGCAGTCGGCGTCTTCAGATCAGAAGCCTTTTAAGCTAAGAATTCTAGTGACTCTAACCCAATCAAGGGAACTGATGCACTTTAAAAGTAAACTAATAAAGCGCATCAGTCCGAGACTGTTGAATTTCGAGCGGCTGTTTACAATGTACGAAGCATCTGCACATCTGTCGACACTGGTCACATTATACTTTTGTAAATGATACAATAGCGAGAGAAAGAACGCGACAGTTTAATTGCCGCTTCTCTTTGAAGTGAATAGCATTGAAGTCTCATTTCTTAGTGAAACTGTGGGTGAAAAAAAGCTTTTTGTAAAAATCAATTTGTTCAATCTCAAAAATTTCCAGAAGAGTTTATCCAAATCGGCCTTAGCCTACATTACTTTGTTTATTTTTAACCTATTCATGCAAACGATTAAAACCCCCAATCCGTACTATTCTGGCGTGATGTGTCCCATCATAAACAAATTTATTTTCAGATATATGGTAGCAGATCTTTCTGGGAAAACATAACCGCTACAAGGAAAGGAACTGGCCCCCCTGCCCTGATGTGTGGATTTCACACGCCGTATAGGGCTTAGTACTTGGTGAACTGTACCATCACCTACCAAACCGACCTACAGGTTGATTACTGTGTCTATGGCTTTTTTCAGATAAATGTTTATATATATACACACACACGAGGGTCATCCGGAAAGTAGTACCCGTTCGTGAAATAAAGACACAAAAGTAAATATTAACAAACATAAAAAATTTTATTTGAAAGAGGATACTTTAAACTACTTCTCAACATAATCTCCAAGCAAATTAAGGCATTTGTCATAACGTGTGACAAGTTTCTGTATTCCTGCTGCATAGTCCTTCGCCGCCAGCTCATTGAGATACGCGAGGGACCCATCTTGCACAAATTTTTGCATAATGCAGATGGTGTTTAACAATTTCATGAACAATTGTTCGAGAAACATTGGGAAAATGCTCACAGATGTCATCAATTGTGACGCGCCGATCGTTCCTCACGAATTCGTCAACTGAGCTCACCAGTTGGTCTGTAATGACAGACGGTCTCTCCGAACGCTCATCGTCGTGTGTGTTCCCCCTCCCCATGTTGAAGTTGCGACACCACCGCCGAACAGACGACTCGTCCATTACATTGTCTCCATACACCTCCTTTAATTGGCGATGAATATCACATGGGCGAACGTTTCTTGCATTGAGGAATTTAATCACTGCCCTCACTTCACAACTGGCGGCGTTCTCAATTTTTTTAAACATTGTAAACAATCACAGAAACAACACAGGCAATGCTAGCGTCACGCAACTTGGCTCAGAGAAGGCAGACAAGCCACTGAAGCTATCTGACCTCGTCCAGCGGCTACTCGCGTCGTCAGCACTTCATGCGGCACGAACGGGTACTACTTTCCGGATGACCCTCGTGTGTGTATATATATATATATATATGTGTGTTTAATTGTATGTATATACTAATATATATATATATATATATATATATATATATATTAATATATAGGAGAGGGACAGAACTGAAGGGAATACGATGGCTGGAGCGATGGATGGAAGGGGAAGGTGGGGAGAGAATTCCGAAGGGACGGGTTTGGAGGGGCAGCGTTAGAAGGGTGGGGAAATGTAGAAGGTGATGGGGGTGGAAGGCGGATGAAGATATAATTGGAGCAGGGTAATTGATGCCTAATATTGATTCCTGGCCAGTTCCAGGACTCCAAGAGCCAGATGAAGGATTGCTCTAATGTTTTCAGTTTCAGTGGAGGATCAGAGGGTGGGAAGGATGCTATGATGGATACACTATAGCATTTATCATTTCTTCATAACACAACCTCAGTAACGCAAATACCTCAGCTGTCGGGCGCCCTTCAGCTACTAGGGATTTTAAGTGTACAAGAGATAGATTCGAGATGTCATTTTTCCCATGAGAGATAAGGAATCAGAATAACGTTGTCCAACCTCACTAGGAGGGAAAAGTATTTTGCGTCAAAAGTAGTCTGGTGTGTGACCACTATGCCACCCTCTAGCGATGGCTTGCAAGGAACGATGTAAATTAAAAGACGAAATCGTGAACCCCAGTGATCACTCAGCCTTAGTTCGGCATTTTTACGGGCAATACAGGACGGTTATTCCTCCTAAGCCATCATTTTGTGCTGTAGTCCATCGGTAAAAATTATTTTACAGCAATATTAGAATTATTGTACCCCATAAAATATTTCTTGATCTTCCGGGAAATTCTCTCTCCATTCGGGGTTGCGGTGACTTCCCCGGCAATTCCCAGCCTCCCCGCTCATTCGGCACCCTGAAGATCCAAAACAAGGAAGACCTTCTATCCTCGATATTTATTAGCGATATGTTTTTACTTTCAAAGGCAAGATTTTGTCAGCAATGCCGCTTGCACATATTATAATGACCATATATAGCAGTTGGGACCCTAGGAGTAGAGTGGCTTGTTCCGGTGAATCTGTTGAAATATTCTGGCACCCTGCGAATTTGTGTGTAGTTTTGTAAACATTTTTCCATCCTTCTTGTGGTATAATGCCTTCTAATCTGCAACTCTAAACTGTAATTCTAACCCATAACTTTGACCTGTTACTCCAACGTGTAAGTCTAAAGTGTAACCTAATCAATCCAAATACACCCAAGTGGTTCTTGGAGGAGACCATGTAGACATAATAAAATACATATTTAAAACGATGCAAATTTGACGAGGACGAAGTACAACGGGTATTCGGAACAAGGGAGCTGGTTAGGCTTCACCCTCATAAGAAACCTCTTATGGAACGAGCACGTTTCGACGATTTGCGGAGATGCCTTGAAGAAATTCGTATGTATCCATTCGACGAGTCGTGAGGAAATGTAATGGGGAAGCAAGGGAGAAGTGAAGAATCACCAGGGAGAGGTGTCACCTTGCCACGGTGAGGTTACTCTTGGAATACGTGGCAAGTATTTGGGATCCGTCTTTGGAGTTAAGGAGATAGAAAAGGTGTACGGAAATGCCGCTCGGTTTGTGACCGTATGCACCGATAATAAGCGAGCGTAAGGCGGTTAAGATGGGAACTAGGATGGGAGTCTCTCCAGGTAAGAAGGCGAGACTAAGGCTATTAGAAAGGTACAGGGCACTGGATTGAACCAATGGCAGCGAAGATACCTCTAAGGTCCCTCGTCACACTTGCAGATTCGACCATTTGGATGTGGAGCGAAGGAGGCAGCACCTCGTAATCGCGATCACGGCAAAAAGCAACACACGAAAAAAACTACAGCCAATAAATCGGTGCCGAATCGATAACCTCGAAAACAAATCCATTTAATTTGATGAAGGCTTTTGCGATCCAACATGTCGTGCTACTACGCGCCTTCTGGGCGGCTGGCAGGGTACTGCGAACAGATTGAACGATTTTCTAGGCTTACGCCATTTACTCATAGGCTGCATTTCCGATTGGCAAAAAACAAGTTTTGAATCGATGAACGATTGAGTAAAAATTCTCTCTTGGCTAACTTTTACTATTTCATCACAGAACTTTTGGAGTTTTATGTAATTAAAACGATTGAAATAATTTTGGCAAAAAGCTTTACATGCATGTAGTATCTAAATTTCACTTTCTAGTATACGCATGCAAGGGGTTACATTTAAAAAAGTTAGAATAATGGTTACAAAGCGTGGTTATTTGTCTTGATCGTCTCCGCCTGAAATTAATACTGTTCCCAAATATTTGTTCCTGAGTAAAATAACATTTAAAAATTATCGGCTCCGCAGTCTCTCTTACTATTCTCTCATCTTATTGTCATGACATTCCATACAACATTACGATGGGGTTCGTCATGCATTTTTAACATCATTACATAACAGACCCGCTTGCAGGTTATGTAAGCGATGTAATCCATTATTTAATCTTCCGTCCGTTACTGATCCGCCACTCGGAATGCGGAAGGAAGGGAGCGGTGTCAAGTAACCGCGTCGATCGGGAAGAAGAGCCATCCGCTCACGAAGATAGCGAGATAAAATAAGGCTCTTAGAAATGCCCGAAAGTGTTCTCCTAACAATGAGGTATTATTAGAAAACTAGAACATTTAGCCATTCGAAGGAAATAGGAATCCGACGACACATTTAAATGTTTGTTTTAAAGGCATGGAATTGATCGTTTTTCCCTTTCCGCATCCGCTATCTCGGCAATTAAAGCAGAACCACAGAATGATTTTAATCTAATAACTCTGTAATGATTTCCCATTCCATGTATGCCAATTCACAAATGCCCCCAATTTTAATATCAAATGCGCAGCGTCCTAACATCCCTGTAAATAAACCCTGTGGTGGCTTGCTGAGCAGGGAATGTTGTTGCCCTAATTTTTCATTTTTCTAAACCCGAGAAAAACATTGATAAAATAATCTCCGAGGTGATTTTTTAAATGGAAGAGTTGAGGGTGCTGGGTAAAATAACGTCAACATTACAGCTGACCTCTTCATTTCGAACCTGGAGATTTTAATTCTTAGGTCCAACCCCCAGGAGTCTATAACCAGGGTAACCTTGCCCCAGAATGGTGGCAACCTTGGCCCTCTCGTTTGCCAGAGACGAATTAACCGTTAACGGAAAAGGCAACCCAGCGCGGGAAAGTCGACGCAATCCCCCGGGCGCCTAAGTTTCACGGAATGTCGGAAACCACAGGTTTGACGTCAGGACCAGAATGCACCGGGTGCTATGGCTCAATCCCGAACTCCGTACCTGGCGCGTTTCCCAACCTTAACCTTCTCATCCTCGGCTCCCATCATAGCCCTTTATGTGCCATAACCACCCACCCTCCTGCCTCACTTGGCATGGCACTCCACCAATGAGCAATTTGGGAAACGGGGTAAGTCTAGGTGAGCGAATGCGCAAATCTCCGCAAGCGTAGGCGAGAGTTGAGAGGAAAAACCATTCGGCGTCCAGTTTCGATCGCAAGGGTCGAAAATTCACTGACCAGCGACTTTGTGGCGCGATGATTAAAAGCCGCCTTTCCTCGCCGTATGAGCGACGGCATCCTCCTTGGAAAGAGATCGTCCACGTTTGCATCCTCGAATGGCATCATCCTCGCCGTTGCTCCCGGAGATCCGCAAGGGAACAACACCATCCGTGGAACTCAAGTTGAAAAGCAATTACGAGCATTTGTTGTCAATCAAGATTATAACCATAGGCGGTAAATAAATCAGAGGCACTTTTTGGGAGATCTTAGAAACGGGTAATTAAAAGTCATGGAATTAATATAAGATTAGGTCTAATATCTACATTATATACTGTGCTCGTAAGTCATAACTACGGTGTGTGGCAGGTGGTGATTCCATACCATACGTTCGGAATGAAGGATAGATTTTGCGTAAATGTCGGGCCAAATAAAAATTCAATTCATTTCAAATAATGGAGGTAATTACTGAATAAATAAAGCAAACATTTTTGCCCCAAAAAAAATTTTTGGGCGAAAAAAAAACAGCTAATTCATTCAGTGATCATGAATTTTCACATAGTAGAGCCTCAAACCACCGTATTCAATGGAGATACTGTTTACTTCAGCTGCATACACTACACTATAAAAGAGTAAAATACTTCTCTATGCATGGCGAGCTGCTAGTAGCAAAAAGAACGATAAAATGAGCGTGATATAATTCAATGGCAACATTGCGGGCTAAGAATAGTTTTTAAAATACTTCCCCCTTGCGCGGCCGTTTGCAATTTTTCTAATCCCTTGTCGTTCAAGGGGAAAAATGGCAGGCTAATACTGTCAGGTCTACACTTGGTCTCTCTCATCTTATTTTCATGATCAATCCAACTGTAATAAGATAGGGTTGAGAATACACTTCCATCACTTAATCTGAATGGACCCGCTTCCACAAGAGATTTAATCTCAACCTTCGCTCCTTGAGTAACTCCAAACCCACTTCACCTATTAATCTAGATCCGCTCCTACGCTTATCGTTAGAGCGATTTAATAATTTAGATCATCCACGCTGGACATAATCCAATTCGACAATGAAGCAGACCTCGGGAGGATCCCATCTAGTGGAAACATATTCTTAAGGTGGCTTAAATACTCGTGGGATGGCTCTGTAACAATATTGGCATATTCCCCCAATGCTCTTCTTATAAATTTCTTACCAGCCTGTCAACAAAGTCTTCAGGGTGACATCTAAATATTTCATCAGGTCAAAACTGTTATTTCTATATATTATGAACATTAGGCGATAGCATACCGCTTCCATTCCAAAAGTTCATCATTACACTCTTCTTTAAGTTCAGCCGAAATTCCAACGCTGAATTGCATCAAGGCCATCTGCTGATGCTATTTTATTCTCAGTAATAGAGATATCTCTGCAAGCCACTGCACCGTTGGCAAATAAGCGTATTTTAGAATTACGTACGTTGTCGCTCAAGTAAGAAGGAATAAAAGAGGTAATATGGGACTTTGACTACGCCAGAGCTAATATCATCTATGACTACACTTTGAACGTGGCCATTCATAGGGGCAGATGTAATGAGAAAGTAAAGGAGAGGTGTTATTTCACATTAGTTAGACCACATTTGAAAAACGCCGCAAGTATATGGGATCGTTGGGAGAAAGTTTTGATATATGAATTTGATGAAATTCAGAGGAAAGTTTGCCAGATTCGTCAAAAATTACCACGACAAGGAGACGAATTCGACAGCCCCTCTAGAGGAATTAGTCTGGGAGCCACTTAGGATCCAAAGAGAACAAACGAGACGCAGACTTTTGGCAAGGTTCAGAACACACGAGTTTAATTATGACACAAAAGGAATTATTATGACTCCACACAAAACGGGTAGGTTACCTATAAGATAAGGGAGATAGATTCTAGTGCAGAAAGATACATTTACTCACACTTTCCCCGGACAATCAGGAATCATACCAGTAAGGAACTAATGTCTTAATAGTAATAGTAGAGACATTCGATTTGTAAGCGAATACAAGATTAAACGATGCGTAGACATCTGGTACATTCGTTGGTGTATGTTCTTGTGTATGTTAGTTGCTAATATATGTATTTGCATGATCGTAAGTTAAAATGGGGTTTTCACGAATATATACGACTCTGTGGGTGCGAATTAGGATACTTTTGTTAGTTTTGCATGTGGCTTTATTCTGTTTCACGGCTGGTGCCCTATCATCCCCCGCCACACGTCCTTACAGCGGTTTGCGGAGTATTGCGTAGATATAGTACATCAAGTTTACCATCTCGGCTATCTCGTTTTCACGACATTTTAACCCTATCCGTTCCATCATATACCCCTTTGTTTGTTTGTTGTTCAACCAGGGGTTCCTTATGTGTGCTTATCATATTCCAAGCGCTAGTCTTTCCAACACTGTTAGCCCCAAAAGATTCGGCTGGACTACATAAAAGTTTTAAACAGAGCTATTTCCGTATCACTTTATTTCGATCATTTGATTTTGCATGTGGTTTTGTTCCCTTTTACAGGTGGTGACCTAACAACCCCCGCCGCACGCCCTTGCGGTGGCTGGCGGGGTATTATGTAGACGTAATGCAGATTTGGATCACCGGCTCCCCTCCGCCTGGTCAGGCACACACCGTGTTAAGACGGCAGAAGCCTTAATAGATGTTGAAGCAGTTTTATTTTCTAGATGAAAGAGAGCTTTCGAAGCGCTGAAATACTTCTATTGTATGCCAAAAGGAATTAATATGAAATTAGTGAAAACTTTTGGAATTCAAGAAATTGCGATATAAAAAATATTGAAGTTTTAAAGTTTTCATTTTACTCAACCTCGTAAATAAAAATAAGCAAAAAGCTCTGCAAATCATTTAGCTTGCTGTTGTAAGGTGAGGATGGATTGTGAGGTTTGGATTGTTTCTTTCATTAATGTACGTATTATTGATTGAAGCAATAATAACAGAGTATTGGCCAAAAATAAGCTAAATACATACATTTGTAGCATTGTGTTATACATGTATATTCATACACAAATTGTTTGATCAACAATGAAATCCTGTCACATGTTCCAAGGGTAGCTTGAGGCTGTTCCATGGAAACGCACATGGTGTCAAGCATCGCTTCGTCACTGCGGACGAAAGACGGAGACGCCACATGGCCGCCGGAAACCTCTCGGAGCAGTTTACCTAAATGGTTTTTGGTCGTCTTCATCAAAGAAGGGGAACGCCGTTCCTTCAGAAGGGAAGGCTGCGACGATCTGTTTGTGGAATTTGCAAGAGTTGGTCTTCACTGAGCGGTCCTAACAAGACACACATTTGCAGGTTGACCCAATGTAATGCGTTTAGTCGCATTGATTGCTCGCAGAAAATGTCCTCTTCCGTCATAGCGGACAACGCACCGGGTCTTTAGTTGAGAACACGAGATTGTAGTTGGAGTTAGGACTTCACCCTGTTCCCTCTCCCTCCAGATTTGGCACCATCGGACGAATGCAAATATAAATACATTTCCGAAGGGAAGGAGGTTTCATTCAAACCAGGAGGGGAACCAGGAAAACAATACGTATATCTACAGTCATACAATACCCCGTGAGGCGCCGCAAGGGTGTGTGCTGGGAGGTGTTTGGTCGTCAGCCAGAATTGTAAGCTTGTTCATGCATTTGCATGCAAGTTGGCTCATGCAGAAACACTCTCGCGCGCATGCATGCCTGTATTCACAATGGAGCAATTTTCACCTTTGACACTTTTATCCATCAAATTCTATGCTTCAAATCACTTAAATATTTTTGGTTTCGATATTTCTATTTACATATTTTGCAGAGCTGCAGCAATTTTGAAGCAATCTTGAAGCTATCAGAATTGGAGGAAGCATGTGACCATAAAAGGGGTCTACGATTACAAATATAAATGGTTCATAGCGAAAAGTTAAGAACTTATCATTTTTTCAAATCTTTTGAAGCCACCCTTTGGTGATGTGATTTAAAGGCTTCCCACGCGTCAGATATTAATTTTCATGGCCCAGTTGATAAATTACCCGGCATTTTAAAATATTGAAGAGGGGGAAAAGACAAGTACCTAATTATGTTGCACAACGGAGGATTTCATTTCACTCGCAATCACTTTCCTTGAAGTCGCGAAGAATGTGGCTGATCATGACTCGTATGACGTTCACTAACAACCCCTGATGCCATGTGAGCAATTACACTTCAATCATTGGATGATAAACAATCCCGTCCTGAAATAATTTCTCTAGCATCAAGCTCTACATTTACAAGTCTTTTATGCCTCAGAACTTGTCACAGACCATTTAGCATCATGTTGTAGGCTAGTGACTACATTGTTGTAGTCAATTGATGGAATCAGCACAATTGATAGAGTTCAATCTCGCATTTCTTTCCCCACGTGGGAGTCAATAAATTCACTCACTTGCATTTTTCTTTCCTTGCACCTGGCGCACCCATATGTATTCACGCAATTCACGTATTGATCGATGGCGTAATTGCAGAACAAACTAATTAAAGTCTCGTTCAACCCACTATGTTTGATTTGGCATGCATTGGTATTCATCCACTATACAGGTCTGGGTTGAGTAACGCTCAAATAATTACGAAATAATGTCAATTAAACAACGTACGTAATTACTAGGAAAGAAATGTTATGATAAAAATGTAGATATATAATATATATTTTAGAGCCCGATTAATTACACAATGCTGTAAATCAAGAGGCCCACCGTAGCTACTACAGCTTTTCCTCTTGCAAGGCTAGAGCTGTTTCTGCCGATATTGCTGGTGGCTAATTATTTTACTTCCCGGATGCGTCACTTACTGACTTTGCAGGGGTATTAACTGTATTCATGGGTGACTTTCCTATCGCCTTGCCTAGCAAAATAAACGATTGGAATCACTCCGTGGACTGCGTATAAACTGCTCCTAAAGATAAGATAGGCCTAACGACGACATTACTCTACCGAATGGAGATGTATTAACTTTATTATGTAATGCCTTGTTGTCTCTCATTAGTTCGTGAATCAAACAAGATTGTCACTTAGAGCACCAGCTCTTGCGCTCCCAAGCATTGACGGAAGTCCATTTGAAATAACCATCATCCTGATCACATATAGTAGGTTGGGTGCTTTTGGCCCATCCTAATCTTTTTACTCAGAATCGGTAGATGCGTTGTAATTATTATTTGATCCAAACATTCTGCTTTTTACGCACATTATTTTTCGCTCGTGATTTACGTACAATACCGCCTCCATTAGAACTCAGCCCATGATTAGTTCGATAGGTGAGGTTTGATCTCACCTCATGCTGAGCGCGTGGCATTAGAATATCAGGGGGATAGGGGGCCAACTTCTTTCTCTGCATCACTTGTGGTTTCCTGGGAAGATATGGTGCCCGAAAAATGACACGGCTTAGGTGGAGCTGAGGATGCACAGAAGTGACACCTGGAATCGAACCCGGAGTCCACTGTTCAGAAGCGCAGCGCTCTACCCACTGGACTACCACGCCTCCGGAATATATCCCGTTGATTTGTTTTTTCCTGTCCTCCGACGATTGTGAAAGGTGGGAAATGCCCTCTCAGGTCCACCACCACTCGACGAAGGACTTGAATGCGGCCCCACCGCAGGTCACCGTGGCGAGGATGCACGGGGAGAGAGTCGCTACGACCCAACACGCTACTTATCAAACTTGTTACGTTTTTGAAAGGGCAGTCTTGTTTAAATACCCTCGCTGAATGAATATCCAATCACTCAATCATTCCGCATATCTCAGTAATTCATTTCCCTACTTGCATTCTTCAACTACGCCAGTCCTAAATCCACTTGAATGGATGATAATAAAATGATGTGTAAATGTTTGGAATTGATCTGTACATTTGGACGAGCACTGCAGATTTTCTGGACTTAGTTCACTAAAATAGCCTCTTCGGCGGGAGGAAGAGAATTCAGAGGAAGGACCCTCCATTGCAGGGAGAAATTTCTCCTCGGGGTGAATGAACCACCCGATCGGTCAAGGGCGGGGATTAAACAGAAAGCTGCAGTCAAATGGCTGCACTAAATATCCCCGGCCTCACCAAGATCTACATCGGGAAGCATGTAATGGGGATACTCCTAGAAAAAAACATCCGGAGTTAAATCAGTCCTCCATTCGAATGGTAGGCATAAAACAGTTGCAATAACTACGTTTATGGTATTGGTAATTTGGGATGGAAGATCATAAACTTGTTTCGGTAACTTCCGCAAACTAAAAAGATGAAAAGACTTTATGAGGGAGTTAAAGAGATAAAGGAAAATAAATGGCTAAGGAATGGGACACTTCTGGAGAGTAGACTTCAGAGCTATATATCTACTCTGGATATTACAGCAAAATTACAGGTTTTAACATAATTACGGAAGAACAGGAAAGTGCGGTAACCAGACAGAGATATTTTTATCTTGCACCAATTTAACTATACGAGGACTGTTTAATGAAGATGGCCAGGAAAATTTTTCATTCACTTAATTTACTTTCAATTTGTAATTCTTTGTCGTGTTGCTGAATGAATAAGTCCGCTAATCCTGCACCTGGCTCTGATGACGAGAAAAGCTAACCACAGAAGTGCTTCTCCACGTAAGGGAGTTGATAAGAGTCACTAATGGGTAGGTATGACCAATAGGGAAGATGAGGAAGACGTCACGCGATGATTTTTCGCGAGATAAACGTGATTTCATGGGACCCACCGCGCATAAACACAACTCACGAACAATTTCTCTTTTATCTACATCTACATCAATACCCTGCAAGCCACCAAAAAGGTGTCTGGCAGGGGGTGCAGCACCAGGAGGAAAGGGTAAGGGATGAGGGGGTTAGGGTTTTTCAAACGGATGGGGAAAAGTAAGGGGAACCTGCAAAAAAAATATGCATAAAAAACATATATATAAATGAAATCGTATAACCCTGCGCAGTAGCTACCTTGTAGGTTAATACTTATTATGTCGAGCCGGCTCCTGGGGGATTTCGAGTACAAGCATTCTGGTCTCTTATTATTCTCGGAAAAAATGACCATTTAAATCTGTCTGTCCTGCAGTCAATCTCTCTAATCTTACATTCGTGATCCCTCCGCCCGTAATACGTTGGGGTTCGTATTATGTTCTTGATGTCATCGGAAAAGGACCCATCTTTAAATGTTTTTAATAAGTTTAATCTATATTGTAAACGCCGCTGTGTAAGGGAATCCCAGCCTAAATTTTCTAGCAAAGCAGTTACGCTACTGCGTTGGTCATAGCAATTTTTGACAAATCTAGCCCCCTCCGCTGAACTCGATCCAATTCCGAAATTAAGTTTATGTCTTGAGGATCCCAATTACTGGCAGCATACTCTAGGCGGGGCCTGACTAGGGCAAGAAAGCATCGTTCCTTCACTTTTTCGTCACATTTACCCAGCACTCTCTTTACAAATTCCAATTTTGTATTAGCGCGATGGCATATTTCCCGTATGTGCTTCCCCCAGGACAGATCGTGAGTAATTGTTACACCCAAGTATTTAAAGGAATCTACCCTCGCGATTTCTGTTTGCTTCACTTTGTAACTAAATGGGGGGGGTGTTACTCTTTTCCCAAAAATGTACTACCACGCATTTTTTCAAATTTAATTCCAATTGCCATGTATCGCACCAAGTCTGGATTGCGTTTAGGTCGTTAGCTAACGTGACACATTCATCGCGACTTCGAAAATCCCCATAAACCACCGCATCGTCAGCAAAAAGACGGAGCCTGCTATTAACCACGGCGCAGAGGTCATTTATGTAAATAAGAAACAAGAGGGGGCCTATGACACTTCCCTGTGGTACACCCGACGTGACCTTAACAGTATCGGATGATACACCGTCCAGGACGACTGTTTGAACACGATTTTTTAAAAATTATCTTATCCAGCATATAACACTCCCGTGTATTCAATAAGTTTCCAACTTAGCGAGTAACTTGCAATGAGGGACTTTATCAAAACCTTTTTTAAAATCTAGAAATATTGCATCGACTGGAATATTACTTTCACCGGAATGCATTATGTCATGAACAAATAGTGCGAGTTGAGTTTCGCAGGATCTACCTTTACGGAACCCGTGTTGGTTATTAATCAATAAATCTTGGCTATCGAGGTACCTCATTATGGAACTAACAATGATGTGCTCAAAAATCTTACAGGAGATGGAGGTGAGCGATATTGGCCTATAATTACTGGGGTCCTCCCGGTCTCCATTTTTAAATATGGGTGTCACAGAAGCTATCTTCCAGCCGCTTGGCACGCTTTCTTCTGCTAATGATTTCTTAAATATTATATTAAGATAAGGGCCAATTTCAGACGAAAGTTCTTTATACACACAAGCCGGTATCTTATTAGGTCCCGGAGATCTGTTGGGATCGATATTTTTAAGGAGTAACTCTATTCCGCGGGTGGAAAAGTCGATTGCATGCATTGGCTGTAGAAATGTTTTCGGAAGGTTCTCTGGTATATTCGGGGAGCATTTGTTGAAAACACTGCGGAAGAATGAGTTTAATATGTTGGCTTTATCTAAACTACTTGTTACTTTATCCCCTTTTTCGTTGTTCAATGAGTTTACGGTGGACTTTTTTCCCTGCCTGGGACCATCCCTGACGTAGGACCAAAACATCTTTGCATTATCGTTTAAATGTTCACTTAATTTTTTCCTTTTGAATTCCGCTAGCGCCTTCCGGAATGCCTTCTTGGCAGTGGACCTAGATGCTTTGTAATTCTGTAAGGTTTCGTTGATTTTTATTTATTTACTTATTTATTCAGTATAAGTTCGAAAACAGTACATTTAGGCCTTTACATCGAACTATTAACAACGATAACAATGGTCACATTTACAAACACCCAAGCCCTAGATAGAGGGAAACTCACCCAGGCGGGAATCGAACCCGCGACCCTTGGAATGGCAGACGAGGACGTTACCCCGCCGCCATCGGGGCCGGCTAGATTTTATCAGGGGAGGAATCTTTAACCGCGTTTTTCATTCTGGCATGGCACGCCCTTTGCCGTCTTAGTGATTTCCGGACTTCAGAGTTGTACCAATGGGGTTCCTTATTCTCTCTTATATATTTACTAGGTATGAATCTCTGCATTGCTGAACGTGTTATCGCAAGAAAATTAATCCAGGTATCCCCGACACTGCTAGTTTTGCTTAATTCGCCAAATCTAAGAAAGGAACAGTTTAACTCATGTTTTAGGCCATTATAGTCAGCTTTATTGAATAAATAAATTTTTCTCTTAGGTTTGTTAACTTTTTCTACGCTTAGGGAAAATTTAGCGTTTACAGCCCTGTGATCACTGATTCCATCAATAACTCCTACATTTAAGACCCTTTCGGGTATATTAGTAGCTAACAGATCAAGAATGTTCTTTCCCCTTGTTGGTGAAGTGACTAATTGATGAGGGGAATTTGAGGTGAACATCAAAATGAGGGACTCACATAAATCCTTGTTATTACCTCCATTTATAAAACTGTACGAATCCCAATCAACTGTGGGAACATTAAAATCGCCACCGATTATTAATCTATGCTCATTGCAGTGGGATGTAAAGCTTTTTATCTGCCTTTATAGATCTAGTATTGAGTTAACGCCAGCATGGGGTGGTCTATAATACGCACAGACATATGTTCTTTTCGCACTGGGTATTTTTACTGAGCACCAGACACTTTCTATACAGTTATCTTTTGTTAGTCTTTTGGGTGTCTTAATACACGATCGGTCCATATCCTGATAAGTGATTCTTTCTTTTGTCTCATTAGTACTGTACGTAACTCGAGAAATTTCTTTAGGTAACCTAGTATTGTGAGACCCACTAATTGACCTACACTTTATAATATCGTTATCAGGGAAATTTATCTTTAAATTTAAATTTATCCCACTACCTAAGCTACTCATTTGCCTAAAAATACCTATAGTGCTCGAAGATCCTATGAGCCACCCGAACCGACGCCTAAGGGGTGTAGTGGACCCCAGAGCGGTTCAAGGGGGTGCTACAAGATCCGAGCACCGGTCTCAAGTCCACAAACTCGGTCCCCATGTCCCGGCAGAATTTCCACAGCCTTCCGTTTAGAGACTCAATACGACTCCAAACGTAAGCACCGCAATCAGTCCGCGGGACAATGCTGCATATGGACAACCGTAAGTCCACACCAGATGCCTCCCGCATACGATCCTCTTCGGATTTTAGGTCCCTAAAGGCACCCAAAATCTTTTCGGATCCGTACCTGGAAGCATCATTGGTGCCGACATGGGCTACCAACCGCAGCATGGAGCAGTTCGTGCGTTGGACCGCCGCCCCACTGCAGCCGTGGCGTTAGGAATTAACCCCCCTGGCATACAGTAGGAGGTAACCCTCTGGTTCGTCACGTCCCTATCCGACCTCTCCCGCAATGGGGCCACCAACCGCCGGACGTTGGAACTCCCTAGCAATAAGATTCCCCCCTCCCCCCAGCGCGACTACCCCTAGGGATGGAAGACGTCGAGGATCGGGGTGCGCTCTCGGCCGCGCAAAGAGGCGTCTCGACGCCGTCCTCGGACAGCGCCGCGAAGCCGTTGCTGACAGGGATGGGGGCGGCCTCCACCACCCCCTCTCCCGGAATCGACCTCGCCGCTGCTCCGCGCCTCTGGGTCGCCACCTTCCACTCCTCTGGCCGAGGGCAAGGGGTCGCCACCGGGCGAGAAGGGCTGGCCACCGTCGCCTTCAAGACCGAATTATTAGCATTTGCACCCGGACGCACCCGGGTCACCAAACTGGTGCTGCTTGCGGTCCGGGAGGCAACGGGGCGAGCCCCCGCGCCCGAGGCGGCCACACACCCCGTCAGCCTGGAGCAGAGCTCCGCCACTATCCTCTCTAGCTCGGCGACGCGGGCCCTTAAGAGCTCGCTCTCCGCCGCTACTTTCGAGTCATGGACGGAGGACATTCGGGTAGCCATCCTATTCTCGATTACTTTTTAAAAGTTAATATATGTTTTAACGCCTAGGTTTTACACTGTTATAACTCGGGTGGTGTGGAAAATGCGCTCCCGAGGTACAAGTAGCTCAAGTAGGTGGGTAAGTTCGATATGTGCAAAAGTATAGGCTTATTGCAAATTAGTGGTCATTCTCTGCCTCGCTTCTGCCGAGAACAGACGTGCTCGAGCTCGCTCCCTAGAACCGGTTCGACCCTACCTGAGACTACCTGTGTGCCTGCTGTTACTTCTGTACCTCTTTGTTTGTTCTTCACTAGTGAAGTGTAGTTTAGTGTTAGCTTTAATTTTGGGAAATAGTTAAGTTTATTTAGTTTTTGTGTTGCTTGCTATTAGTTTTTAATAGTTTGGTGGTATTCCTAGTGGGTACTCGTAGTGGCTTGCGGTGGATTTTTGTCCGTCGAATCTAATTGGTTAACCGTGAGTGCTTTATTTTCTTTACTATCTTTTTTCTTTCCTTTCTGTACTATCTTCCAAAGCGTAACTTATTGATTTAGCTAAATTTAACTAACCCCTCTTAGAAATTTTAGCGTAGCGTATACAAGTTAGCTTTTGTTGGGAAATCGGTTGTTATTTAGGATGGCTTCATCTAGGTCCCCTGTTGCGATGCTCGAAGGCACTGGCGAATGCGCGGCTTTAAGGGCCCGTATCGTCATGCTGGAGAGATGGTGCTCGGGGTGGGAATATGAAAACCCACCACGCCCATAGGGGTGCACGGATTCGTCCGAATGCAACACGTGGCTGGGCGATTAGAGACCTACCCCGTGTCCCATCTCCCAACGAGGGAGTGTCTCACGTCCGTAGGTCAGACGATTGGAGGGTCGTCTCTCGGGGCAAGGGGAAGGTAACGCTGCGGCGAGGATTGGACTCTGCGGAGGCAGATACCATCCCCGTCTCCAACAGGTACCAGGTGTTGTCGGATGACAGCACCAGCGTACCTGCAGCCCCTACCCCTATTCCGAGGGCACTGCCTAGGGTAAGACGTCAGGGAACGGGAAGGGAGGTAATTGTAGTAATAGGTAGCTCGAATGTCCGTCGTGTAATGGTTCCATTCAGGGAAAGGGCGCGCCGCGTAGGCGCCGATCAACGGGTGACCGCCTGGTGTATACCAGGCGGAGGAGACCCTCAGGTGACGAAGGCGATCGAGGCGGCGGTCAAAGGCACTAAGTGCTCTAGGCTGCAGGTCGTGGCCCATGTGAGCACCAACGACGTCACGGACCGTGGATCCGAGGAGGTCCTCCGTTCCCTTAGGGAACTGAGCTCCGAGGTGAAGCGCGTCCAGGGCGTCGAGGGGGTTCGGCTGGGACTAACGGTCTGCAGCATCGTTATGAGGGAGGATCGCGGGTCTCTGGTTTGGAGCCGAGTGGAAGGCATAAACCAGAGACTATCGAGATTCTGCTCGGACATAGGAGCCTCCTTCGTCGACCTGAGGCCAACCCTCCGATCTTGCAGGACTCCCCTTAACCGATCTGGGGTCCATTACACGGCGGAAGCGGCGAATAAGGTAGCGGATGGGATACTCGACCACTGTAGGCCTTTTTTAGGATAGAGGGCAGGTCACTTAGTGGGTCAGTAACATCTGGGGATAGCGCGTATAATATTATTAATAAAAATATAAAAGTCACCGACAACACTGGCATTGATTTAGAAAGAATTGTGACACGCACTTCCCCACAAAGGCGTCCTAAACTACAGTCAGGCACAAATAAGGACGTTATTCAACATCAAAATAACTTAACTATACTTGTTATAAATTGCAGAAGCCTCAAGAACAAATCAGCGGATCTAGAACAATAATCCAAACTCATTCCGCTGATATAGTATTGGGCACAGAGAGTTGGCTGTGCAATGGCATAAACGACCAAGAAATATTCCCAATGGATTTCAAAGTTTACCGACACGATAGAGATACAAGACCCGGAGGAGGAGTTTTCGTGGCAGTTAGAAGTCATTTTGAAAGCAGGCAAGTTTAATTTGAAAATAATAACATAGAAAGTGTTTGGTGCACCTTAATACCGACCAATCAACCCAACATAAATTTATGCTCTTTCTACAGACCTCCAGACTCAGATTGGAAAACACTTCATACCCTCAACGATCAAATTTACAATTTTACACGTAAATATAATAACAGCATCAACATAATTGGTGGCGACTTTAACCTCCCTGGTATAGATTGGGACAGCAATATCGTTAAATCTGGGACTCGAGATCGCGAATCTTCCAATTCCATGATAAAATTTGTTCAAAGAAACTCCCTCCATCAAGCAGTACGCATGCCCACCCGTGGAAAGAACATATTGGATCTATTTCTTACAAACACGCCTGAACGTATTATTAGTGTATCAACTGATGAGGGCTTGAGTGACCATAAAGCAGTTAATGTCCACTTGGACATAGAAATAAAAAAGATTGTTAAACCAAAAAACTTTCAAATCATGTTAAATATTTGCGGGTTGTTCTAACACCACGCCTTTCATGGGGAGCACATATCAGGACAATTTGCGGATCAGCTTTAAAGAAACTTGGCTTCATTAAACGGGTGGTGGGAAATGTAATGAAAAAGTTAAAGAGAGGTGTTATTTTGCTCTAGTTAGACCTCATTTGGAATATGCCGCAAGTATTTGGGATCCGTGGGAGAAAATTTGGCAAAAAGGATTAGATAAAGTCCAGAGAAAACCCGCTAGATTCGTTAAAAATTGTTATGATAAGAACACAAGTGTGACAGGTCTCTTAGGGGATTTAGGCTGGGAGCCACTTGAAGTGCGGAGAGAACAAGCGAGGCTTAGACTTTTAGAAAGGTTCAGAACAAACGTGTTTAACTATGACACTGAAGGAATTATAATGGCCCCACACTACTTAGGTAGATTAGACCACAAAGATAAAATAAGGGAGATAGATTCCAGGACAGATAGGTACAAATACTCATTCTTTCCCCGAACAATCAGAAATCATAATAGTAAGAAACCGAAGTCACTTTAGAAATATTGAAAACATTGAATTTAAAAGTCGGTGCCAAGTTAAACACTGCAAAGCTGTTAGGTATACTTTCAGGTGCATGTGTATGTAAGATGTAGATTGAGTGTTCGCATGTGTGTGGGGTGTAAGTGTTCATCCATGAATGTATGCCATGTTTTTTTTGTGGATGCATGATTTTGTGGGTATTGCATGCGGTTTTTTTTTCCTTTTCTAAATTACGGGTGGTGTCCTAACACCCCCCGCCACACGCCCTTGCGGCGGCTTTCGGGGTATTAAGTAGATGTAGGTGTAGAAAACGGCACTGCGCCAGAGACCATGTAAATTGTAGCTGCGATTTCATTACTTTCCATCTTTTTAAAAATATTATAGTTCCAAAATAACTATAATCTTAGAAAAGTTTCAGATAAAATATCTCCTTTAAAGAGCTTACAATTCACGTTTTTGCATGATGTGGATTATTGCTGAAGTGTCAATTATTCTCAATTAATTGAATCTATCCCTCAACAGGGTTTTAAACTGGTGGCAAGTAAAAGTTTATGCTCACGTTTCCCTTGTATACTCAAATGCACGTATCCACGTTTGCGTCTGCAAAAATGCCATGAAAGTTATAATTTTAAATTCAAGGAAGAACCCTTCCTCCATCTAGGTAATATGTCACAGCGAAAAATCACGTGCGCGTAAAAACCCATGGTGGTCATCAGGAGAGCTGCAATTTAAACGAACGGTTGGAAAAAACGCGCGAGCAACGTTCGAGGGAGGCCATGTGATGACCACCGCATTGGGTGGAAAAAAGTTAAGATCTCGTCGAGGAAATAACCTCTGTCGGGTAGGCCGCCAAAACATACGCATAATCATCTTTATTTAAGGGAATTTGAGAGGCGCAATCGAGTGTAAAAGGAAACTTAAAGCAAGCATTGAAGAAATAATTCATAAAGCGTATAGAAATAGACGAGCACGTTTTCTAAAACTGCAAGTAAGCAAAGGTTAAAGTTTAACAGTTTCAATAACGGAGAAACAATTTTGTCTGAATCTAATCTTTGTTTTTTAAACTTCCGCAGAGAAGTGTCATAGGGCCCCTACTCTCCTTGATAGATGTGCATCAATGACCTCATCTCTCACGCCAGGAGGAATATTAGATTATTTACAAACGACACAGTGTGATTTGTATATACTATATATCTGAGCGCCGGTGGGTTGCCTCTAACGATTTTAAACCGGACATTGGAGCGGTGTAGGAAATGGAGGTTGGGATTCAATATCATTTATATAAAGCACGTTTTGGAATTACATAAATATGAACAAGACGTAAATTAATGGTGGATGGGAAAGAAGAGTTAGGGGTTTCAGAACAAGTGAAACAACTGCGTGTCAAAGGAGCATCATATTTTTCATGAGGAAGGAGGAGGAAGCATTAATTTAAGGAATTGCATAAGAATATATTTAAAACCAGCTAGGTTTGTTGATGCAAGAAGTGATTAAGCATCGCAGGCATCCTGGAGGAATTAGGTTGGGAAATCTGTGAAAGAGAGCAGGCAAGACTTAAGACCAAGAGGAAGTTAAAATAAGAGGGGGGGGGGAGACTCCAATGGCCGTAATAATTAGTCGCCACTCTCGTCAGACCAATTGTTGTGTTGGTTGAACGGGAACCACGGCAGGGACCAACCACAACCTCTCTCATACTAAGAGGAAGGTACGCGGCGCCCGAGGTTTCTTGAGACAAAATGCCCGCCGTTCAAATACCCGAATGGTAAGCATCAATAGCAAAATCAAACCCAAACCGCCAAAAGAACTATTTTAAAGTCTAAACTGAAATGGTATGGTCAAACACATCAATGACTGCATGATGTATTTAGGCATGTGAAAGTATGCGTGCGGGTGTTTTTTTAATAACGACTACATGTTATAATGAATGCATGAACTAGTATTTCTGAATGCATAGTTGGTGTACTATCACCACCCGCCACTCGCCCCTGCGGGTTATTGTATGTTGATATGTAGGTAAAAACCTATCGCTCAGAAGATGAGAGTGAATTTTGTTAAGTGAAATATTAAATCTCAGTTATATTTCATTCATATGACAACATTTTTTAAGCTTTTTTTTCATGATTACTTACCGAGCTAAATGTCAATGGTGGCCCTAGCCTCTCAACCTTTACTTCGATGTACCATAAACATCTTCCTTCAAATCCCACGGACGCGGTTTTTTTATGGTAGATGGCTGACAACATTTGAGAGTTGCAATTGGATCGACTCAAATTCCGACGCCGCCCTCACCATTGGGGTTGAAATTAAATTGCTGGAAACGATGAAGCCTTTAAAATGCATGCGTGGACTTAAGATGGAGTTAATATACTCTTGAGCTCTAATAAGATTTTTGATCTTTAGAAACTCGCGCGACAAGATAAAAGGTGACTGCCATGCGCCTGCGCTATGATCTCCGTAAACTTGTTTGTAAAAGGTTTTGCATGAATTTCACCGTTCTGCGTTCAACTTCTTCCTTTGGTTAGTCCAATGCTTTACTTATTTACATCTCGTCACTACATATTCCTCACATCAAGCTATCTACCTTATGCAGTTTCGCAATGGAAAATAAGTCTCTATGCAAGCTCATTATTCCGTAATTTCTATTCCACTAGCGATATCCATTCATCGTAGATCTGCCTTGCTTGTTAACTTCGCATTATTCTCCATCAATATTAATCTTCCATAGTCTCCACATATTTATGCTCTCATCAGTCACGATTCACATCACTGAAATAGGTGTCTCCCTAATCAAGAGTGCTGGGTGTGATCACCATTTGCGCCGATGACTGTCCACTTGGAGAAATAATTGACTTCGCCTAAATAATTTCCCCTAGAGAATGTTTTAAGGAAGAACCTGCTCTCCAAAGTACTCACAAGAATAATAATGCATGAAAGCGAAGTTGATAGCATCTGTAGGAAAGGCCATGGCCGGGGTGCTTTGGAATGCGAAAGGGATCCTGTGAATTGATTACCATGAAAAAGGCAGAATAATTATAGTTAATATCACTCAAACCTTCTTAACCAGCTGGATACCAAACTTTGCGAGAAGAGGCCTGGCTTGAAGAAGAAAAAATCACCAGGACAACCTGCTGTCACCTGATCACAAAGGCGCGTGGGCGATTGAAAAAAATGGGGATTTGGGGCACAATTTTCTCGGCCATCGCCACTGTTCTCCTGATTTAGCACCTCAGACGTCCAACTGCTCCCAAACTTGAAGAAATTTGTTCCTGGGAAGCGCTTCGCGTCCAATGAAGAAGTTGAGGGGGCCGTAGATGGATATTTTCACTGGCTTCCAGACTCACTTCCGGAGAGGAATACCGATGTTGGAGAAATGCTTCACCAAGTGTGTTGAAGTCAAGGGAGATTATATAGAAAAATAAAATAATTTTTTAACTAAAACTAGCAGTCTTTCAGTGCCAGGCTGAGAACCTTCCACCTTACCCTAGGAGCACAAGAGAATTGAAAATCGAATGGAAGATCACGCAATGAACACCAAGATAACGAGTGCAAATTGAGAAGGGCGTAAGACGGAGAAGCCATCAGGGTGTGCAATGGGATTGACACTTGAGAGAGGAGGACCGCAGAGAGCCAATCTTAGAATTGACATGCGGATGAAAATGATGGCTAGGCAATCCTTTGGGGACCGCTTGGGCCCAAATTGAGAGACGCATAGAATCAATCTTAACAATCAGATCTTCAATTAGAGTCGAAATGAAGATGTGTCCCCCCAATAGGAGCTTCAACCGCCCCAACAATGCATATCTTAGATGATCAAACGAAGGATTTCTCCGTTATCTAAACGATGGATCTCTGGACGATGGACGCAGCATTGCGGAAAATAATATCTGTGAGTTTTCATCTGAATAATGATTTTTTCACGAAGATTTACGTAGTATTAATTATGTTATGTGCTATTTACTCTAATATGAACTGTATGTATGAATTTCGTATCCGGTCTGCTTAAGAATATAATAATTAAATAAAGAAGAATAACAATCCAGCTCCATAAATACTTTTCACCAACGAAAAATCATAATCAATTTGAAAAGTTTTAGTCCATCTCAATATTTTGAAAAATTCATAGAATAAATATTAGCTTCTGTAAGCTGATTGCATGCATCGCAGAAATGCTTCGAAAACAATCTCATTTTTGTTTTTTTTCTTTTCCAAATATGTGAGCAAATCGTAGATACCTATGTATTTTCTATAACGCTTTTAAATTTTAACGGCGCTCAACTAATAATTTCACTGATTATTCGATCAGTCGTGTTTTTAAATCAGTCTAGGGATCAAAAAAGATTCTCTCATTGGTTTACCGACTTATAAATATAACCGATTTTTCCAATAGTTCCGTATGCAAGCCACCAATCAAATGTAATAAATAATAACATTAACAAATTCACTGTGCATTTTCAATATGTGCATACTTTTGCGTATTAGATCTGGATTTCGGCTTTCGACCTCATTACACATGAATAGCAAAATGTCTTCGGATTGTGATTGAAATAATATCGATCGATTATTATTACTGTAACTAAGCATTATTTCAATTAAATATGTGCGCCTCGGGATAATTCACTTCCTCATCCATAGGGATGTGTTGTTGAGCAGGGCTACACGGACCCAAAGGAATCCAACCGTGGAAGGGCCCCATTTCTTTTCATCACTAAAGCTGTCATGGCGAAGAAATGGTAATTGCTCTCAGCGAGGTCACTCGTGTCAGATCGGTCGAAGGTGAAGATCCACGAGCCCTGGCAAACACGGCACCCGGACCACGGCAGCGGGGGAGCCTAGTCGCGAAGGTCGGCTCGAAACCCTCCCACGGTGGAATCGGCCGCGGCGGTAGAAGACACACAAGAGCAGCGAACCTGTTATAATAGTTAGTAACTCGTGTCACGACCACATAATATCCCATGATATGTATCTCAGGGGAAAATTGAACTAAAATTTGTCTGTTCATTGTAATTTAATTTTCAGAAATTTAACCCGGACACCGGAATGTCTAAAATAATTTTTTCGTGCAAAATTTTAAAACCATTAACATAAATCGGAAGTAAAAACAATGGAAGTATTGGAATTCGTATTTGGTTCATTTGACCTCGAACCTCTTCATAATTAATCCACATAATACATTAGACTGCCATTTACAATTTGTTGGTGTATTTCCATTTATGGACGGAAAAGATTTTTCCAATTTTTCCCGCGTGTTCCTATGTTTGACTATTTTTTCTCTTTTATATTCTTAAGCCAGCTGAAGAAAGCCTCAATCCAAACCACCAAACATAATTGTGCTGAGTTAGCCATAATGTACTGAATCATTGCCAATAGATTTCTCAATCATTTTAAACGAAAAAAGGGTAATCCCGTTCCGCTACAAATATGACTCTCACTATGTCAATTAGTGCAATACATTATTCAACCGACATGATGATGTCCTTGCTTGAGGGAAATATCAAAGCTGCATTAATGGTTAAGTACATATTTACCTTGAAGAAGCATTTTTGAATTTCAAAGTCTTATGTTTTGCCGAGAATGCATTTAATTACATAAAATTATGAAGAGAATTATGTATTTTATTCACCGGTCATTTTTCACGCGATGCGACATGTGATGTTTCTACGTGCCGTTCTTACTACGCGAGTACCAGTCATGTACTAAATTTACAGCCGCAATTATCGCTTGAAGCGTTCAATTTTTATTCATTAGAAATATTAGCAGAATTAGATAAATTATATTTAAATCAAATGAGAAATTCATCATACCTACAATTTCATTTTAAAAGGCAATCGTGCCGTAAAATGTCTTGCGTTTCTTGTGCCCGCCTGCAAAGGTACTCTTCATTTCAATTTGCTATTACGACGGGAGGGAATTGATTCTATATTGCTGAACCACTAAACCTCGAATTTCAGCAATGCCACTGATAACTCGTTAACAAAAAACTGTTTTCCTTTCGTCGAATCAAAAAGCAAACGCATCTTTTCTCGAGTAAAATATTCCGGAAGTAAACTAGTCCGGAATTCGGATCACCCGAGGGTGGACCACGAGAGGGTGCATTAGTCGAGTTTGCCAATCGACGGAGGATCGGGTCTTTGGAGTGCCCGGTGACCCCGAGAGTGTGGAAGGCGTGCTAAGCCAGAGATGCCGAGCCGAACGAGATGTCCCGAAAAAGGATGCCCCCGGAAGGAGGAGCTGCAGGATGGCTCACACAAACCGGAACGGAACTGCTGAAGTGGGCATAATACGTACTACGGAGAAGGCCCATCCTACAAGGCCATCGTAAAGATCATTGCGATGAAGAGAGACACGAAACCCACGGAGACCGCAGTTGTGCTAGCTGACATTCCAAAAACAGACTAGGGTGATCACGAAGTGGAGACTAATGAGGCTATCGCCGAAATAACAAAAAAACGTAAATGGATAAGTATTAGTATTTAGGGAAGGCGGCCGACAAGCGAGGTCATTTGCGCAATTAGGTATGAATGGGATAGGATGAAGGGTGGAGAGAAACCCGGTGTCGCCATTAGCATACTCCCATTAACGAAAGACGCCAAGGGGTCCACGGCTTAACGTCCCATCCGACGAAGGGCGTACTCACCCAAAGTGCACTCCACAAAGCACCTCAAGCTCAGGATACCACTGAAAAATATCTGCCGCCGCCAGAATTCGAACCTGGGACCTCTGGGTGGGAAGTCAGTGCGATAGCCACCGCACCATCACGATCCCGCGTATATGGATGAGAAACTTTAATTGTACTTGTAGTCCGAAATTCATTCGTTAAGGAAGGCCATTAACTTTTAGGAAGACAAGTTCTAGGCAATTAAAATGAAAAAGGGTAAAGCCCTGAAATCTGCGAGCATTGCAAAGTTGTGATGTAAAACACATTATTTCAGAACCCCCCGCGAAGATGGCAACCTTGGAAGATGCCAGGAGATGTGAAAACAAACCAAATTCACTAAATATGTGAGAGTTAGAGATTTATATATGAAAAAATGACTGAAAAGGCCCCCCGGGGGCAGGTATTGTCGGCGACCCCAATGCACGAGGTCTGTTAAATAAGTATCGTGAATTTTGAATTTTAGCGGGTTGCGTATATTTGATTTTCGATTTTTATGTGGCGTTATGTTGGTACTTATGTCTCTCACTTATGCCGAAAAGTTCGATCATTTTTAATGTTCAGTTAATTATTGACAGCTGTTTTGCTTGCACGTGTTTTGGCTTGTCTTCGATGTTTGCATGTTCCAAAAAATGGATCAAATAATCTGTTTCAAATTTTGTGTGAAAAACGAAATTAAGTGCGCGGACGCCATCCTAATATTGACTGTGGCATATGGAGAAGCTACCTTGGACCGAAGCAACGTTTATCGGTGGTACAAAATGTTCTCAGAGGGCCGAGAAGATGTGAACGACGAAGAGCGTGCCGGACGCCCGAGCACATCAACAACAGACGAAACCATTGATGAAGTGAAGAAATAAGTGTTAGCCAATCGTCCAATCACCGTTAGAGTAGTTGCTGAGGACCTAAACATATCGATTGGCTCGTGCCATTCAATTTTCAGCAATATTTGGGCATGACACGGGTCGCCGAAAAATTCGTACAAAATTGCTCAATTCCGACCAAAAACAGCAACGCATTAACATTGGCAATGAGGTGTTGGACTCTGTCCGCGATGACCCAAATTTGCTCCAGAGGGTCATAACTGGGGACGAATCATGGGTTTATGGTTATGACGTGGAAACTAAAGCTCAATGATCCCAATGGAAGCTGCAGTACTAGCCAAGACCGAAAAAAGCGCGCCAAGTTCATCTACATCTACTTAAAACCCCGCTAGCCGCCGCAAGAGCGCGTGGCGGGGGGTGTTAGGACACCACACGTAATTTAGAAAAGAAAAAGAAAAAAACCGCATGCAACAACCACAAAATCATACATCCACAAAAAAACATGGCATACATTCATGTATGAACACTTACGCCCCACACACATGCAAACACTCAATCTACATCTTACATACACGTGCACCTGAAAGTATACCTAACAGCTTTGCAGTGTTTTACTTTGCTCCGACTTGTCAATTCAATGTTTTCAATATTTCTAAAGTGACTTCGGTTTCTTACTATTATGATTTCTGATTGTTCGGGGAAAGAATGAGTATTTGTACCTATCTGTCCTGGAATCTATCTCCCTTAGTTTATCTTTGTGGTCTGATCTACCTAAGTAGTGTGGGGCCATTATAATTCCTTCAGTGTCATAGTTAAACTCGTTTGTTCTGAACCTTTCTAAAAGTCTAAGCCTCGCTTGTTCTCTCCGCACTTCAAGTGGTTCCCAGCCTATATCCCCTAAGAGACCTGTCACACTTGTGTTCTTATCATAACAATTTTTAACGAATGTAGCGGATTTTCTCTGGACTTTATCTTATTCTTTTTGCCAAATTTTCTCCCAAGGTTCCCAAATACTTGCGGCATATTCCAAATGAGGTCTAGCTAGAGCAAAATAACACCTCTCTTTAACTTTTTCATTACATTTCCCACCACCCGTTTAATGAAGCCAAGTTTCTTTAAAGCTGATCCGCATATTGTCCTTATATGTGCTCCCCATGAAAGGCGTGGTGTTAGAACAACCTAGTTAGAACTACGGCAAATCAAATTAAACATTTGGAGGTTACTAAACTCGTATATCGTGAATGAAGAGACCAAGTTGTGTTTCGCAAGATCTGCTTTTCCTAAATCCGTGCTGGTTGTGGATTAGTATTTTTCTACTATCAAGAAATCTCATAATGTTAGTGACAATAATGTTCCAATATTTTACAAGAGATCGATGTTAAAGAAATGGGTCGGTAATTGGTTAGTTTATCCCTATCGCCGCCTTTATAGATGGGAGTTATATGGGCTAGCTTCCAGTCGCGAGGCACTGAGCCTTCTTCTATCGATTTTAGAAAAACAATATGTAAAAACGGGGCAATGTCTTCAGGTAATTCCTTTAATATTCTAGCAGGTATTTCTTCCGGACCAGGTGACTTTTGTGCTTTGATACTACGGAGCAGATGTACTATTCTTGCTTGGTCAGTGTAAGATCGCTCATGTGTTCCCCGGGTGGGTGTGGAGGATCATTTGGTGCGTTTGTGTTTTTATTGTAAACGCTCTGGAAAGAATGGTTTAAAATATTTGCCTTTTCCACGCTTTCTGTAATGATTTCTCCATTTTCCGTCTTCAAAGAATGTACAGTCGGACGTTTACCCTGTATTTCCCTAACATAGGACCAGAATGACTTTTGATTTTCCTCAAGATATTCGTTCAGCATTTTAGATTTAAAAGAGTGTAGTGCTATGCGCATAATAGTTTTCGTCTTACTACGACATTCTTTTAGTTGCTGTGTGGATGTATTCATATAAACTATATCGTCACTTTTTAAACTCTTTTTGAAATTTTACTGTAGCTTTGTATCACCAGCGATTATAGTAATACTGTTGCTTTTTCTGCTGCTGAGAGTGGATATTTGTTCGTCGAGCTTGTGTAGGACATCTGTGTTAGAATCTGGGGGTCTATAAAATGAACACACGAATAGGCTTCTGCCGTTGTAGTCCTTAATGTTGCACCAAACGCTTGCTATGTCATCTACGTCGCATTCATATCGTTGGCTACTAAGATGTGACTTTACTGCAATGAATACTCCCCCATTCAATCTATTTGGTCTGTCCCTTCTGTAAATTGTGAAACCGTTGGGAAAAACCTCATTGTTTGCTTTATCTCCCGTGAGCCAGCTTTCCGTTCCAACTGCTATGTCTGCGATTGTACTGGAAAAAATATGTTCAATATCCGATATTTTGTTTCTAATGCTACGACAGTTTAATGTTATAATTTTAATTTGGCTAATAACCTCTTGTTTTTCGGTTTTATGTACGCTAACAAAACTGTTTTGGGACGATTCGTGGTTAACAGAGACAAAAGAATTACATTCACTTGCATTGCTATCTGTTATGTATTTAGAGGCACCAATTTTATTAAATTTACGTGAGGTATTTGTTGTTTTAACGCAAGTGTTTGTTTGTTCAATTATTTTGGGATTTGAGAGGCATAAACTAAACTGAATTGACAAAAAGCGCTGGATTCTACTTTATTTTTCCCAATATATGACCTACGCCTCTGCCTACCAGCTACTATCAAGTTCGGTGAAATGTGAAAGTTTTGCTTACAGTTTTCTTCAAATTCAGGGGCGTGGCGCATCATGAGTTCTTGCCACAGGGTAGAACGATAAATATGGAATATTACCTGCAAGGTATGCGCAATTTGCGCGAAGCAATCCGCCACAAACGCCCGGATTTGAATGGAAGAACAAAAATTGGCTCTTGCACCATGATAAAGGTGCCCTTGCTCACACATCGTTACTTGTGCGCGAATTTTTGGCCAAACACAACAAACTAATGATAAACACAACAAACTAATGATGCCTCAGCCACCGTATTCCCCAGATCTGGCCCCCCGTGAATTTTTCTTGTTCCTAAAACTGAAGAGGGCCATGAAAGGACGAAGCTACGCTACGACTGACGGGATAAAGACTGCATCGAAGGAGGAGCGCAACAAAATCACAAGAAATGATTTTTTGAAGTCCTTCGAGGATTGGAAAAAACGTCGGCACAAGTGTACAATATCTAATTGGGATTTCTTTGAAGGGGACAAAATAGATATTCATGAATAAATAAATAATTTTTGAAAAAACACAAAAGTCGTGATACGTTTTGAACAGGCCTGGTAGAGTCAATGAAGAGCCATCTAAAATTGAAGAAGTTAAAGAAGAGAATTGATACTCAACAGGAGTAAGAAAGATTAAGGTAAACGAAGCCACAGTTGGATTTCTAGCATAAATTTGAAAATTAAATGGAAAAATGGTCCTACCCGGGATAGATTGAAGAAAGATATCAGGAGAAAGAGTAGACTATTCGTAGCCGCGAGAAAACCTATGCGCTGAAGCCGTGGGAAAGGGAGATCATGGATCGCTGACAAAATACGTATCGTGCATAATTGAAGAGGAAAATAAAAACTCAAAGTCACAGGAAGGTCAGATATGTCATGAAAGGTTAAGATATGAAATCAGCAGAAAAGGGAGAATAATTTTTTGAGACCCTGTGCGAATATGTGCAGCGTGACTTCGTCGAAGGAAAAATTGAAGAAGCTCACCGAACCAGGAGACAACATTTAAATGAACAGAGAGAAAATATCAATTCCATCCGTAATTGAAACTATGAACATTTTACTGAAAGCGGAAGAGGTAAAGTGAATATTTATTCATGGTGGATATGAAATGCACGAAAGAACACTGGAGAAGAGGACAATGTCGACGTAGGAGTCTTATTGCAAAGGTCGGTGTTTGACCCGAGGACTGTTCAGTGACCAAGACACAAGGAATCGACGATTCAGAAAAACGGCAATTCATATATGTTTCTGGAATTAACCGCCAAATGGGGAATAGAAGCGGAAGAGTACTTCAGTGTGGAGCGATTTGGAATGAGAAGAGGAGGATGTGAGTCTATCGGCGCCCTCTGTTTGATTTATTATACCTATTTATTTGACTAAGTATAATTGTTTGGACTCTTGCGGGAATAAAAAGGTGTCGATTCATTCATACTATATTTCTACAATCTTTACACGAACTAATGTTGACTCCGAGCAACAAGTAGAATATTAAAGACGTGAATAACAGTGACAAGATCGTTTGATTTGGGTCGAGAGAGCGGATTTGGAATTCCTAATTCAAATACGGTGGATTTCGCGGTTTGTGTTCATAAGGTTCTATTCATTAAATGCGAAATAATGCAAATCATGATATAAGGTGAGCAATTTTCAAGCGTATTTCGATTGGATCGCTCATGAAAACGAATTTTGAACAGCACCGAGGATTGTGAAGCAGTATTCCGAATTTTCAGAGTTCGCGGCGGATCTGGGCAGCTCTCGCCGGACGGGGATGCTGGATTCGTCGGGGGACGAATTAGCGGCGACCGAGGGCAGTGCGTTGGAAGTTTAGAGAATGGTGGAGAAGGAGACGCCATTTTCGCTCTCGAATAACCACTCCGCCTTTCCGAAGGATACTTTTACGAGATCAAGCAAGCGATCTCGTCGATCGAGCGGTAATGATTCCATTGCCACCCTTAACCGTGCAGCACTGCAAAAACCGCATGAATCATCAAGGGGTTTAAAAAACCTTGAATAAAATCCAGGGTTGGCATCAACATATACATCTACTAATTTGGATTATTAGTTCAATCCATCCCGACTGGGACACTTTTCAGATCCTCTCCAGCCTCTCTGCTCTCTGAATTCTTCTTTGACCGTAATTGATTGATTCCTGTTGTGGCAGAGGTCCACACCAGTAGGGCAAAGTGGTGCGACGTAGGATATAACCGACTGCTGGGACACAATTGCAATACGCATGCAAAAATATTTTCAGATTTTCCCAATTCGGCAGGAAGCAGTCGATGGTAAAATTATTCTTAAGTTCCCATGACATACTTCTATGTCAGTTGCCTCACCTATCAGTTTTGTTTGAGTTTCCTTTTCAGTGGCGGATGTACAAACGCACGATGGAAAACCGGTCAACCTTCACGGTCCATTCATCTTTTCCCGTATAGGTTTCATTCCCAACGACGCATTTAACAGATTTTCAGCTTTGAGCTCCTGAGTGGGCGGGCGAGTTGGGCGGGTGGGAAAAGTGCTCCAGAATTTTAATGAAATCAAAAGTTCCTCACTGAATTTAAACGAGCAAAAGAGGCAGAATAATAAACAGCTCTTTCATCAGTGTGCGTATATATATATATATATATATATATATATATATATATATATATATATATATATATATATATATATATGCTTTCGTAGACGTAACACGGAAGTGCCGAATAGTACAATACACAGTAACACACAATATAGAAACACAAAAAAAAGGAAGAACACTCACACGTTATTTCTTGATATTTCGACGGAAACAATCCGTCTTCATCTGAAGATTATCTTCAGATCAAGACGGATTGTTTCCGTCGAAATATCAAGAAATAACGTGTGAGTGTTCTTCCTTTTTTTTGTGTTTCTATATTGTGTGTTACTGTGTATTACACACACATATATATACTATATATATATATATATATATATATATATATATATATATATATATATGTGCGTGTGTGTATGTGTGTGTATATGTGGGTCGCGGTAGTCCAGGGGGTAGAGCGTTGGACTACTGACCGGAGGGTCCCATTATAAATGACGTTATTCGGGCAAAATTGAGACCAACAGGTCCATTCTTAAGGAATGAAATACAGGCTAGGCGTAAAACTTAGTTTCGCGCGCTCATTTCTTGGAAGTTAGATCTTCCACATCAGTTTCGCCAGCAACCTCACTGCAATCCCTTTTTACTCGTGACTATTTTCTCGTACCTAGCCAATTGATCTTATGTAATTCGTTCAGTCACACTTTCTCCGATGCTCTTGTTGACGAATATGGAGTTGAATTTACATGGATTGCAAATTCTATTACGGTGGCCAGAAGAGATATTGTGCTATATTTGGCAGCTCTTCCACAGCAGGGAAGAAAGTTCGTTTTTGTTCGAAGGAAATCTGATCGAGGGGACCTGATATTCGCATTAGCGTGCACTCTTCAAATTGGTTCATCGGAGAGATTTGTTGACTCCGCTTCAATCATCAGCGGTCAGAGTCGTGTCTTCTTCCTACCGATACCTTTGTAGGCGGATTTAATTTGTTAATTTCAGTGTATTATGTACGGAAGAGTATATTATTTCAATCTGTTCAATCCCTCAATCGTTGAGTAAGAATACCTTGACTCAACAATCGAACCTCACCAAGTATATCGATCTTGCTCCACCGTTGAATACATATACGTTTGACTTACCATTGTACGCATGTTCTGAAGGTAGGCGAGAGATCAGATCAGTCTGATGGTAGTGCCTTCAAAGCAGATCTGCGAAATTGTATCAAAACAAAGTATGGCTTATTTTCACCACCTAAACAAAGCCATGAACATTCTTAGCGCAATATTCTCACACGTGTGGCACAGCAAAATCTTGAAAGCTAAACCTATAAATACAAATTTGAAACCTAAAATAAAATAGTTGATAATGATCGCACAGAGCTCCCATAATTATAATTTTATTCAAGGGGGGGTTGTCGTGTCATTGTTTTTTTCATACTCTGACCAAACTGACTTAAGAATGTCAGCTTTAATTCACAATCCAGAGTCCTCAAATCTACGGCTGTTGGGGATCGAGATGGTGCGGTGACTAACGTACTGGCTTCCCACCCAGAGGGACCGGTTTCAAATCCCGGCGGTGTTGAATATTTTTCAGAGGTATCTCGATCCCTGCTTGAGGTGCTTTGTGGAGGGCACTTAGAGTGAGTACGCCGTCCGTCGGATGGGATGTTAAACGGCGGACCCCTTGGCGCCTTTAGTAAAGAGTAGGCTAATGCCGACGCCGGGTTTCCCTCCACCCCCTATCCTTTTCTGTCTATCCCCTATGGCGCAAATGACCTTAGCAGTCGGTCGCCTCCCCTAAATACTACTACTACCCATCTACTGCCGTGAGTGAGCGCGCAGAGGAAATGAGAACCCAGTTCCTATCCCTGTGCCACCCATGATTTCCCAATAAGATCTTCAGCCCGGAAAATCACAAGGCTTGGGCAAAACTGATGGTGCCCAGATGCATCCCCGGGAGTCGAATCCGAGCCCTTCTGTTTACCCACAGGGATGTCAAGTCCTCTAAGGCACATTTAAATCGTTTAAATTAAGGTCTGAATTATGATTCCATTCGCCAAATACGACTACGGATGATATTTCCTTAAGAACCCCAAATGCAAGCGAAATCAAAATAACGTCTTACTTTACTGCGTCCGAAATGTTTTTGGCCCATTGGTTTATCATTCTTCGGTGCGTATGAAGTTTTCTCGGGTGCTGTCTGAGGATAGCACCTTCCTCGAGTGGCTTAGCACCAGCTGCAAGCATGTTTTGAGCGCTCACGTTTCGTCACGTAAAAGAGTGCCTGCTTCCTCAAAATGTTTGCGCAACATTGTGCTGACCATCGCCCGCTTTCGTTTTCACTTCCGGTGGGAGCGTTGTTTCCATCGCCGACTTGGCGGACGGGAAAATCTTGCCGGAGCTTCTACGCCAGATGGAAAAACAACGAAGGAACGATCGCGGAGATTATGAAAGGTCGAGGAAATCGCGATTTTAATTTTCCACGCGTTGCATTCAGATCGGCGTATCGAAAAAATCATCAATCTGTCAAATACTCTGTCGTTACTGCTGAGGGGAGCGACCAGGCAGCGAGTGCGTGATATTAAGCATGGGAATAACGTATAAATTCTAGCGGAAAAACTACTGCACGTCAGGACTTGGAAGCAATTGCTGAAGTGTCAACCAAAGTCAAATGAGTAGCTAAACGGTACACGAAGAAGACTAAAAAGGTATTTTACTTATAGAATATTAAAATTCCAGGAATACCGCAAATTAAGTCCATCCAGGTCATTATGTTCATCAAAGATTTAGTTGTGAATTGGCCCGAAGGAATTGAACGCAATATACTAGTCATCATAAGCATTTCATCCAAGGATTGGTTCGCCGGGGATCGGGATGGTTCGGTGGCTAGTCACGCACGGGGCCCGGGCTCGAAACCTCTCTGTGGTGGAATTTTTCAGTGCTATCCTGACCCCGATGCTAAGCGGAGGGAACTTCAACCCGTCCGTCGAATGGGATGTTAAACTGAGTGACCCCTAGGTGCTTTTCCTTGAGGGTGGGCTGACGTTTCTCTCCAATCATCCTTCACTCCCTGCACCTTCTATCCCTACCAAATCACCCACCTATCCCTAATTATACAGGTTACCCTAACTGTTAGTCGCCTCCCCATTTCACTAATACTTCGGTCAGATATCCAGTTTTTTTCCAAACCAATGCCATTATGAGCTGGAGCTTCCCTCCGCCAAAACACTTCTTCGATTGCTCTCGTATTTGTATCTTTGCCTCTTTCGCTGAGCCGTCTCTTATTTCGTGGCTTTCACATTAAACTTATTTCGTGTTATTTATACCTCAATTTTAATACGCTTCGAGTGCTTGGAACCCTGTGCTGAGGGACATAGTTTCTGGAAAAGGCTGTTCGTTGTGTGAAGCCTCTTGTCGAACGAAAAATAAATCGTAGCATTATTAATGGACATGGTTCTGGTCTGGGAGGCATTTGGAGTAGCATTGAGTCCACTCGTGTGCGCTCACTGATTAACCGACAGTTCGTGAACGTCACTGCTACATAAATATGTATAACACTTGGTCAACAGGCACAAAGTCAATGCACATTTGACAAATTCAAAGCTTCGTAAAAAAGGCCAGCTTATTACAACCGGAAGTGATGTCGAAATAGGGGTCATTGGAAATGGGAGAGTATGAGAAATTTTCAACGAACAGTTTTCCTGATTTGTTAACATTTTCATTCATACATCACTATTAAATGTCACTGCGCCTCTATTTTACAATTGTTCAACGAATGATACCCGGAGAATCGAGAGATAATATGGAGCATAGGATTTCTTGAATGGATAACTCCCTCAAGTTATAATGATGGCAGCTTAAAATATCTCATTCGGAATGGGAAAATAAAAGTTTGTGAGTCCCACTGAATTTTATAACGAATGACCAGTTTCGTCGAACGTCTAGTTTAGTCGGCGTTATAAGACGATGTCGACCGTTCGACGAAACCGGTCGTTTTTACTAAAATTCGATGGAACTTTTACGTGGAAGTTTTATTCTCTTATTTTAATCATTAGGTTCTATAAATTCAAAGAAACTGCGGGAGACACCGCAGGAAAAACTTTTTATGGAGCCATCTGTTAATTTGCTTTACTTTTTAACAATGTCCAAGTGCAAAGATTACTTGCCATGACTGAGAATCGAACCGTAACCCTTGACATCCGAGCGCTTTAGCCAGTAAAGTAACCGAAGCGCTCTCTTACACATCGACATTTTTAGGGCTCTTAAAGTGATAAATAAAGCGCTCGATCGGAGATCAAGGGATCCGGGTTCGAATCCCAGTGAAAGATTTTTCACTTTGGACTTGTTACATTGAAATTCCATAAAGGTGACCCGGGTACCTCTCATTCGAGTTCAACGCTAAGATTCAAAGGAATAAATGTTGTGTCGTGCTATACTGGTCTGTTGGAATAGAGTGCGAAAATTAGAGAAGTTGACTAGGGAGGAAAAGATAGTAGGAGGTAAAGTAGGAGCGCCGGGCGAAATCAATATTCCCAAATGTGATCAACAATTCAAAAATTCAACACCCCATGCCGTGCCATTTAACACCCACCCCATGCCATACGCCCATTTGGTAACTTACAGAGTAAACTGTTGCTGTAATACACCCATTAAGTCTCAATGTATGCTCACTTCATAGGAGTCCTTCCTCGGAGTCATTTTCTTCTCTTGAAATTATCCGTAAGTATACTGTTCCACGTGATTCGCCGCTCTTTACCTTACCCATAACGTGCGTACATGCCGTTTCATCCACTATTTACATGAGCCAGTATTATTTGCTCCATGAGAAGCTTGGACGGAAAATTAACGATGCCTGCGACACTAAATTAGAGTGAAAATGGACAAGGAAATTGTCGACATAGGTCTCAAAAAAGATAATAATTAATATTAATTGATAAAATATTTTAATAAAGAATATAAAGAATCGTTGAGGCAAAACTTGATTGCTTAATTTTCACATTGTGGATCACAATGAATGGTTTTGTTAATTACTGAGGTAGGTCTCTCCAATGTTCAATTACGTGTACCTATGTAGTGAAATAAAAGTATAAATATGGGGTAAAATTTGAAACTTAATTTAAATCTACTAACTCAGAGTTTTATATCAACATTTAACAACTGGAATTAAAGACATTTGATCTCTATTGCATTTATAACATTAATGGTTTTTAATGCAATCCAATTTGCATATTTCTGACGATATTTATATATAACATTTGCCTTCGTCGTACGGAGTTTGTCAATATGAATTTTTTGAAGACAGTCAAATTGTTGATTGAACCAAATAAAAGGAATAGTCAGAAAAGTGTTGAAGGAGACCAAGGATCAAGAAAATCAAGTGAAGGAGCCAGACGAGAGATAAGGAAACGTCCAAAGGGGCAGGATGAGAAAGCACTATGAAAAATCTGTCCGGAAAAGAAAGACGTATCGGGAATGCAATGAGACAGTTAGTAACGGGCATTTGAACAATGGAAGGAAATGATGGCAAACTACTAATTGTACTATTACTTAAGAAGGCAAAAGCAAGGAGTCGTCATGTTACAAATAAATGAGCCTCGGACGGGGACGGTTGGAGGATTTTCATTGAGCGGGAAGGGGAGGGGCGCTTCGGTACTCAATCCATGGGTTGAAAAACTAATGATTATTTTGTCAATATACTATGGAATAATGCAAGGAAAAGAGATTGAAACAGAAAAAGTTGCGGGGATTAAGTGTATAAATGGAAAAACAGTGGCATATGTGCATTTTATATTTATGAGTTCAGTCCAATGTGCGAGATTGGAATTTCATGAGTGGATATTTCAATTGCTTCCTTCATCTTACTTTCTTCTCCGTCATGCTGAGCGGTGACAAAGCAAATAGCGACAGGCTTTCATTTTAATACTGTGGATACAGCTCAAGTACCCTCTCATAAATAATAGATGGCAAGCTGTTATTCTATTGAACTCGTTAGAGTGCTCAACGCGCTTGATATTATGATAATCGCGAAATCTGCGATGGAGGATCGAACTGCACGTACCACTAGCGCCATTTTAATATGGTAGGCGAAATCATGCCAATGAAATTAGAAAGATTGAGGGTAGAACTGATATGGTGTCATTCCTCCCACGGTCAAGAAGGGATCAGAATATAACATTGCCCGGCCGCGGCAGGGGTAAAAATATCCGGTATTCAAAAAAAAAGATTTAATAATAGAAAATACACATACCCCTTCACTTGAGCCCCCTCCAGATAGCACATGACACATTCTCCGCAGTTCGTGACCTCTCTCTCACTTCACTCTTGCTTCAAAAGGACTTAGTCCCGGTGGAAGAAAATAGGATTACTACAATTGACTCGGTATCGGTGTCTATTCACCCCCTGCCACACACCCGAGTGGTGGCTTGCAGGGTACTGAAAAATACTAACTACCGAAAGCCTTGAAATCCATTATCCAAGTGTGACATAAGCCTGCTGGCCTGCCACCCGGAGGACGCTGGATCGATTCCCAACGAACTGAGTCCCCATTCGTAGGGTGTCTGCGATCTACCATGCTGTCATTTCGCGTTTTAAATCCAATGTGGCCGACTCCAAAACTTGAACATATTTGCATTGGTGGTAAATACATTAATAAATAGTAAAATGTGGCATTTGGTAAACACCGCGGATATTATTCACGTAATTATATCTACATTTAATGGAGTGTACTTTTGGCTCCAAAGCGATTTTACCTTTCACCCGCTTTTGCATTTTTCCCCTCGGTCTTTCCGTAAGTATCTGTGTATTTTAGTGATGAATGATGCCCACGAGAGCGTACACTCGGAAATTAAAAAAAAGCTGAGATTGTCGTTTTTTGAATGGTGAAAGATGGAAGAAGATTGACAGTGAAAAGAAAATAAACCTGCTTTCACGAAATTAGTCAACGGCAAATCCATCCCGCAACATTAACAAGACGTCTTTGATCAATTGGGTACCATAAACTGAATGACACTGTTGCGGCCTTAGGACTATTAATAGTTATGTAACAAAGACACTGCATTCGACAATTTCAAAGCGAATTTGTATCTTTAATATCAATGCAAACTAAAAGATTGTATTTCACTAATTTGAATTTACACATCCAGTTTCCTAGACTAAAATAAAAATTACGTACACGAATATAACATTTACGAGAAATGCGTCATGAATTTAATGTTACAGGAACATGAGCCCCGCTAAGGCATTCTTGACTTAATGATATCGAAGCCACCGTTTTTAACTTATCTATGGTGACTTTTTTCAAATTTAACATTGCCACAACAACAACTGAGCCTTCTTTTTAATGCCATCTCAACTTTCAAGTCATGTAAATCATCTCTCAAACTGATGAATATTTTCGGGACAAGATCACGTGTTAGCCCACAGCTATTTGGAGCATAATATGCTAGTATTTCGAATGTGCCTATTTCTCTTAGTTGCGAATTAGATTTTACACATTTTTCTTTGTGTGTTTATCATTGATATTATGGTCGTCAAATACACCACACAAATGTGTGGAGACGTTCAGGTTTAAGAGCATTGAAAAGTAGCCAATGACACTTTTTTTAAGCATTAGAATATTCCAAAGAATCAAAACAACATGCCAGATTTCAAAATAATAATTGATTTTTTGAGCAAAGAAGCCTGTCAGTTTGGAATTCCTTCGACAAGAAAGAGACCATTAATTTTGTAGAATATAAAAGCAAAACTTCTTTGATTTTAATTTGTAATGCCACATTTTCATATTGGTAGTTGAAGTCTGGGAGTCAAGAATTATTCTTATGCGCTTCCAAATCGTGCGCAAAACATGTCATTCCCAGCCCATGTTTCCTCATCACATCACGATTCCTGTCCTTCCATAACAATTTTGAAATACCCTATCTCTTTCGATGCCCCCAGAAAAAAACCCTGGTTTTGCGATGGAATAATGTGCTCCTATAAGTGTCGTCCCACGTGAATTTGTCTCACCTTTACAGGGTATTAAACCGAATGCGTATTTTTACGGTGGGTTCCTCCCTTGCAAGCGGGTTATCAAAGTAAAAGAACTCTTTACTTCCAAGTAATGCACCCGCTATTCCAGTTTCACGGGGTCCAGCCGTGCGAAGGGCTGGGGAGGGAGGGGAAGGTCCGAGATTTCCCAGGCGACCCCCCCCCCCGCCCGACCCGCCCCCGGCCTCCGCCTTATCGCGCCTCGAAGCCGCCGCCCTCGCCGCTCGCCCGGCATCTGCCCCCTCCACACTCGCTAGGTGGCTCGACACCCCTCTCTCTCCCCCCCCCGCGACGTGCCCTCTCCAACCCGTGTTCCAATGAGCTTGGAGAATTGGGTGACCTCAGCGTGCCCGTGATTGAGCGCGGCATTTCCTTTTCGCCCTTTTTAAATGGTAAGATAACGAAAATGGAAAACTTTGTAAAAATAAGAAGAGACGCGGACGTCAGCCCGGGGTGATCTGGGGCCTCAACAATACTTTGACAACAACTGTGACTGATAATGGAATCGATTTTAGGGTTTTGCATCGGCTCTTTTATTAGAAGAGGTGCAAAGTTCTAGGCCTATAAAAAATTGGCAGTCACTAGCCTAGGACTGCCTCAACCCAAAGAATTGGATAATATGCTGACAGTAGGTGCCCTTCTGTGAATGCGTTTTTTTTACCTAGTTATAAACAACTTTTGTGAAACATTATAAGATCTAAACTTTAAGGGCGGTTTTTAAGCTAATTGTAATGAACAAAAAGTACAGCATAAATTGGAGTGATGTCCTTTCATGTTTGAATCAAATGTTTCCCTTATCGCAACAGATGGCGAAGTAAAATGTACAGGCAAAATACGTCCAACTTGCTTGATGTTCATAAAATGGAATTTAGACATACTTGAGGATACATGCAATCAAAATGCAGAACGTATTTAGCCACATACGCGCAGCATTCTTTCCTTTCCTCGAGGCTTTCTGAGCATATTAAATGCCATCGTGAATGATAATTGGAGCGCACTCTCCAACCGCGCCAACCCAAATATCTGCCGATGGACTATAAACACTATAAACTGAGTTCCTTTGAGAACTCATGCCACAATATTATTTTAAATGGGGGTTCATTTTTAGTACGATTGAGACGTTTCCCAATCGATGAACGTTTACTCTGATATCAAGAAGTCCATGACATCTTAATCTTCATGCTCGAGTCGACATTGAAATTCGAGACTTAGTCTGTGAGCAGAAGGGGAGTAAAAAACATGGCAAATCGCTTGAATTAATTCAAATGTTCTTAGTTCCAAAGAATACGAAGATTAATATCAGTTTCTATCTGAATAATACTCGCCAGAATGTTCAAATCAATACCCTCATCCAAGTGCTGCCTCTGTTAAATTTTAGCCGTCCTCTCGATTCTTAAAAATACGCAAATAACTGAATCACATAACATTGCGGAAGTAACAGAGAAAAAGAGCAGTCATCGTCATGAGTGTACAAGAACCGTTAGATGGAATAATAAATAGTTATGTAAGAAAACTGCGATCAGTCAACCGTAGTTTACGCAATCAAGTAACGAAGCCGTGAAGGATAATCCTCTCAACGTGGTCCATTCCAGAAGAGAAGGAGAATGCAGAGGCGGATTCTGTATCTTGAATCACGTCCAAGTCACTGCACATATATGCCAACGAACTATCCTTTGCCTTGAATATCCTTTGAGTGAATAAAAAGGTTCAAACCGCGCACCATTGTGTCCGCAGGCAAACGGCGCACGAAGAGAAAGCGATAAGCGGTCAGCTGAACTGATCCCACGAGAACTCAAGCCGAGGGCTTCGACATGGCTTCGGCTAGCTCAACTCCTGGGTAAAAGTAAAATGAACTTCGCAGTTTCAGGCTGCACTCTACGAAATCGATGGACACCAAGAGAATTGATATTCATGGTGCTTGAACGTATTTTATTTAGCACGCAATGCCGCTAGCTCCAGCTTAAATAAACTGGAAAATCCATTATTAAGGCGAAACCAGTCGTATGGTGATGAACTTGAACCGTGGGAAAGTGCCATCTCTTGAAGACCCAATAGAACATGGGGACCAAATTAGCGATCATCCGCCATTACTGCCATTTTCATTTATGGCGCATTCCAACAATGTATTTTGCCATCTTAGACAGCTACGCATAATCTATTTTTAAACCAATCTCTTTGACAAAAATTGGCCATGGCCTTGGAAAATAATGTAATTTGTGACTTCACGCGTGAAAATTTACCATTACAAACGACATTCTAAGTGTAAATTGCCTTCAAACCAAGACACAAATAAGAAAAAACCCAGTTGCAAGAAACCCTTACCTTTCGAAACTCTGGATTTCGCCTCTTCCTGTTTACTCGAATTTCTTTGGAACAAAGCATTTCCGTTCGCGCGGCCAATGTGTCTGCGCTCAACATTTTTGGAAATTTCCCATCGCCGCCCGATAACTGTTATTCATTATGTTGGTACGCATCATTGATCACTTTAATTGAACTACGCATAACAGCTTTTAAACTCCAGTCTATTCCCTCATATAAATGCAATGCGATCGATCGCAGAAGTTTCTTCGGTGGTCCTGCACCAAAAATCTCAACTGATGCTGTTAGTATCAAACTTGGCGTCGCATGGTTACAAGTATCACGACCGATGCCTCAGAATGACAAAGATAGAGACTTCCCTGCTGGAGGGATAAATGAAATGCATTATGCTAAAATCATTTCAGAAAAAATGTAAATTAGATCCAATGTGCGTTATTAATAAGATAAAGCACTTAACAAGAATTACTTGAGGATTAATGTATGTTTTTGATAGATAAATATCATAAACTACAAAAAAGCAAGCAAGAGAGGAATAATATAAACATATCTAAAAGATAGTAAAGAAACAGCAGGAAAATTCATGATTACATAGATTGCAATATCAAATGGTGGCGGAATTTACTTCAAAACCTTAATTTACCAATTAAATCAGAGTAGTGCACGTTATCATTTGTGGTAACATTCTGATAATAGTGGGCATGATTAATCATCAAATAATATACAATGTTTACACAAAAGTAAATTATGAAAAATATTATGAAGACGTAGATCAAAAGGTATTCTCTCAATATTTGAATAAACTCTCTTCGGACTTTTTAAACTATACAAAATTTTGGCTCTAGTTTGGAAGGTCAAGGCAATCTAAAACCCTTGGATATTAGTAGATTATAACTGAGGAGTTACCTGAAATCTAATATATTCAAACCACTGCATCGACATGTTTACCCGAGAATATAATATTCAACGGCTTTTAGGTTCACTTTGTCTTATCATTCCACAAAGCTAAGTACACCTCACACTGTGACATATATTTTTAGTTAAAATAATTATAAACGGTAGTTTTTATTTCAATTAAAGGACGTCATTTGAAATTCAGGAATTATCGCATGATGATTGTGAGTGCGGTAAAAATTTGAAACTTGGGAAATGCGGACTTTATCAAGTGATTTCTTTTATTTGGTCATACTTTTGAAAAAAACTTCGTCCCTAGACATGATTAAAAGTAAATATTCAACTGGCTAATGAGAACCACTCACTCATTGCAGTAGGCATACAGAGTAGTATCAATTTTGCCCTTGGGATTTTGAAGGTCAAACCTTAAACTCTCCTTACGATCGCAGTTCGTCTGAAAAAGAAATCAAGACTCGGATTTTCCCTCCGATGAGGTAATTCACAGTAACTCCGTAATTCACAGCGCCAGCTATTATCTCGACAATATTAGTTCCCAAATCATCGTAAGTTCACATTCAGTTATGTTGAATCACACACAAAACCTAGCGGTTTCTGTATGCCAATTCATCGTCTTCTTGGTCGAAACAGATCAAAGGTCACAATGTCTCCGCTTATGATTTCTCACGTGATAATGGCCGTAAGATTCTCTCAATTCGTTGGTTCTTGCCTCCTGTGCTCAGACCTTCACGACGATGGGATCCCATTTCAACTGAACGGCGGAAAAGCTAACATGTAAATTTCGCACAGTTTACTTTGTCAATCAACTATTCCATCAATTGAAAAAAAATTTTGGCTTCGAAACGTTTTCAACGCTTTTTTCTAGGTGTTGCGATGAATTCTGAAAGCACCTAATACCGTTTTGTAATATTTTTCCTTCACTCTCACAGCCCGAATCAATTTCTCCCCATTTCCTTCGACCCAAAATTGCTGACTCCTTCCTCGTTTAATCACTTTTATGTGCCAAAGGGACCTCGGATGTTGGCCAAATGGGAATTACATTAGTTAAACGAGTTGCCAACGGGCAGTCATTGTTAATTGGCAAACGATTATTGTTGATGGGTAGAGGATCAAAAACACGTCCACCTTCCATACACTTCTTTATGTGAGTAAGCTTTAGTTTACTCAAAGGAAAATGGTTCCTGGCGTAAATTGGTGAAATCGTCTCATGATTAAAGGAAACAGCTGTGTAACTCCACATGCATAATATATTTTCACGAAGTACGTTTCGCCACTGTATGAGGTCAGCCAGCCACACTTTAATTGAAAAGAATCTCGAGTAGGACATTCCACTGGCACGGCACCCCTGTACCCATGCCTACGCACGTCAGCTGAGGTCCATGACGAGGGGAGCTCTGCAGCAACTATGCATCCTTAAAATGCAATCCCGTCCTATCTAATTAGGCACACATTTTCGGGATTGAATGCGATAATTTAATCGCACTCGAAGTTTCGATCAACTTATTCGGAGCGCCATTCGTCGGAGTAAGCTCCCAGTGAGAGGAGCGAAAGGTGGAGTGTGTCTAAATGGTCCCGGCTGATCTCGAAACGTTGAAACGTGCGAAGTGTTGAAATTCACGGGTCAACTGTGGCGAATTCAGATATGAACTGAATTCAGATATGAAATCAACTTTCTAGCAAATATTTAGATCAAACATTTAAGCATAAAATAAATTAGAGAAAAAAAAGGACGAGAGGATTGTACATTTTACCGAACGTATTTTGCCAAAAATATCACGAAAACAAATTAATGTTCTCAAATAGAGTGAAAAATTGAGGTTTTAACGCTTTAATGTCAATTTTTTGCAAGAGTAAATGCATTTTTCTCGTTACAACGATCCTGAGACGGAATTGTACCGAATTAAAAGGAAAATGATTGAGTTTCAAAGGATTTCAGCAATTCGTAACGATCATCACCTGAAAATAATTCTAGCTTTTCAAATTGAAAAACGTGAGCACAAACATAATACAACCTAAGTTGGGTGATGAGTGGGTTGAGGTAGTTGCGTAGAACCTCCGAAATTCAGACGGCCTCGAAGCATTGTTTTATTATGGCACGGACCGGAATCCAGTGAAAGGAAAATGAGCGAAGGAAAGGCATTCCGCGTCTTTTTCACCATTTCTACTGGCGGAACGCGGCCCATTTATGATCGAAGAGGCGGCGGATAAAATCTGAACATAAACGGATTCAACCCCTCGTACTTCTCTCGAAGTGCACACCTACGCTAACTCTAATCGATTCCATTGAGAACCGTATTATATAATTGTAATTAAAAGCCCGAATAGGACCTTGAAAGAAAATAAGTTCATTAAAAATGAAAAATAATAAAGACTACACACATTTCTTATGAATCAAATCCGCTGCCTTGCGTCGTTCTTTACATACATTTATGATTTTAAATCGGAATTCCGGTGGCCTACATACATCTCAAACAACTTAATCGGAGATAAGTTTGTTATCGTGAACTTCTCTGATCTTGGACTTCCCTCACCCCTTTCTCCTCGGGAACAAGATCCGGGCTACGCGGCCCCCTCCCCTCCCCTCCCCTCCCCCCCCGTCCTGCGCATTCCCCAAACATGTCCCCTCCCACACTCATCCATCCCCCCCTCTCTCACTTCACTTCGGGTAAGCCACCCCCCCCCCCCGCCTCCACGCGCCCCGGGGTCCTTTCCCCCATCCCTCCGTGACCCCACCCCACCGCTCCCCCCAGGAGAGGCTCCCGAAGGCCGCGGGCACCTCCTCTCCCGCGCAGTTGTCCCTCTTTTATGCAGCTTTAAGGTCAGCCTCCCGACAGGCGGCTCAAAAGACCGCCCTTTCCTTCCCCTCCCTTTCATCTCTGACCACCGCCGCCCCTCCGCATCTCCATTACGGACGACGCCGCAGACACGTAGTCCACGAGGCAAAATGACGTTCCAAAAGCCACACACACCCCCCCGCTCCCCGCCCTCCCTCCCTTTTCCTTCCGTGTGCATCCTCCGCACCCCCGCTTAATCGCCACGTGCTCCAACCCCAAAATGGATCCTCCCCTCACATCACCCTAAATAGTAGTACCACCCCGTTGCGTCCATGGCGTGCGCCGAAACGTCCCATTTCATCCGCAGCGTTTCCCAATCCCTCTCCTTTCGATTTCGCGGACCGTCGTCCCATTCCCATCCTCCCGTTCCCATCCCCTCCCCCCTCCCACCCGCTGGAAGCTTCTTTTCCCGTCCGGTTTCGACGCCGTTTCACAGTTAATCGCTGCGGGATCGGAACGGTCCGGGTCGACTTTCCTCCGACGCATTCGGTCTCGCTATCCATTGGCCGGAAAGTTTAAGACGCTCATTCATCGCTCGCCTCGTGAGAGGAAATAAGCGCGGAAAACCCTCGGCGACATAATATTTTGGGGCGCATATTCGTTGGCGCTTGGGTCGAGCGCGATCCGACATGATTTCTTTTATTTTGTACCATGAATCACAGCGGACTTCACCACTTCTTAGAGGGTGGCATTGTGGAGGTTACACACCAAACTACTTTCGACATTAAATACTTATCCCTCCTAGTGGAGTCGGACAACCTCTTATTATGATCCCCTATATTTCCTGGAAAAATTGACATCTTGAATCTATCTGTTCTGCACTTAATCTCCCTAATTTTATAAGCATTATATCTCCTACTGTAGTAAAATGGGGGCAATAATATATTTCCACATCACTGCTGAAGAGACGTCCTTCCAATTTATACAAGAGACTTAATCTGTTATTTAACCTTCGCTCCGTGAGTGATTCCCAGCCTAGCTGCCCTAATATTTTGGATACGCTACTAAGTTTATCATAACAACGTTTTACAAATATAGCTCCTCTGCGCTACATGTGATGCAATTCGGCATTCAACGCCATGTGGATCCCATATACCTACTTGCTGCATATTCTAAACGAGGCCTAACCAGCGAAGTATAACATTTCTCTTTGACCTTTTCATCACATTTACCCAGTACTCTTATAATAAATCCTAATTTTTTGTTAGTTTGCCCAAATATTCCCCGCCCGTGAGAGTCACTCAGGAGAGGTCGTGAAATGATACAGCCATTAAAAAAGAGAAAAACAAATATATTTCATGATATTGTGCTTTATTAAAAAACCATAAACACAGCAATCATCCCGAAGGTCGGTTTGGTAGGTGATGGTAGAGTTCACCCAGTACTAAGCCTGACGGCGCGTGAAATTCACACATCAGGGTAGGGGGGTCAGTGCCTTTCCCTATGCCGGTTATGGTTTCCCAGGAAGATCTGGTACCCGAAAAATTACATGTTTTATATTTAAATGATGGAATTATTTCCACTTTGGAAACGAGCACTTATTAGAGAGTTAGATCGCCAATCGATATGTGGCTTCAGATGCCACAAAGCACAATTGTTAATGTTCAAAACGTCATTAATACGTATTTAAAAGTTCAAGGTATTTGCCTTGAATATGGCGTCCCACTCGAAAATTCAATCGGAAAATATTTAGCATGGATTGATTATATTCTTAGATCGTTTTGAAGTATCCATTTGCCAGCATAATTTCTTAACTGCGCAGTGGTACACATCTAAATATGCATTCATTTTACACGGAGATAAGATGCCTTTTGATGTCATCTGAGCGTTGGATTTGCCCTGTCGAGTTGAGCTCGAGAACAGACTTGTTCAAAGAGCAAACAATTTTCAAGAAAAATCGTCGAATGTAGCATTTGATCATTTCGTCATAAGCTGAGTGACCCCTAGGCGCAAAATGACGGAAAATGATTTTCTTCCAATGAAAAAGAACTTGATACTAAGCTGGATCGTCCTTTTTGGCCCAGAGCTGAGTAAAGGGAAACGAAAGAGGGATACCCGTTACATTTGACATCAAAAGAAAAATAAATCGGGGTCAGTAAATTCGCAAATTGAAGGCTAAATTAACACCGATGCTCGCACAATAAATGTGAAAGTATTAACAAGTCCTATTTCATAAAATAAGGTCCCGCAGTAACTATAAAACATTCGACTACTTGAACGATACGGCCCACTTAAAAGAATGCAATTGCCCACAAAGACTCAATAGCGGAGCATTCATCCAGTCCAGCCAGGGCCTTTTGAAAGCCCTTCACTAAATCACGAAGCAGACAGTTTGAGGCCAGTTTGAGGCACTATGCACAAAGGAGGAGGACTGAAGACTTTCAAGTATACGGGCGGCGATAGCAGAACATGATTGAAGAAATGCAGACAATTAATTTGAGGAACGCTAAATCGAAGGAGATATAGAATGCAAATAAAGGTGATGAATTGAAATGGGGAAAAGGTTGAGCAAATGCCTTCGTTGTTTCAAATACCTGGGAAGTAACATCAGTTTGAAAAGATAAGGAAACTGTTTTCAACCATGGGTATCAGTGAATATCTGCGGGGGTGTGGGAAGGGACCAAAGGATTGCATGGATGTGAAATGTGGAATATTAGGAAAAAGTAAGAAAATTACTTTTGTTAAAGTTTCGAGATGAGGCTATCTTGGAGAATGGAGATGATAAAATCGACAGAATTAGGAATTCATCCGAAGAACTGGAGAGAAAGGTATGAGAAAGCCACACTGGATGGGATGCTACTCAGGGGGGGAGGGGGGGAGGAGAGAATGCAGTTATACGAAAGGGAGAGAAGTGAATATGGTGGAAGAGAAGGGAATTTGGCGACAAGTTTTTGTCACTGTACGGACGTAATCTGCGGCAACACGGGCACAATTGGTAAATTCCATCGAATAGTATTATTCATCGAAGAAATTTTCGAGGGTTATTCTAAACGAGGAGGAGGAGAATGAATGGGGGAAAATTGAATGCTAGTGAGATTCTTTCTGAAAATGAATGCCTGCCTCGTCAGTTTGATTCCAAAGGGCGTGAGTCTCGTGGTTAATCAAAACCTAGAAGCGCACATTGCCTCCGCTAAAAGGATACGAAATCGACGTGCATTTAGAAAAACCGGTGAGGTCAGCGACAGGCACCGCTATCCATCTGGTCAAATGTTCTTCGTGCATAGAACATATCAGTATTTATGTACCGGGGAGAATTATATTAATTTTCCCTCAGAATTTTATTTCATTTTTCCTTGAAAGTTCTGTGTTTTGAATTATTCGTGTGTCTATGTTTTCATTGCTTGACGACCTGTCATCATAGTTTTCGGAAGAATAACACACAAATTCAAGAATCCATGGCATGTGTTTATTTTCTTTTGTGATATTTGGCGTACCTTAGTTCTAATTTAAATGAAGCGGCACGGAAAAATTTCCATGGAAAAATAGAAAAATAGAAAATAATGGTTTGTATATAATTTTCAACGTTTGAAATTACTTTCTGCTTTGAAGGTAACTTTGTCACTTCACACACAGGTGGAATTAGGATTGATTTGACGAACTTAACCATTAGACTCAACTTTGGCGCTCGTGTTATTGCGAACTGATTCCTTTCACGGCATGCTTCATGCACTGTATTGAGAGTCATTCTTTGAAGTTCCGTACTTCCAAATTACCTCGCAACATGTGTATAGTAAGCTCCCATGCCTCAGAATGCCCAACGAGTCTATCAATTCTCCCTTTCACTGTTTTCCGATGCTCCTTTCATTGCGTCCACACTCAGTAGAACGTCTTGGTTGATCATGCAATCGACCTTGATCAATCTAGGTTCGTGTAATTTGGCAGAAAATAAGAAAGTTGGCGGGATTGGACAAAATTTATGAAATTCTTACGAGGGAGGTTGCAATTGAATGATCGAAAATTAATGCTTGGAAGGCCTATTATTATTATCGAGAAATAGACAGCGGTTTTGCCGACGAAACTTTTACAGGAGCGTGTCAAAACTAAATATTTATCAATAATGACCAAATTATGGCACTTTTCCTCTATATATTGATTCATTACGTGACATATTTCGACGTGCTACATCACACTCAGGAGGAGATCTGTAGATTCTGTAGTAAATCGGAATGAAGTACTATCTAGGGTACAACAAGGGGCTCGTTTGGTCGTTGTTTTTGCTCGCCTACTACTTTATATCACGCCGGAAACTACGCATTTCGAGTAAAAATAAAAATAATATCCTTACAAAGAGGTATCCACGAATGGAATGGATTACCTGGAGACTTATTAGACCTCTTTTCTGAAACATTTTCCGGGGTGTACATTGGAACTATTCAAAAAAATTTTCTGGCTTGACATTGTTGATTTAACATTTTCATATATTATTATGGTTATGAAACATTATTTATTAACTTGAAGTTATAGTAAAATATGTTTTCTCAACTTAGTATTTTCTTATGAAATGCTCTTCTTAGATGAACATTTCTTTTACTTTGTGTGCGATGGTTCCTCGTTTATTATTATCCCTCGCTACTCAACTAATAGTTAAATTACAGCGTGTATTGCAACTACTTTTTCTCGCGACGCTTCATTCACATTAGTTCCAAACTTCTCTGCTTCTGCCACTTTCACTGCATCCATAAATGCATCCGCCTTACTTAGGCATTACTAGATTATGTGTCGTGTCCTGGTGTCGACATTTATGATCTCTTTTTTTGCTTTGAGAAGATTTTTCTTCTGGTGGAAGGCCTTAGGCTAGGCGGGGTTATTCATCCAAGACTATTGTTCTTGCATTAGTCACTGCCCGGCAGTGACCTTACAAAAATGGTTCATTCGAGGCATGCTTCAACTCTTATTGGTCAGCCTCGGATCATTCACAGCAACCCCGCCCCGTTCGACACACGTCCATGGTTGTGAACTAATCACTCCTGGGCATTTCCCAACGCATGTGTCCGGCAAAAGGAAACCTTGGATGGAAGCTTCGCATGGGAACTTCGGACGAGTGACGCAAGACGTAGAAGTGGAGGAGTAACACCAGCAACGTCTTCATTGGGAAATTTCATTCACAAATGGCATTACACTAGAGAGAAAATGAATGTATATTTTTGTATATATTGAACACTAGTGGCAACGACACGCAAAAAGGTTTCTGAGACCGTATCATAACCTATACTATGAACTCGGAATTTATTCATTTGGCAGAAAAAGACTAAAAAAACAGCTGTCTCTAAGTTGTGAGTGGACGCGTGTATTTTGGCATGCCATTAATGATGGGATCGTGCCCGTGGTCGTGATCGTGGAGGAAAAATGGTGAGGTGTAGGACTCTAAAACTGAATAGAAATGTTATTTTTGGCAGATTGCGCAGTGCTACGCCATCATTCGGCTTTTCCGTCCTCACACCAACCAATGCTATTCAACTACGCAGCAATGATATCCAATGCTATCGAAGCTTACACTCTCTCGTATATTATTGTTTCTTAAAAATGTGCGACCATAATAGAGTGATTCTTTTCTCTCGGTTGATTCGGGTTCGATCAAAATGGAACACGTGGATGCGCTTTTATTCATGCATTCATCGTGTCGTGTAATGATTTCCATTTATTCAGCTTATTATTATGTGCTCTCTCAAGGTAGCGATGCATTGTTCGGCGGCAGTTCACGCTGTACTTTCTGGAAGAGTGCTGCCAATCACAGGGGCATCGGAATAAAATGAGGAACGGTTTTGTTGCGTTGGCACTACTAGGCAGCTCAAAGATACCCAATTTCTAGGACAAGAAGCGCATGCGCATAGCGACGGCCAAAGACCGCCTCGGACGCGGGGTCCTCGCCTTTCCGCAGAAGAGGGGTTAACGGCCCGGAAATTCGCAATATCCGTTTCGTCTTGCCTTTTCCGCTGTGCTTCTGCTACGATCTCTGTCCTCGGTTCCACTCGAATGTCGCCGATTCGGTCAACTGAACTCTTGCCTTCACCGCGCGCAAGTATTTGAAATGACACCATTGAAACAATAAGGTTTGACATAGAACACAGGAGGGCAATGAGGAAGACTGACATACTATGATGGACACATGCGCACCGCACCAAAACACACGCGCCCGCGCGGATATCGTGTGTCGTAATAATAATGTGACGCTCCAAACGCTATAAAAACAAAAAATGAAAAAAAGAATAAAATCACTCTGGAAAATTATTTCCGTGATCCCTGCCACCTTCATCAGTGTCCGTGGTGCATGTATAAATATGCAAAGGAAATAAATAAGAGCCAATACTTTCGTAAATATGTATTCAATTACATAACACGGGCGAATATTTGGAAATCTTTGGGAGGAATAGCCCCTGTGGTCGCAGTAAGACTCTTGGATTTGTAAAGCTATATTTCCCTTGCATGAAAACACAATACCACCGAGAGGTGAAGCGAAAGGGGTCGTGTGTGTGTGTGTGGCGGCCCCGACGAGGGACAAAGCACGCAACCGCGGCACATCCAGGGAGGACAGGGGCGTGGCTCGGAACGGTATCGCAACAGGTGCTGTGCCTCCCCCTACCCACTCTTTAATTTGCTCATCACTACCACCAACCCCCTCATTTTCTCACGCTAATTACGACCCCTGGACCTTCCGAAGACAGAATCGCCTTTTGCCCCTTTAAACCGCTCCCCTCTCCACCCGGCTCGAGTAAGCCTCCCTCTGCCCTCCTTCCGAGCTCCCTGCCCTTCCAGAAGTCTGCACTCAAGGTCATGCTGCACCAATCGTGATGCCCAAGGGCCACGACCTTGCTGGAAGCGAAATCCTCGGCACCTCCTGCTTGCCGCTGCCCCCTTCAGCCTCCCCGTTCCCCTCTCCGCTGGACCCCGCTGCCCGGGGAGACTCATCGGGATTGGTCTCACCATCGACGAGTGATGCCATCCACCGATCACTTCGACGAGGAGTGCTTGCTTGCGAGCAAATACACGTTTGCGAAGAATAACCAACCGAGGTGCCCTCAATTTTCGCTTTTCTATTTTCTGTCATTTTTCTCATGAAGGGGCCTAATGAACGCAGCCTTGTAAGAATTCACAGACGTGACTTTTTTGATTTGTCGTTTCGAAATGAAATACCATATCGGAAAGACTTTTGAAAAACGGTACCGTATTCGGCAAGATACGTAATACAGCGGAATTTCTTCTACTAATTGATTGAGGGAGGGGGAATTGTACAGCTTCAACATTCCAGAGACCTTATTCGCTTGGCTCTGGAGCGGCTCCTGAGCAATAAAAGGTGGCATTGCCAATAATTCTAACAAGCTCAGCAATAGTCCTGGAATTTAAAAATGGATAAAACTATATATATATATATATATATATATATATATATATATATATATATATATATATATATATATAGCCGCTATAACCGCTATATATATATATATATATATATATATATATATATATATATATAGCGGTTTGGACAAGCACTTCTCAGGAAGGTGAGGACGGTGCTTTCTGTTGATATGAGACAATGCCAACGCCTTTAATCCTTGGCGTTTCACTTCCCTAATTGCCAACGCATCCATCTGTCTGCCATTTCTTTAATTATAGATCTCTCACCATGGACGAAAATGGCATTGGTCCGCCGACGCCTTTTACGAACAGCTGGAGCGTTTCACTTCCCTAATCACTAATCAATCAACGTACTAAGAAATGACCACACATTTCAAGAACCCAGTTTCCTTATTGTCTTTATGATGAAGGGCGATGCAAGATCGACGAAGAAATCATTTGGGGTGTTTTTTGAATACATCCGGTCAGTGTTTACGAGTTCATTGATTTTCGATTCAGAAACATGACATTGGGAGGAGCATTCTACTATTTTCAATCTCATTTTATTTATTATGATTCGCTTTTATACACAATCAATCGTGATTGAGTCTGAGTTTCCGTTTAATCTCACTGAATCGGGTTACTAACTCAAATGTCATTAATTCACGCTCCTGGATGAATATTTCAAGTACACAATATTTTGTATTTAATGTAATAAGCAAACGCAATTCACTATTATCATAGCTAATCCCAAATCAACACGCTCAGTTCCCATTTCTCTCGATTACTTTGGCCACCGTTTGAGTGAGTGAGTCTCGCCACTCATTCCTTTCCCACCGCTGGAGCCGACACTTGTTTCCATGAACGCTTTCGGTGAAATTTCAAGTTCAAACGAACTGCGATTCTTCTATACAGGTGAGATTTCTCACATTCCAATTGAAGAATTAAGTCTCTCACTAACCTTAATTACGCAACGAAATAGATGAAGGGCTGAAATTTCGGAAAACAAAAGTGATGGCAATGAAGGAGCGAAGGCTCAGTAAAGTATTCTGATTGAAATGGCCGCTCGATGAAAAACCCTCCCTAGAGTATGTGATTTCCAGAGATGCGGGGTAATCGTTTGCAAAGATGTTGGCTTGTATGTATAGCCGATAGCTTCCCGTTCTGGCCCTGGCCTTGAGCAGAGCTTGCCGTCCAATCAAACGACCAGTTTCGTTTTGAGGCTGTTGGCAGCGTAGCCGAGCCATGTGATTCCGCCAGCAAGGACTGGATTGATCCGGTCACCCGGCAATACTCCATTGCTCCAGGGATACACTCTCTTCCGACAACTCCGCATGCACTCCACACCAATCGGACATTCCTTGAGGAACCACGGCTCAAATGAATTAGATCAGAGATGCAACTCAGAGATGGCGACTAAGTGCCCGGGGAGGGAAGGGTGTTGAGGTGCGGCACCATGCCGCTCATTGTCTATCTGCCATTTAGAATAAAGTGTCGGTAAATTGCAGAGTACCATACAAATAACCGTCTGTGCGATGTTCCAAGAAGCTCAGCTAAAAGAAAGAAATAAATAGTAAATTATTAATGCAGTCTCAATAAAAAGTTGAATTTTATTTCCGATATTTTCGCGAAAATATTTCCATGTGTGTACGATGCATTTTCTACAAACTTATGTCGACGCTTGCGTTATGTTACCAAGGCTATGGCAAGTAGGCTATGCGTATCACATGCTATAGTCATGTAACTACAACATCATAAAGGGAAATCACCCTCGTATGCATTCATACTTTTTAAATATACAGAGATTAGGTAAAGATCTACACCAATAATTGTAACTTTCAGTTACATCATCAATTGTTTCGTGAGAATTAGCCACTTTTGAAGATCTCTGAAAGCATTACCAAGGGGCTGAATACCGAAAATGGACCCGCACAAATCGGGACGTAGGAATTGCAAAATATTTCCATTATCAAGAGGTGCGCCATCACTCATAAATGTCGACGCTCCCGACGGAGAGGCTCCATTATCTACTCTTCAAAGCCAAATGCTCGTGAGATGCCAAAATAGCCATCATCTGCGGATTTCGACAAGAGATAATATAAGGAGGAATTTGTGAGGTATTAGGCAAAAGTGGGCGAATCCAAGCGGCAGACGGAGGAGGTTCATGGAAAATTGGGTTGAAAAATAACTTGATTTCCATTTCTATGGGATGAATTTTAAATGAGTGACATGATGGCCGACTAGGTAAAGAGACATCCGCATTGAAATCGCACATGATTCAACAAACTCTCCGAAACCCAAGCGGGTCAATTTTCTGGAAAGAAGAACTTCGTGAAAAAACGTGGCATGTCGTAGAGACATGATCCGGCCTTCCTATAGCCTAATTATTTGAATTGCACATCAGGGCTTCGTTTGGGATAATGTCCACACTCACCCATTTAAACCGTTCTTCAAGTCTATCATTACGGTGGGGAGCATATTAAGTGTTAAATTTATATCGTTTCTGAAGAATTTCAAAGAAGACACTTAACTAAATTGCATGCCATCCAACCAATATCGAGCCCTGATTGGGATACCTTACGCCCTCGGCATTTTAAATCAATAACAACATTCAATGTAATACACATACTATACTATATACTCGTTAAACCATTGCATTATCCACTTCGGCACAATGTTCTCCAGCCTTGATGTTGGTTGCCCTCCGCGTTTTCTTGGCAAAAAATTGGAATATTAATCTTGATTATTGTGCAACTCGATACGAATATAAAAGAGGAATTTATCGAAAACATTTAATGAATATTCTTCCTCATCAAATTAATATGCCATTGGTATTAACTCCGCCTACTTAACCTGATGTTCTGGCGGGGAAATATTCTGCATTTCATTAAACACGATATCATGCAGGTACTGTAATTACTTAAATAGTGCGTGCGAACCAATTCAGATATATTATTAGTGTGCTGCACAAAATCCGAGTACAGTTCTTGTGAATAGGAATGGTTTCTCAAGCCTATTGGGGAGTGGATAATTCTGCAAAGTAATGAAAATCATAAGCATGAATAATAGTTAAATTACTACATTGAATAGATATTTCAGGTGATGGACCTCAAAAGTCGGTGAGCCTAAAGCAAAGTCCAAGTATAACATATGTTTCTGTATCTGTGAGCTAGCGTTTTTAAATGTTTTGGGGTTTTGAAATGATTCGGACGAATAAGAAAGCAGCTGCTTTCAAAGTCTATTGCAACCAATTGGCTATTTGACCATTTATGTAACTATACTTGCATGCCAATCAAATGCTTGACACATCTCTTGATCCGACTCAATCATCGAGGAGCGAAAGGGTAAAACGTTTAAAAAGACACAGTTGAAGAGAACAAAGGCTGACATCCGTCGCAATTTGCGAATTAACACACGCTTAAACATTGCTTCGATTGATAATCATTTGTCACAAAAAACCGAAGGAAGACATTGAGAATGGAATTTTACAGTTGAATGGAGAGAGGGAGAGAGAATTCAAGAAGTGTAAATACGACGAAATATATAAGTCGGGAATCACTTCATTGAGATAATAATATGAGCGATCTTACACTGACCAAGCAGGGATCTGCTTGGTCAGTGTAAGATCAGTGCAGGGATCAACCATCTGCTCCGTAGTATCAAAGCACACAAGGCACCTGGTCCGGAAGAAATACCTGCTAGAATATTAAAGGAATTAGCTGAAGACATTGCCCCGTTTTTACATATTGTTTTTCTAAAATCGATAGAAGAAGGCTCAGTGCCTCGCGACTGGAAGCTAGCCCATATAACTCCCATCTATAAAGGCGGTGATAGGGATAAACCAACCAATTACCGACCCATTTCTTTGAAATCGATCTCTTGTAAAATACTGGAACACATTATTGTCACTAACATTATGAGATTTCTTGATAGTAGGAAAATCCACAACCAGATATTTCTAGAGTGACTTCGGTTTCTTACTATTATGATTTCTGATTGTTCGGGGAAAGAATGAGTATTTGTACCTATCTGTCCTGGAATCTATCTCCCTTAGTTTATCTTTGTGGTCTGATCTACCTAAGTAGTGTGGGGCCATTATAATTCCTTCAGTGTCATAGTTAAACTCGTTTGTTCTGAACCTTTCTAAAAGTCTAAGCCTCGCTTGTTCTCTCCGCACTTCAAGTGGTTCCCAGCCTAATTCCCCTAAGAGACCTGTCACACTTGTGTTCTTATCATAACAATTTTTAACGAATCTAGCGGATTTTTTCTGGACTTTATTTAATTCTTTTTGCCAAATTTTCTCCCAAGGATCCCAAATACTTGCGGCATATTCCAAATGAGGTCTAACTAGAGCAAAATAACACCTCTCTTCAACTTTTTCATTACATTTCCCCACCACCCGTTTAATGAAACCAAGTTTCTTTAAAGCTGATCCGCATATTGTCCTGATATGTGCTCCCCATGAAAGGCGTGGTGTTAGAACAACCCCCAAATATTCTAAGTATATCGTGAACGATCTAAGTATATCGTGAATGAAGAGACCAAGTTGTGTTTCGCAAGATCTGCTTTTCCTAAATCCGTGCTGGTTGTGGATTAGTATTTTCCTACTATCAAGAAATCTCATAATGTTAGTGACAATAATGTTCCAATATTTTACAAGAGATCGATGTTAAAGAAATGGGTCGGTAATTGGTTGGTTTATCCCTATCGCCGCCTTTATAGATGGGAGTTATATGGGCTAGCTTCCAGTCGCGAGGCACTGAGCCTTCTTCTATCGATTTTAGAAAAACAATATGTAAAAACGGGGCAGTGTCTTCAGCTAATTACTTTAATATTCTAGCAGGTATTTCTTCCGGACCACGTGCCTTGTGTGCTTTGATACTACGGAGCAGATGTACTATTCCCTGCTTGGTCAGTGTAAGATCGCTCACGTGTTCCCCGGGTGGGTGTGGAGGATCGTTTGGTGCGTTTGTGTTTTTATTGTAGACGCTCAGGTAAAAATGGTTTAAAATATTTGCCTTTTTCACGCTATCTGTATTGATTTCTCCATTTTCCGTCTTCAAAGAGTGAACAGTGGGACGTTTACCCTGTATTTCCCTAACATAGGACCAGAATGACTTTGGATTTTCCTCAAGATATTCGCTTAGCATTTTATATTTAAAAGAGTGTAGTGCTGTGCGCATAATACTTTTCGTCTTACTACGACATTCTTTTAGTTGCTGTGTGGATATATTCATATAAACTATATCGTCACTTTTTAAACTCTTTTTGAAATTTGACTGTAGCTTTCTTTGCCTTCTTAATGCCGATCTGACTTCCCCGTTGTACCATATAGGTTCCTTACTGTCGCATTTGAGTTTGGACGGGATGTACGTCTTCATTCCTTCGCGTAAAATATTTAAGAAATAATTCCAAGTGTTCTCTGTATTGGTTGTCACTGTTTTTGTCTTGTATTCTGGTAATTTTATCTTTAAATATTCTCTTAGTCCGTTAAAACTTGCCTTGTCGTATAGGTATATTTTACGCTTTTCTTTGTTTATTTTGACGAACTTAGTTTTTAACTCTACAAGAATAGCCTTATGGTCACTGATTCCGTCTATTATTTCAATGTTAGTAATGATTTCGGGCATAGAAGTCGCAAAGATGTCTAGTATGCTTTGGCCCCGTGTTAGTGATTTAAAAATTTGTTCTAAGGAGTGTTTTGTGAATATATGAAGGAGTTCTTGGCATGAATCTCTGTTTTTGGCAGATTTTCCTACGCAGTAGTTGTCCCAGTCAATTGACAGTAGATTTGTGTCACCAGCGATTATAGTAATACTGTTGCTTTGTCTGCTGCTGATAGTGGATATTTGTTCGTCGAGCTTGTGTAGGACATCTGTGTTAGAATCTGGGGGTCTATAAAATGAACACACGAATAGGCTTCTTCCATTGCAGTCCTTAATGTTGCACCAAACGCTATCTATGTCATTTACATCGCATTCATATCGTTGGTTATTAAGATGTGACTTTACTGCAATGAATACTCCCCCACCCAATCTATTTGGTCTGTCCCTTCTGTAAATTGTGAAACCGTTTGAAAAAACCTCATTGTTTGCTATATCTCCCGTGAGCCAGGTTTCCGTTCCAACTACTATGTCTGCGAGTTTACTGAAAAAAATATGTTCAATATCCGATACTTTGTTTCTAGTGCTACGGCTGTTTAATGTTATAATTTAAATTTGGTCAATTAATTTTTGTTTTTCGGTTTTATGCACGCCAAGAAAACTGTATTGAGACGATTCGTGGTTAACCGAGGCAAAAGAATGACATTCACTCGCATTGCTATCTGCTATGAATTTAGAGGCACCAATTTTATTAAATTTACATGGGTTACATGTTGTTTTAACGCAAGTGTTTGTTTGTTCAATTATTTTGGGATTCGAGAGGTATAACCTGATCTGAATTGACAAAAAAAGCTGAATTCTACTGTATCAGATAATTATATAGGAATACAATTTGTTATTTTTAATCAGATTGTATCTACCCATCTACTTCATCGTAGAGTCAGTGCAACGGTATAATAGTGCCTATTACTAATAGCGCCGCCTCTTATTAAAGCCGTGCCTCAAATGCAACGGAAAACACTGTGAACGACATGAACTTTAAAAGGCAAAAGTCTTTCGACGTCCAAGTATACCTATCCTTTCCAAGATTACGCCTTCTTCATTCTAATTAGAATAGAGCACATGAAAAAATATCTAGGATTCATATTTTTAGGTGTAATTTTGACAAATTTGGCCCAGACCACTTCATTCACCATTCAATCTAGCTAAACGTATCAGGAAAATATTTAAATATACACCGAGTAAAATATTAATTTATATCATTTAGGGAAATCTACTAATGTACAGGTGCACTTTGATATGTATATGACAAAAGTCCAAGAAGTTGCGGGAGATACTGCGACAAAAACTTTCAATGGAGTTATTCGCTAAAATCATTCGCCTTGCCAGGAAGACGAATTACAAATGTCATGAACCTAGTAACACATGAACTGAAACAGTAATACATTAAGCTTACATTTTGTGCCAATACGATTCTTACCTTATTCATTGTAAACATTGACATGTGTATATATATACATACATACATGGGTGACCCTACCAGGAGCATTTATTATTACTCCCGCCAGCACAGCTCTAGGGGTCATCGGAACGCACAAGCCCTTCCACCACGTCAAGGTTGTAGTCCGGGGGGGGATATATATATATATATATATATATATATATATATATATATATATATATATATATATATATATATATATATATATATATATATATATATACATATATATATGTATATATATACATATATATATATGTATATATATATATAAAACAATAAACACAGTAATCAACCCGAAGGTCGGTTTGATAGGTGACGGCAGAGTTCACCCAGTACTAAGCCCTATACGGCGTGTGAAAATTCACACATCAGGGTAGGGGGGCCAGTTCCTTTCCCTGTGCCGGTTATGGTTTCCCAGGAAGACCTGGTACCCGAAAAATCACTTTAGCTTGGGTTGACCCTCTGGTCAGCAGTCCAACGCTCTACCCACTGGACTACCGCGACCCAATATATGTGTGTGTGTGTGTGTGTGTGTGTGTGTGTGTGTGTGTGCGTGTGCGTGTTTGTGCGTGTGCATGTGCGTGTGCGTGTGTGTGTGTGTGTGTGTGTGTGTGTGGGCTTGGTTCAGCCCGGGGGGTTTAAATGATTCACCCACCCAGATATGCGTCATCTCGCAGGTTCTCACCTCTATTAAACTGATAATTTTGGGAAGGATTTCAATCACCGAAACGGAGAAGCAGTCGTCAAAGGATTGATTGTGAGAAGCAGTGTGAGTAGGGATGTGGTAGTTAAGCAAGGTGGGAGATTTGGTAGAATATCGGTGGTTATTCATGCGGAGGGAGAGTGCGGTCGTGCATTCGCCCACGTAGAAGGCAGGGCAGAAGTTACAGGATAGGCGATATATAATATTTTTTGAGGTACAGTTGGCGACCGGTTGGGAGTTGGTACTGAGTGAGGGGGAGGGTCTTCGAAGATGACAGCATTTGCAGCGTGGGCGGTTGCATGGTGCGGATAGGGGCGGGGGAGAGACGGGGGTGCTCGCGCAGTTGGTCTTGTGGACCTCTAACTGATCGTATATCCTACCGACCTCTTCTTCCTTATGATTGCTCGGTGGAATGTATACCTGAATAATAACCAAGTTCGTCGGTTCTGGAAATCCAGTCGGCACCAAAATTCTTAGGGACCTTTCTTTTGTGTGTCTAAGTTTTCTTTGTCTTCTTTCCGCCTATAACGAACCTGGTATTCACTTTTGGTCGCATTTTTAGAGAATATATATATATATATATATATATATATATATATATATATTTATTTATTTATTTATTTATTTATTATTGGTAATGTACCGTTTAAGGTAGGTTTTGGATTGGCCAAAGGTACCAAACAATTTTCTTGTCTCTCTCAACTAAACACCCTACCCTACAATAAGCCCCTCTTTCAACTCCATGTACTTCCTTCCAAGTCGTGCACTTTATTTACCTTTGGAATGTGCAAATTACGTTTTCAAAAACAAAATGATGGAACAGACGCGTAGTCACTCGGAAGACTATGCTCCAGCCGGCGACACTTGATGTTGTGTTTATGCTTTGCCATAAATGGCGAACCTAAGGGCCGAAAAGTCTGAGAGCACCGGGAGGCGATTACAGATGAAAATGCACCAAATCTCGCGGTGGGAAGGTTTCGCTGCCAAGCTCACCGATCAAGCAGTACCGTCCGGAAAGAGTGGGCCGAAATTCCTTTCTCTCGGGTGGGAGTTCCAGTTGAGCGGGAGTGCCCGTGGTCACGAGGATCCCACAAGTCGAGCAGTTTGCCCGAGTCGACCACGTGGCCAACGCAGCGGCGACGCGTCCCGCGAGTATATGTATACACACACACACGCAAGCAATGTTGACGGAAAGAGAGCGGATTCCTAAAAATACAGCCGCATTTTTAAATCACCTCACCGTTGACCTTTCTGCCGCGACTGTGTTTTCCAAATTTCCCCTTGCCTCCTCGTCCGCTAAGGTTGCTCCAACTCTCGAAGGAATCATTGAACTAGTTCTTGCAATTAAAACGATCATGTCTCCTCTTTCCATGTAATTGCTCCTAAGATAGTGTGCGTGGCTTGCTTGATATCAAACATAATGTTTCATAATCCCTTGAAATCGCGCAAATTCTAGGAAAATAATGAATAATGTGTTATGAAAGAAATCTCCAGCTGCTGAAGATGAAATATGTCATAATTGCAATATTGTCGCAATCAAGTCAGTAACCTCTAGCATGGCGGGAACCACATAAAATAGCCATATTTCTATCATTGAAAAGATTAATATGTCGCTAAATAATTAATTTGATGACAGAAATATATCTTTTTTTAAATCAACGTTCCCTAAGAGCGAATTGCAATAAGTGCTCTTCCTGACTACTTAAAAGTTACACAAAATTTCTACCTCATATAAATAGCTCTCATTTTATCTTTTAAATTTCAAGTTTCAATTTAAACTTTGCCATTGACGTGTCCAAATAGTTAAAATAGTGAATGCACGACAAAATTAGTGCAAAATGCGCGCGACTATTCGAATAAATATTTATGCATTCTTAACACTTGAAAAGTGGTTTACCATTACCGATCTTGAGCAATCATCGTTCGTCAGCATTCTGTACCTCCAGCTTACCACGAAGACGTGTGGCAGAGCGAGTTAGGCCACCAGTCAGCAGAAATAAGTTCAATCAGTGATTTTTGGTGTTCATCTACATTCCTGCATTTATATAATACCCCACAAGCCGCCGCAATCGCGTATGGCGGGGGGTGTTAGATCACCACCCGTATGCAATATCACCACATACATGCAAAACTATACCAACAGCCCATACATTCACGAAAAAATCCTTTCATTCGACGCGCATGCAAATACATATACTATCATCTAAAAAATAGTTGCACCTTGAGATGCACTATGAGTGTTCCGTATATTTTAATTCTTAGAAGTTTAAGCTGACTTGACGTTTCCTGATCCCGTGGCTGCGAGCTGTACGCGGAAAAAGATCATTAAACTCGAATATTCGGTGCTTACACAATAAATCAAGTCGTGAATGTAAGCTCCATGCTTTCAGTGGCTCCTAATCAACGATATCAAATTATATATTGACGCTTTCCGATCATTTATTAGGATTCTTCAGGATATATATATATATATATATATATATATATATATATATATATATATATATAATGGGCTGACACAACATAACACAAATAGAAAAGAATAGACACATATAAAAGAACACTTACACGGTAAATTGTTCGAGCTTTCGGCCCTCTCAGGGACCTTCTTCAAGAGAGACATATATATATATATATATATATATATATATATATGTATATATATGTATATGTATATAATGTATTTATATATATATATATATATATATATATATATATATATATATATATATATATATATATATATATATCCCTCCCCGGACTACAACCTTGACGTGGTGGAAGGGCTTGTGCGTTCCGATGACACCTAGAGCTGTGCTGGCGGGAGTAATAATTATTGCTCCTGGTAGGGTCACCCATGCCAGATAGGTCGAGGGTTAGGAGCCAGACGAAAGGTAATCCACGTAGCGTCCGTTCCTCAGTGAGGCGGCTGCAATGGCGTCTGACCCCAGTGGGGCGGCCAGTAATGGTGTCACGTTAAAAACACTATTGAGGAAGGCAACGGGAAACCACCTCAATTATCATTCCAAAGATTAACATGATGGACTAAACAGAGATTTTGAGCCCTGGCAACTACGGGGTTCGGCCCAATCGGCCGTGTGTCGTGCCCAGCTGCGGGGGAGGCAAGGCTTCCGCGGTCGTCATCCCACGAAACCCTTGCAAGGGAAAACCGGCAGTAGCAGAACAGAAGACGCAGGAGAAGAAGACCAAATTAGTTAGAATAGGAACGTAGAATGTTAGCACAATGATGAGGGCAGGGAAGTTGGAGAATGTTAAGCGAGAGATGGAAAGGGGAAATATAGATATTTTAGGTCAATGGGAGGTGAGATGGATGGATAGCGGGGATTACTGGAGTGATCAGTATAGAATAATATACAGCGGCGGGGACGAGAGCCAACGAGGGGTTGCCATAGTATTAAATGAAGAGGTAGGAAGAAGCGTATTCAACATAGATCAGGTAACGGATAGATTATTACCAGTAGCGATAAAAGGAGAACCGACAAACTTGGTTATTATTCAGGTATACATGCCACCGAGCAACCATAAGGAAGAAGAGGTCGATAGGATATACGATCAGTTAGAGGACATGATCGCGTGTGTTCCTGCAGGGAAACATTTGATAGTGATGGGGGATTGGAACGCGACTGTAGGCGAAGGAAGAGATGGTGATGAGGTCGGGGACTACGTTTTCGGCACGAGGAATGACCGCGGGGAGAAAGCAATTGAGTTCTGCAGGAGACAGGGGTTAGTCATCACCAACACTTGGTTTAGACACCACGAAAGACACAGGTATACATGGAAAATTCCAGGTGACTCAGGAAGATATCAGCTAGATTATATCCTGGTTAGACACAGGTTTAGGAACAGTGTGATAAATTCGCACAGCTTCCCGGGAGCGGATGCGTAATCTGACCACAATTTAGTTGTTATGAAATGTAGCGTCCGTTTCAAAAAGATAAGGCAGGGGCGGCGGGTAAGGAAATGGAACGTAGAAGCATTACATAGTTTGAAAAGGAAGGAGTACCAACAGGCGGTAGAGGATATCATGGGCATGGTAAAGAGCTAAGTACTATCGAAGGAAAATGGGAAAGTTTCAAGAAAGGGTTGTCGAAAGCCGGAAAAGACATTATTGGAACCGTTGACGCGAAAAGGACTAGGAAACCATGGATCGCAGATGAGATGATTACAAAGATGGATGAGTGGAGAAAATGGAATAATGCCAATACAGAGTTAGGCAAAATGAAGTACAAAGAATTGAACAATAAATAGAGGCGGGCGACAAATAAAGCAAAAGAAGCATGGTGGAAGACGCAGTGCGGGGATATGGAAAGTCTGCAGAGGAAGGGTGAAATCGGTGCGCTGTACAGCAAAGTTAAATCGTTATCGGGAAGTAATAAATGAAGATCTATGCTAACAGTTAGAGATAAGGCGGGTAAGGTAATAGTTGACTCAGGAAAGATCCAGGAGAGATGGAAGGATTATATAGAAGAACTGCATAGTAAAGAACTTAGACCAACAAAGTTAGGCATAGAAAACAGCTTAGGTCCAGGCATACTCGACGATGTCATTGCAGTAATGAGATTATTAATCGAGAGGAATATAGAACACAACCAGGAGGTATTTGCCTGTTTCGTAGAGTTCGAAAAAGCGTTTGATAGAGTGAATTGGGAAAAACTAATGGGTATATTGCAGAAAATAAGAATATATTGGAGGAAAAGGAGGCTAATCCGCAACCTGTACATGTCTCAGACTGCTCAGGTGCGGGTGAGGAGTCCGGATGGGCGGTGTTAGGAAGAGGTGTAGGGTAGGGTTGCCCATTATCACCGTTGCTGTTCAACCTATATGGAGAGGAAATGATTAAAGAAGCATGGGAAGAACTGGAGGTAGGAATGAAGGTGGGCGGGGAATTCGTAAAATCAGTTAGGTTTGCTGATGACCAAGCTTTAGTTTGTCAGTCAGCCAAGGGGGTTCAAGCATTGCAGGGCGAATTGGAAATTCAGTGCGACAGGTATGGGATGAGAATCAATATTAATAAAATAAAGGTTATGCGATGTTCTAGAAAGAAAAAGGCTAAGCTTAACATTAAAATAGGAGGGCAACAACTAGAGCAGGTAGAACAGTTTACGTATCTCGGAAGTGTTTTGGACCGACACGGTCAAAGTAGTAGGGACGTAAGAAGAAGAATTGCGCTAGGCAAAGAGGCTTTCACAAGGAGGAGAGAGTTGATAACAGGGACGCTGAGTAAGGTTGTTAAGAAAAGACTCGTAAAAACTTTGATATGGAGCGTAGCTATGTACGGCGCGGAAACGTGGTCATTGAAGCAGGAGGATAGACGTAGACTGGAGGCTTTTGAAATGTCGGTGTGGAGAAGAATAAATAAGGTGAAATGGACTGAGAAGAAAATAAATGAGGAAGTACTTCGAATGGTAGGCGAAGAGAGGGGTTTGTTGGGAGCAATCCTATGGAGGTAGGAAAAGTGGTTGAAGGGGGTATTGACCGGCAGTGGGATGTTGAAGACTGTAATTGAGGGGAGAATGTTAGGCAAACGAGGAAAGGGCAGGAACAGGATAGGGATGTTAGACGGGATGAAGGGAAGAAGAAAGTGCTCAAAGATAAAGAGGGATCTGATGTAGAGTAGGATGCTGGATTTGGTGTTTAGTTAGGAGCCACAAAATATTTATTTAGTAGCTGTGTCCATCCAAAAACCTACCTTAACCGGTAGATTACCTAATAATAATATATATATATATGTATATGTATATATATATATATATGTATATGTATATATATGTATTCATATATATATATATATATATATATATATATATATATATATATATATATATATATATATATATTGCTCAGAAACCCGCCTCACTCCTTGCAATCCCTCGCCAAGGATCAGAGAGTTCCCGCGCTCGGTCCAACCTCCGTAGCACCCGAATACGTGCCAGAAGTGGTTTGGTTCCGTTGATAGCCGCCGCCTCAGTCTGCTCTCTCCTTCTCTTTTTTTCATTTGAAAGATAATGGAAACATGGACGCAGTCGGTATTATCAATTCCCTTCCCGAGTCAGACAAAAAAGGTCTTTGACGCTTATCAAGAAGGCTCGTGGCGTCTTTTAGGGAATTGAGACAATGAGGAGAGACGAGAGCCTTATTTCAATAATAATAATAACAACACTTCCATCAGTTGTAAATAATAGTAATAAACTGAGTTAGTCCATGGACCAGTCAAGTTGACTACGAGTATAATTTGCATAATGATCATTTTAAAAATATTGCCCACTAATTCCTGTAATAATTGTCATGGCAAAATAGTTTTTTTTTTTCGAACCAGGATTTCTATTTTCACGGAAAATATTTTCAAGGCATATATTCTAAACCGCAGAGGATTTTTACTTGCATTTGAGTGGCCTCGTAAACTACATCGCAACTCGTAACTCCCTTCATTTTCCCAATACATGTATATATATATATATATTTTTTTAAGGTAATCTACCGGTTAAGGTAGGTTTTTCGATGGACACAACTACCAAACAAATATTTTGTGACTACTAACAAAACACAACCCTAAATTCTACTCTACACCAAGTCCCTCATCATCTCTGAGTACTTTCTTCCGCCCTTCATCCCGTCCAACATCCCTATCCTGTTCCTTCCCTTTCCTCTTTTGCCAAACATTCTACCCTCTATCACAGTCTTCAACATCCCACTGCCGGTCAACACCCCCTTCATCCACTTTTCCTGCCTCCATAGGATTGCTCCCAACAAACCCCTCTCTTCGCCCACCATACCAAGTACTTCCTCATTTGTTTTCTTCTCTGTCCATTTCACCTTCTCCATTCTTCTCCACACCCACATTTCAAAAGCCTCCAGTCTACGTCTATCCTCCTGCTTCAATGACCACGTTTCCGCGCCGTACATAGCTACGCTCCATATCAAAGTTTTTGCGAGTCTTTTCTTAATATCCTTACTCGGCGTCCCTGTCATCAACTCCTTCCTCCTCGTAAAAGCCTCTTTGCCTAGCACAATTCTTCTCCTTACGTCCCTACTACTTTGAGCGTGTTGGTCCAAAACACTACCGAGATACGTAAACTGTTCTACCTGCTCTAGTTGTTGCCCTCCTATTTTAGTGTTAAGCTTGGCCTTTTTCTTTCTAGAAAATCGCATAACCTTTGTTTTATTAATGTTGATTCTCATCCCATACCTGTCGCACTGAATTTCCAATTCACTCATCAATGCTTGCAGCCCCTTGGCTGACTGACAAACTAAAGCTTGGTCATCAGCAAACCTAACTGATTTTACGAATTCCCCGCCCACTTTCATTCCTACCTCTAGTTCTTCCCATGCCTCTTTGATCATTTCCTCTGCATACAGGTTGAACAGTAACGGTGATAATGGGCAACCCTGCCTTACACCCCTTCCTAACACTGCCCATCCTGACTCCCCGTTTCCCACCCGCACCTGAGCAGTCTGAGATATGTACAGGTTGCGGATTAGCCTCCTTTCCCTCCAATCTATTCCTATTTTCTGCAATATACTCATTAGTTTTTCCCAATTCACTCTATCAAACGCTTTTTCGAAATCTACGAAACAGGCAAATACCTCCTGGTTGTGTTCTATATTCCTCTCGATTAATAATCTCATTACTGCAATGGCATCACGCGTACCTCTCCCCTTCCTAAACCCAAACTGATCATCCCCTAAGTAATCATTTGCCCTACTCTCTATCCTTTTGTTTATGATCCTGAGAACAACTTTAGCTGCGTGGGATATCAAACTAATTGTCCTATAGTCCTCACATGACGTGGCCTTTACCTTTTTCGGAATCGGAACTAAAACTGCCCTCACAAAGTCTTCCGGCCAGATTCCCTCCTCATAAATGCTACGGATCAGCCCATATAGCCTCTTCCTCCCACATTTTCCTAAGCATTTTAAAAGTTCCACGGGAATGTTATCTACCCCCACGGCCTTATTTAGTTTCATCTCCCTTAATGCCCTTTCTATCTCATTGTCTAGTATGCCTGGACCTAAGCTGTCTTCCTCTACGTCATTTTCTTTTTCAATGTCTAACTGTGTTGGTCTGAGTTCTTTACTATACAGTTCTTCTATATACTCCTTCCATCTCTCTTGGATCTTTCCTGCGTCAACTATTACCTTACCCGCCTTATCTCTAACTACGAGGGTCATCCGGAAAGTAGTACCCGTTCGTGAAATAAAGACACAAAAGTAAATATTAACGAACATAAAAAATTTTATTTGAAAGAGGATACTTTAAAATACTTCTCAACATAATCTCCAAGCAAATTAAGGCATTTGTCATAACGTGTGACAAGTTTCTGTATTCCTGCTGCATAGTCCTTCGCCGCCAGCTCATTGAGATACGCGAGGGACCCATCTTGCACAAATTTTTGCATAATGCAGATGGTGTTTAACAATTTCATGAACAATTGTTCGAGAAACATTGGGAAAATGCTCACAGATGTCATCAATTGTGACGCGCCGATCGTTCCTCACGAATTCGTCAACTGAGCTCACCAGTTGGTCTGTAATGACAGACGGTCTCCCCGAACGCTCATCGTCGTGTGTGTTCCCCCTCCCCATGTTGAAGTTGCGACACCACCGCCGAACAGACGACTCGTCCATTACATTGTCTCCATACACCTCCTTTAATTGGCGATGAATATCACATGGGCGAACGTTTCTTGCATTGAGGAATTTAATCACTGCCCTCACTTCACAACTGGCGGCGTTCTCAATTTTTTTAAACATTGTAAACAATCACAGAAACAACACAGGCAATGCTAGCGTCACGCAACTTGGCTCAGAGAAGGCAGACAAGCCACTGAAGCTATCTGACCTCGTCCAGCGGCTACTCGCGTCGTCAGCACTTCATGCGGCACGAACGGGTACTACTTTCCGGATGACCCTCGTATTAGCATAGCTCTTCCTTTCTTACTTCCCGATAACGATTTAACTTTGGTGTACAGCGCACCGATTTCACCCTTCCTCTGCAGACCTTACATATCCTCGCACTGCGTCTTCCACCATGCGTCTTTTGCCTCATTTGTTGCCCGCCTCAATTTATTGTTCAATTCTTTGTACTTCATTTTGCCTAACTCTGTATTTATATTCTTCCATTTTCGCCGCTCATCCATCTTTGTAATCATCTCATCCGTGATCCAGGGTTTCCTAGTCCTTTTAGCGTTAACGGTTCCAATAGGATCTTTTGCGGCTTAAGACAACCCTTTCTTGATACTTTCCCATTTTTCTTCGATAGTACTTAGCTCTTTACCATCCCTTATGATTTCCTCTACCACCTGTTAATACTCCTTCCTTTTCAACCCTTTTAATGCTTTTACATTCCATTTTCTAAAACTGCCGTCCCTGCCTTATATTTTTAAACGGACGCTAAATTTCATAACCACTTAATTGTGGTCACAGTCCGCATCTGCTCCTGGGAAGCTGTGCGAATATATCAAACTGTTCCTAAACCTGTGTCTTACCAGAATATAGTCTAGCTGATACCATTTTGAGTCACCTGGCATTTTCCATGTATACCTGCGTCTTTTGTGGTGTCTAAACCAAGTGTTGGTGATGACTAACCCCTGTCTCCTGCACAACTCAACTGCTTTCTCCCCGCGGTCATTCCTCGTGCCTAAACCGTAGTCGCCCACCTCATCACCATCTCTTCCTTCGCCTACCGTCGCATTCCAATCCCCCATCACTATCAAATGTTTCCCTGCAGGAACACACGCGATCATGTCCTCTAACTGATCGTATATCTTATCGACCTCTTCTTCCTTATGGTTGCTCGGTGGCATGTATACCTGAATAATAACTAAGTTCGTCGGTTCTGCTTTTATCTCCACTAGTAGTATTCTATCCGTTACCTGCTCTATGTTGACTACGCTTCTTCCTACCTCTTCATTTAATACTATGGCAACCCCTCGTTGGCTCTCGTCCCCACCGCTGTATATTATTCTATACTTATCACTCCAGTAATCCCCGCTATCTTTCCATCTCACCTCGCATAGACCTAAAATATCTATATTTCCCCTTTCCATCTCTCGCTTAACATTCTCCAATTTTCCTGTCCTCATCATTGTCCTAACATTCCACGTTCCTATTCTAACTAATTTTGTCTTCTTCTCCTGCGTCTTCTGTCCTGCTGCTGCTGGTTTTCCCTTGCAAGGGTTTCGTGGGATGACGACCGCGGAAGCCTTGCCTCCCCCGCTGCCGGGCACGACACACGGCCGATTGGGCCGAGCCCCGTGGTTGCCAGGACTCAAATTATCTCTATTGTCCATCATATTTTTCTAGGGAATGATAATTGAGGTGGTTTCCCGTTGCCTTCCTCAATAGTGTTTTTAACGTGACACCATTACTGGCCGCCCCACTGGGGTCAGACGCCATTGCAGCCGCCTCACTGAGGAACAGACGCTGCGTGGACTACCTTTCGTCTGGCTCCTAACCTTCGACCTATCTGGCATGGGTGACCCTACCAGGAGCAATAATTATTACTCCCGCCAGCACAGCTCTAGGGGTCATCGGAAATATATATATATATATATATATATATATATATATATATATATATATATATATATATATATATACCTTACTTTTAGGTCACCGTTTGCTAATGCATCTACTATATTAAAACATAAGTGTGCGTTTCTTATGATCGTATGTAGCACAAAGTCTTTCACTGATTGGGGGGATGAATTTTTTTTTTATGAATTGTTGAAAATGGGAACGAACTGATGAAAATATAACATTAATTAGCAATTACCATTTCATGTAAAAACGTTAAGCTTTATTAAACAATGCCCCCAAGTTACGCCCAAACCCGATCGGTAGGCTGCTAATAATAACATTGTTATAAAAATACTCACCCATCGGCCTCATTTGGCGTCTTCAATGCTGACTTCCTGTGACTGAGATGTGCGAAAGGATAGAATATTAAAATACGCATACTAATTCGTCTGCGTATATCCTTTGATCTTCTCCTACAGCCAGACCAATTGCGAGTATTGAAATCATAGCTTTTGACGATTTCCTCGGCGTCAAGAGCCCATTCAAGTACACCGTATTAATAGGAATTCGGAGTACTACCGAAGGTTACAAGCACTTCATCTGTTATCCATATTAACAATTAAAGAAACAATATATTCATGGTGCCTTCATTATTCCCTTCGTAGAATCTTGTGTACCCGAGTAGTTCCTCCCTGAATTGCTGGCACATGACTTGAAACAAGGAAAAGCTTTCCGAAGCAATTTTTTTTTCCCAACCCTCTCGTAATAAAAAGAATCTCTCCTCCCGGGATGGATTTCAATGGACCCTGGCATCCCTGTGGTCTACCAATCCAAACGTCTTCCCGCGAACCCAGGCCGGCCGGTCGCTCGACCGCCTCCGGGATCGACCCGCTCTTATCAACGGGGGCGCCTCGGAGATCGCGTACTTGCGGGGCCGTCTCCTACGCCTTGACAAATGAATAGCGGGCCGCGCTACCGCCCCGCGGCGTTGTCGAAGGACGGTGGAAGGGGAGCCTCCGGGAACAAGAGACCGGCGGGAGGGGGGGGGGGGAGTGAGCGTTTGAGGGAAGGCCGAAAGTCGATGGGTCAGCTCTGCTTACCAGAGCTGACCCACCACGTGAATGAGTGGGGTCGAGGGGATGGCGGGATTCGTGGGGACGGGGCGAGCCGAAAGGAAAATCCCCGAAGGAGACGCCGCTCGAGTAGAAAGCGACCCGTGCTCCCGTTGTAACATACGTACGTATTTGTCTCTCATCTTCTGACCCGGCAGAGAAATTGAATGAAGGGCAGATTTTGACGACTGCTCCAGGAAAACACATGCAGGCGAGGGGAGCAGCGCTTCAAGAGATCGAAAGGCAATCCAAAAAAGAAAAGCGGGATCATTTGCTTACGATTATATATTATTGGAGGATTCGTACATCCTTGCTCAGCTATTCATTTAATATTCCAACAATTACCGTCGTTGACACTGCAGTTGTGATTTGCCTTCCATTTAACTCATCACAAATTCAAATTTACTTTTTATCCTCCTTGGGTTTCCCGATCGATGCCTATTTTGTTCCATATTTTTTTTAATACGGTCGCCTATTACGCGTTCTATTTAAGTCCTTGCTCCCTCTCCCCGAGTCCATTTCGTTTTATCTTTCGCCTGGAGCCCTCCAAAATATTCCATTCTCATTTTTTTATGCAGGTGTTCAAATCAAATGTCCTTCCGTTTCGTATCCTCACTCTAATTGAATTTTAATTACAGTGCATCCGTGTTTTCAGTCTTTATTTCGTCAAATAAGGTCCTTTCCTTGGAATGCATTCTTCCCTGGTCCATTCCAAAAATAACGCCCAAAAGCTTCTTCCATTTGAGCTCCCTCATTAAGTGCCCAAGATATCGACTTCTTTTGTCTTTCCTAATACATTCCCAGCATTCCAATTTCACCACGCAAGAGGAATTGTTTCGCTTTCTTCATGTAAAAGTATAGGGAATACGTGAGAATCGAAAATAGGACCCTTCGGTACTCTATTTTTAGCAGTGAACAAAACTTTGGTCAGAATAAATGTATGAAATAATATTTCATCGCCTCATTTCCTGAATAGTTTTGCAGTATATCGATTTCGTTTGATTACTTAACCAGGAAATCACCCCGGTACATTTTCCCTTATAATATCTCGCCTCCTTTGTTCCTCTCCTTCCTTGGCTTCGTCCCTGGAGTAGACCAACACATTTTAATGAATGTTCCTCAGGAAAACTCACTCTATTAACAGGAAACCGGTGAAACTTAGCCGTGGTGGGAAAACCCCATGAGTAGGTGGATAGAGTGGTAAAACGGTCACGGTGGAAGAGCATCTATCCCGGCGCCACCACCAGGGGGTGCGGAAATGCTAAAGGTAGTGATGATTTGGCATTTTAAAGCAGCCTAGTCGAAAGATTAAATGAGGAAGTCTTGGCTTACTCTCCGTATATGTCTGATGTTGGGTTTTTGGTGATATAACTGTAATGCATTTTCATTCATTCAATGTTTTTTTAACTCTATCCCGAATTAAACAGGTTTAAATTCCATTTTTTTAACCAGTCTTTACTGTCGGCAAAGAAGTAATGGAGAATAAACAACTCACTGCCTCCCAAACGAATATCTTGCCTCAACAAGTGCCGTTCACGGTAACCCCGCGTCACGAAGAATAACTGTAGGCACACGATCAATTCCATTACGTCTTAAATAGATTGCAACGCGAGGGAAGAGTGAAGAGAGCGCATTACATTGAGCATCTACATGGACGACTCATTTCTCACTTTCAACACGCAGAAGTTCGTGTGAAAAGTGATGAATCCCGTGCATCTACGGTCATTCAATCGTCTGTCGTCTGTGAGCTAGCCTAAGTTACACTCGTGTGCACATGAATGGCTGGCGCGTTTCAATCTGATTACGATTTCGGGATTTTAAGGATGAAAATGAAATAGATACCCTACCGCGAAATTTTGGATACACATAAAATCATTCAAGCGTAAATTGAAATGTGTCGGGAAGTGTAGATATGGTTCACTTGACTGTTTGCTTATTAAGAATTTCAATTTCCAAAGAAACTGCGGGAGATGCCGCAACAGTAACTTTTAACGGAGTCATCCGCTAATGTGCATTTTAATGCAACAATTTCAGAGGGTAAAAATCATTCGCCTTGACTGGGACTCGAACCCAGATCCCTCAATATCCGGTCGAGTGCTTTAGCCACTTAAGCTACCGAGGCGTCCTCTTAAACTCTGAAATTTTGGGGCTTTTAAAGGAACTAGATGTTATGACGAAATACCGTACATACAATGTCACATGTATGTACGGTATTTCGTCATAACATCTAGTTCCTTTAAAAGCCCCAAAATTTCAGAGTTTAAGAGGACGCCTCGGTAGCTTAAGTGGCTAAAGCACTCGACCGGATATTGAGGGATCTGGGTTCGAGTCCCAGTCAAGGCGAATGATTTTTACCCTCTGAAATTGTTGCATTAAAAAGAATTTCAATGCATAACACATAGACTATCAGGAGTGTCCTTCATTAGTATTCTTTAACCTTGAGAATGAAGTTGAAAATAATTTTCTCTCTCAAAATCTAACAATAATACGTTGAACCCTTAGCTGGTCCTTCTCTCTAAATTTGGCAAGCATTTGAAAGTGCTCCTTTTCGACTCATTACTCCCCCTTCTTCAACCTACTCCATCCATCACGTGGAATTTCGCGCAGGTCGGGGAAATAATATAACAGCTAAGTATGTAATATAATAAAATATCATGACCAGTATCATTTCTACCTCATTTTCCTTAATTATTTCTTTTTATCGTGTTTTTTCTGATCAACTTACTCACTTCTGATATCTCGTTTTCCTTTGTTAAAATATTTTCGTTGACCTTTGTGACACTCATTTCACTGGCCTGGAGTGAGACCTCTTTGCCAGCAAACAGTCTCTGCTCAAGGATTCTTAACATACTTTACAGTTGGCATCTTCAGATTTTCACGATTTCAGAATTACTTCTTGCGAAAATCCATTAAACGAAATGTCGTTAAAGTTAAGTGAGCTAATTTTGTGCGCCTATGTTTCGGAGCATTACTATCCGTACCAATGTGTCGAGGGTAAAGGCTTCTGCTACACATCCGACGCTGAATTTATCCTTTCAACACCCAATGCTAATAATGTTTTCCAAATTTTGTCAGTACCATAAAATTTCCATTGCAAGCATAATTTTGTTATATTAAAACTTGCAAATCCTTACGTATATCACAAGCAAAATTTTGAAAAAGGAATAAATAAGTGCATAAAACAATAGCCCGAGACAAAAATGAAATTACTAGCTGGCTAATATTAATATCTAATTTTTCAGCCAATTTAATCGATTCTAAATTCCATTACAATTTATTCTCCAAAAAAATCAATCTTCTCCGGCACTCATTAAGTACCCGTCGAAGCTGACAAAATGGTTTCTTTTTTTAATAGTTGTCCCTAAAAATATTTTAATACCTTATCTTTCAACCATACTTTACTGCATTTTGGCACTTTTTTTCATTTTTACAAGATTCAACGAACCATTGTTGAAATAATAATTAATAAAAAATCCAATTTTGTCATCAGGTTTCATAGTAAGGTAAACGACAGCGTCTTCTGACAATATCCTTCCCCATAATTATACAAGTACACACTAATAATGAATGCTCCCATAGTTGGTTGAATAGGTGAGCATAGAGTTCACCCAGTACTATAAGCCCTATACGGCGTGTGAAATTCGCGCATTAACAGGGGAGGGGGCGGTTTCTTCCCCGGTGCCGCTTATCGTTCCCTTGGAAGATCTGGTGCCCGGAAAATCATACAGCTTCGTCAACGTCCCTCAGGAAATCACTGATGCCAGGAGTCGTGCGCTCCAACCATTTGGCTATCAGATCCCTGAAGGATGTTGCAGGACTGAATTGATCTATTAGGTATCGTTTAAGCATTCCAAATATTACAAAACAGCAAACCATATGCTGTAAAAAAATTCCCAATTTCCAAGCATGAAAATTCCAAACAAATTAAAAGGATTAAAACAAAAAGTCTAATTAACAGTAAAAAATCACTACAAAACACTAACATTTACTATCCAAATGTATGCGTACAACAACAAGCATGATGATAGCAAGGATGATATTTCTTATCATTTTTTTTAATTAAATACGAATACAAAATTACGTAACATAAATCACAGACGAGTCAACAAATTAGCAGAAAATTTTCGATAGTATCCCCTTTAAACGTAATTTTTGAACAGATACGAAAAATAAAGAGATATTGAAAAGAAATTATTAATCTATTTTCAAAACATATAACTCGATCATAATTACGAAATTAAAAAACCAGATGTATCCCAGAATTTTGTGCAAGCATAAAATTTATTATTTTACTCACACATATACAGATAATACTAGGAACAGAAAAGATCCAAGAGAGATGAAAGGAATTTAAATAGAAGAACTGTATGGTAAAGAACCTAGGCCAACAAGGTTAGACATAGAAAAAGAACATGAAGTAGAGGGAGATAGCTTAGGCCCAGGCATACTCGACGTTGAGATAGAAAGGGCATTAGGGAGGATGAAACGACACGAGGCCGTGGGGGTTAGCAGCATTCCTGCGGAACTACCTGTACTAATAGGTTTAGGTAAATGTGGGAGGAAGAGACGAATTGGACTGATCCGTAGTATCTATGAGGAAGGAATCTGGCCGGAAGACTTCGTGAGATCAGTGTTGGCTCCTATTCCAAAAACGGTAAAGGCTACCTCATGTGAGGACTACAGGACAATGAGGGTGATATCCCACGCAGCTAAAGTTGCTCACAGGATCATCAAAAAAAGAATGCAGAGTAGGGCAAATGATTACTTAGAGGATGATAAGTATGGGTTTAGGAAAGTGAGAGAGGTACACGTGATGCCATTAGAGTAATGAGATTATCAACTGAGAGGAATATAGAATACAATCAGGATGTATTTGCCTGTTTCGGCGATTTCGAAAAAGCATTTAAAAGAGTGAATTGGGAAAAGCTAATGAGCATATTGCAGAAAATAGGAATAGATTGGAAGGATAGGATGCCAATCCGCAACCTGTACATATCTCAGACTGCTCAGGTGTGAATGGGGAACGGAGAGTCCGGATGGGCAGTGTTAGGAAGAGGTGTAAGGCAGGGTTATCCACTACCGCCGGCGCTGTTCAACGTATATGTGGAGGAAATTATTGCATGGGAAGAACTGGAGGTAGGAATTAAAGTCGGATGAGGATTTGTAAAATCAGGTTTGCTGATGACCAAGCCCTAATTTGTCAGACAGCTAAGGGGTGCAAGCATTTCTGAGTGAATTGAAAATTCAATGCAATAGATTAGGGATGAGAATTATTAATAATAAAACAAAGGTTATTCAATTTTCTAGAAAGAAAAGGGCTAAGCTAAACATTAAAATAGGAGGGCAAAAACTAGAGCAGGTAGAACCGTTTACATGTCTCGGTAGTATTTTGGACCAACACGGTCAAAGTAGTGAGGACGTAAGGAGAAGAATTGCGCTAGGCAAAGAGGCTTTCACGAGGAGGAGGGAGTTGATGACAGGGACGTTGAGTAAGGATATTGTTAAACAACTGGTCAAAACTTTGATATGGAGTGTAGCTATGTACGGTGCGCAAATGTGGTCATTGAAGTAGGAGGATAGACGTAGATTGGAGGCTTTTGAAATGTGGGTTAGGAAAAGAATGGAGAAGTTGAAATGGACCGAGAAGAAAACAAATGAGGAAGCACTTGGTATGGTGGGCGAAGAGAGGGGTTTGTTGGGTGAAATCCTATGGAGGTAGGAAAACTGGATAAAGGGTGTATTGATCGGCAGTAGGATGTTGAATTGATTGAAACGAATTTTTAGTAGCATCGAATCTTCAGCGACTTTAAAAGAGGTCCGTGTACTCCTACGCGTATTGCGGTCTGATAAGCACAGCTGGACGTTTTAGGAGTCTAAAAGGGAAGGCGATAAAGTTCAGATATTGCGATATAATATTGCCTCTAACCTTGCCCCAGAGCGATACAACGTTTTGGTTGAACTTGTGGCTTCGTTATCTTTTATGACGACTCAAATCAGTCATATTTTATGTAGTTTGAGACAAGAGAAAGCCAAAAGTCAAAACATGAAATTATAGATTAATATAAATGTATGTATGCACACACACAAATTATATATATATATACATATATATATATAATTATATATATAATGGGCTGACACAATATAACACAAATAGAATAGAATAGCAACATTTAAAAGGACACTCACACGGTAAATTGTTCGAGCTTTCGGCCCTCTCAGAGGCCTTCTTCAAGATAGACCGCTCGTGTGAGTTTTTCCGTACAATCGTTATATATATATATATATATATATATATATATATATATATATATATATATAAACTCATTTATAAGTCCAACGGATTTGAATAATAATGCATATGAAGTTAGCTCTAGCGAAAAAAACAATGACTCAGAAACACACAAAAAAGACGAAAACGGGTGAGATTCTTTTCTTTTTGCGTGTTTCTGGGTTTTTGTTTTTGTCCGCTAGTGCTGACTTCATTACGTTTCATCAATTAAATCAACAAAAGTCCATAAAACGGAGTAAGCAAACTTTTCTTATATTATTAATGAGACTAGAAATTAAACATACGGGTACATATTTTTTTATTTATTAGGTAATAGTTATTTCGTTAAATCCGAGAGAATGTTCTAGTACCGCAATTTTGTCAGCCACATTGCGAATTGTACTGATACCATCCATGTTTAAATGTATTTGAGAGGGATGATGTAAACAGCATGTCGTAAGAGTTCCCCGTCCCAGCCTCCAATAGCCTAGACTAACTAAAAAGGAAGACGGAAGACATTGACGACCGCGCGGCAGGAACTTCTTCCGCCATTGCAAGTCAGGTGCTGGGGGGGGGGAAGATCCTTCCGAGCCCTCGCATCCACCGGAGACGCCGACATTCACTCGCCTCCAGTTTCCTCCTAACGATCACCACCACTTCCAATATTACGCAAAGCACTCATAATGGAATATGAATTTCTCTCTTTGTCATCAAACGATTGCTTGGATACGATAAGTGCATAGGGAGTGATTTTTGTACTTACTCCAACTTGGTGATTTCGAGGATATGCCGAGTCGCTATTCATCATCTTGGGCTATCGATCCTAGAGTTAGTGTGATCAGCTTTCCAACTTTTCCCAACACACATCAATCTTTTTATCTCTCCAAATGATCTCACGGTAACTTCTTCCATCGATTGCTTCTCGTTGTGTCACCCCCAGTCATTCTCCGTAATAATTACCCTCTATTAATCGTTAAGTTGTGGTAATCAATGAACTATCGTGCAAAGAATAGAATACAGTTACCCTAGTATTGGAAAACCGAGAAGTTGGAAAAAAATAACGGGTGTACAGAAGTAGGATTACGTGGTCCATTCATGCCTCCACGATCCTTCGCAAGACAAATATTTCGGTGTGCACATGTGCAGAATTATTTGCGGAAGAATGCAGAAGGAACACATGCGAGATACTAAGGCTATGTTCCATTTTTCTATGGTGTAAAGAAGATTCCCTCCCTAAGTGAAAAACTAAGTACATATTTTTACACTGTCCTTCGCACGCCAGATACATGACGATGATTCTCATGGGTTCAACGCTGGGATGGTGGAAGTTAGGATAACAAACGAGGAAAGAAAAGACAAGACCAAAGGAGCCAAAGGTCACGGACGTCGAATTTATAACCGCGCTTCTATTTGGCATGACTATCGCGCCTTTGCTCGTGTTCGTTAATGTAACAAGAGTTATGTGAGACGTGACAAGATAGGTGATAGCAAAAATATGAGCATCTAGTTCCTTGCGTCTTACATCTGTATTCTCACGTCAACATGATTTCGTGAGCAATGGTATTTTGATCTTGTGAGAACTGGAAAATAAACGAGCAATTGCTTGTCTTGACAGAATTCTAGAGCCTCCTCAGGATTCAATAGCTAATACAACAATTACAGTGTGTTAAAATCATTCGCCTTGATCGGGGTTCAAACCCGGATCCCTCAACATCCGGTCGAGTGCTTTAGTCAGTTAAGCTATCAAGGCGTCCTCTTAAACTCCGGAAATTTGGGGGCTTTTTAAAGGAAAGAGATGTTGTGACAAAATACCGTGCATGCAATGTCACCATTATTTGTAATTTAATAGCTAACTTCATAAGACGGCAAATATTGGTCGAGGGAGTAATAAACTTTTAGAAAGTTTTACTATAAGTTAATGAAAGCATAAGATGCCCCTAATTATGTCATAGGCAAGGCAATTACTATGCACCAAGTAAACTTTCAAGGATTGCTTCATACTCATGCTTCTGTTGATTCGAGCTTCTGCTTGGTATATGGTCTATACCAAGTCCCGTGTGCCTGCGGAGATGTCTACATCGGAGAGACGGGGCGGACCATTGAGACAAGATTAAAAAGAACATAAAAGAAACCTTCGCCTGGGACAATTGGAAAAATCAGCCATCGCCGAACACAGCATCGCGATGGATCATTCCATCAATTTCAATGAGACGAAGGTACTTGCCCGCGCAAGTGGCTACTGGGACCGAATAGTCAAAGAATCAATTGAAATTAAAATGGCAGGACATAATTTCAATAGGGATTCCGGCTATTCCCTCAGCAATGCATGGAAACCGGTGCTAAACCAAGTAAAGAAAGGAAGGAACAGACCACAACTGCCCGGCGACCAATCAGGAGGTCCCCCCTCCTCGGGCCAATCACAGGTCACCTGAGGCGGGAGCTCAGGTATATAAGACGGCCAAATACGGAATGGCAGCCATCAACCCTGAAGACGATGCACGAGTCGGGCATCGAAACGTCGGCCAATATGGAACCCTTGACCCGGTGGAAGACCCGAGAATCCTTCACGAATATTTATTTGGTTGTCGTATCCATCCGAAGCCTACCTTAACCGGTAGATCACCTTATAATAATATACATATACAATCATACAACAAACGTAAAGACATTGTAATTTTATAAAGGTCATTGCTAATGCATCAACATATTTATTGATTGACGCTTTTCTTTGTAATGAAATTAATGGATTGCCAGATTATTATAACTTCCACTCCACGCATAATATTTACTATAGGATAGTATAAGTATGATGACTATAAGTTGATTCCCGCGCACAACTAACGAACTACGCTCTAGAAACGAGAGGTGGGGTATTATTCCTGTTTTGTCTCGAGATTCCGCCGTTTAGAGAAATACTCTTTTAAAAAGAATGTTACTGAATAAATATGTGAAATAATACGAGTAGATCAAGCATTTACTAATTGCCATGCTTGCAAAATTGAAATATAAAACCATGAAAACAATATCAATCAGCATTTTCCGGTAATTTGAAAAATTCAAAATGGCAAATTCCCCTCTACTCCAACTTACAACTGCTTGAAAATCTAGATCTTCTCGGGACGATTTTGCAAGTATTTTTTAAATCTCCATAAAAAATAAGACTGATGGATATTTCGTGAAAAGGGAATGGAATATCGAGGGGATTCTGCAGAATGGGAACGATGAAACGAAACAAGTCGAAATCTCGGTACTTGTAGGAGATTGATGCCATTCGTGTGGGAAGATAAGGAACACAGATTGAAAGAAAATGAATTAAATACTCATTTAAAATATTGAGCAAAAACTTCGTCTCAGCTAATTGTTGGCCGCGTTGTAAATTGTGAATAAGAGATGTGGCTCGCGGTCGATTGTGATGTGATGCGATTCCTCGAATTGCCAATGAAGAAATTAACTGGTCGATAAAAGGTGTTTTAATGTCCTGGAGCCAATTGGCAAATTACTTAGCGATATTAATGGATAGTGGGTCGCGGTAGTCCTGGGGGCTGACCCGAGGGGCCCGGGTTCGATTCCCGGGCAAGTCTCTCTGGGCACCTGCAGCTCCACCCTAGCTATGTGATTTTTCGGGTATCAGTTATTCCTAGGAAACCATAACCGGCACAGGGAAAGGAACTGGCCCCCCTACCCTGATGTGTGAATTTCACACGCCTTATATGACTTAGTACTGGGTGAACTCTACATTCACCTACTAAACCGACCTTCGGGTTGATTACTGTATTTATGGTTTTTTTTATTAATGAATAGCAATCCCGTAGTAGTAGTAGTTTTGAGGGGAGGCGACCGACAGCTAAGGTCATTTGCGCCATAGGGGAAGGACAGGAAAGGATGAAGGGTGGAGAGAAACCCGGCGTCGGCATTAGCCTACTCTTTACGAAAGGCGCCAAGGGGTCCGCGGCTTAACGTCCCGTCCGACGGACGGCGAACTCACTCAAAGTGCCCTCCACAAAGCACCTCAAGTAGGGATCGAGATACCTCTGAAAAATATTCAACACCGCCGGGATTTGAACCCGCGCCCTCAGGGTGGGAAGCCAGTATGTTAGCCCCCGCACCATCTCGATCCCCAGCAATCCCGTGCCCGCAGGTCACTGCTATACCCTTCCGAGAGGCTCTTCTATCTGGTCGTGAAATACGAGCCAGTCATTCGTCCGACTTAAGGGTAATTATGAACAGCATGTCACACTTTCCCTCCTCCCTTCTTCATATTTTTAGTTTAAGTAGCAATTTAGATTTGGAATGAATATTATTATAATTGATAATCAAACTTGTGACCCCTTCATGATCTAGAAACTGCACCGTTTTCTACTCAGGGAAAAACATATCGGAACCTTATGCCGAACCCCCTACCTAAGAGCCCTCGTAAGAAAAAATCCGGTAGCGATGGGGGAAAATAACACCCTGAGTTGAGGATCTGTAGGTCTACAGGCCAAGCGCCGCAATTTAAATGTCGCTCCAGCCGGATTCAACCGTCGTCGGAGGGCGACGGTGATTCATTCATCGAACAGACGGGGCAAAAAAACACAGCGAAAACGGCTTGAGGTCAAGAACCGTGGACGCTGGCGATGAAATCCGACAGCGCACCCCGTCAAAAGCGACCCGGATATTTCCGCTAAACCAAGGCCTTCCACTCCACCCCGCTCCGTGCCCAAATCGACTGCGGCGAAAGGCTCTCTCTCCTTCCCCCCCCCCCTGATCACTTTCCTTCGTCCCGCGGTGACCTCTTGATCTGCCGTAGCGGAACCCTTTCAGGGAAAGAGAGACCCGCACGTGAGATAACATCGACGAGACCACAGTTCCCGTTGATCGAGCACCCGCCATAGCGAAAACAATCGGACCACGCCGTGGAAGGCTTGTCTTTGGGAGCAAGGCCTCCGGTCACCACTGCCTCGTAAAAAGCGAACTCCCCGGAAAGAACCCGGTTAGCCAGCCCGGAAAACGAATTATTCCATACGCTGACCATTCCATCACGCGTGGGCATTTAATATGGTAGTGTATAAAATGGCTCTGTGCTAGTTTGGCATAACTAGGTTTTCAAGTTTGCTGACGATACCGTGATAAATAGGGAAATATTCAGTCATGAAAATAGAGTATCATTAACTAACGACCTGAATGCAATCGAAAAGTGGTGCGAGACATGGGTGCTAGAATGAAATTGGAATGGATGTTTTGATACATTTTGGGAGTGAGAGTATTTCATCCGAAAACACACTCTACAGGGAACCAACATAACAAACGTAAGATCGGTGAAATACTTGGTAACTACGGATATGTCCTGGGTAAAACACATTCGTGAAGTTTGCGGTATAGCAAATAAAAGGTTCGGATTCATAAAAAGGAGACTTTGGAATTATGATGAAAAGGTCAAGGAGCTTAGAAATTTCTCGTTAGTTAGGCTCCACCTTGAGTCAGCTACAAGTGTATGGGATCCTTCTAAAGTAGGCTTAATTTTGGAACTAGAGCGATTGTAACGTAGAGCATCTAGGTTTGCGAAAAGTTTTCATGAACAAGGTAACAATGTCACGACAATATTGGAAGAATTAGGATGGGAGCCACTAGTTGAAAGTAGGCTTAAATACAGTTTATATTTACTGCGTAAATTTGAGGCAGGTTACTTATCTGAGGAATTCCAAGATATATTACAAGACCCCACTCACTTACATGTAGATAAAATACACGTACATAAAATCAGGTAATTAGTTGAACGGATATATTTAAAATGTCGTTTTTTCCTCGCAGTAGCAGTATTTAAAGGAAGCGACCGACAGCTGAGGTCATCTGCGCCATTAGGGATAGATAGGAGAGGATGAAGGGTGGAGAGAAACCCGGTGTCGGCATTAGCCGACTCTTTCCGAAGGACCCCTCGGCGTCTTTGCGTCTTGGTAGCTTAACGTCCCATCCGACGGACGGCGTACTCACTCAAAGTGCCCTCCACAAAGCACCTCGAGTAGGGATCAGGATACCACTGAAAAATATCTGCCGCCGCCGGAATTCGAACCCGGACCCTCTGAGAGAAAAGCCAGTACGCTAGCCACCGCACCATCTCGATTCACTTTGTCCTCGTGCCATAAGAGATCTAAATTGACGTGACAGCAATCGCGCAGAAGATAATTAGATTTGGCAGCTTATCTATTCTGTCCATATCCTGCATGAAATTCTTTCATTTAATAGACCCATCTTTTAACAGTTCAACAGCATTATTTGAATATATGTATATTGGATATTGTTGGGTGCAAGTACCTGCTTTCGTATGATTAAAATTTTTTGAGTGCATGATAAGACTAATAATTGTGTTGACTTAGCATAATTGGGTTTGTGTAGGCATGGTTGGTGACCAATCACCCCCCGGCTTGCGAGGCATTACGTAGATGTCAAACTATGAACACGTATCGAGCGATTTGGATCCTTCGCAGAAGGACGTAATTTCGGAAATGCGACGGGGTGAAGAGTAAACCCGCACGTTTCGTAAAAAAAAACATTGTGAACGAAAAAGAAAGCGTCACACCCTCGTTCAGTAGCCTGGGCTGGGAAGCACGAATTGTACGGGCACGATCATAGATGTACACATACCATGCGAGTTGAACAATTAAACAGAGGGAATAATTCTAACCCCGAATCACATTGATATGTAAGACCAGAAGGGGAAGTTAACCGATGCTTCCTGTCGATCAGATAGATTTGAGTGTCCATTTGCCTTCGCACAATTCGTGACCAAGGCGCGGCAGACATTGCGACGTTTCCGAATATAAAATCATACCCAATATCAGTGATTACCCAAATGCGTGGTGACCTAATAGCTTCTAGCCTTCGTGAAGATTGCAGGGTAGAGTGCTGTCAAAGTATAAGATCATTTTATAAGCTGCTAAGAGGTTAGTGAATCGAAATGATGGAAAATTAACGAAGATCGCAGAAGAAAATAATCAAAGTAAATATATCGATAGCTTAATCTATTTATTTCTTGACTGAAATTATATTTTTACAACGATTTCAGAAATGTTCACACCCTGAATTTGTTGCATTGTAGTGCACATTTAGCAGATGACTCCGTAAAAAGTTACTGTAGTGGTATCTCCCGCAGTTTCATGGAATTTGAAATCATATTGGCATGCGAGAAGTGGATTGGAGCCCACCACGGCGTTGAGAGCATGTTCTGCTAAGAAGTGGCTAAATATACTTTGACCAAGCGAAATTTCCTTCGACAATGAGCTACATTCAAATGAGAAACCTAGGCAGAATACTGAGCGGTATCGCACATACCGCTTCTTATATTATCTGAGAATGTCCTTTCCCTCCAACTCAACATTCTAAATTACTCGTATGTTGTACTTCAATCTCGTTATGCCCCAATTCCTGTTCAATTGCATAATACGCAATTTGCAAATCAATATTTCTCGAACTAGTATAGCACCAGTTAAATAAACGCGGTGGGTGATAGGGAGGAGCTTCACCACAACTGCATGATTTTTCGATCGCTAGACCTCCCTGGGAAACCACAGGCGGCAGAACCCACCCCTCCCGCCCGTATTAACCCGATGTGTGAATTTCACCCCCTCCCCCGCAGGGCTCAGAATTGGGTCTCTCGTCTGTTCGATCGATCTTAGGGTTGACCACTGTGGCTGTGCGAGTTGGTTACAGAAGTTAGACGGGGTAGCCTAGGGGATTCGGTCACTGACCAGAGGTCTCCGGGCGACGCCTCTGGGGAAACATATCCAAAACGCAACCGTGGAGGTACTTTGGCTCGTAAATTCTATGAAGATCAGGAAAAGGAACAGGGGCCCCAACATAAATATATAAACGCAATGGCGCGTACTCACTCGCACAAACACTTCGTGTAACGGTGCCATCCTGTGGATTAATCGCTGCGATGGCGGAAAATTAGAGTTAACCGAGTTAGGTGATACTATCATTCATAAATATGTTTACATGGATTCTGTAGTGTGAGGAAGAAATAAGAAGCACTAGCAATGGCATTCAATATCCCGTATTTTCTTTACTTACACGGGTTTTCACCGCATTATGGGAAGGAACCAAATTTTTATCAATAAAACCAGAAATTATCTTCTCTATCCATTCACTTAGCCCTTCTCACTTAATATTACAGGAAAAAGAGGAATTTCAAAGTACATTGATTAAAAAATGCTTGAAATGAAGGAATAATAATTTAATGGAGAGGACTCCAACTTAACTACAACAATGAGTTAGACATAATAAATCATTTAGTTTTTTCCTGTGTATCAGAGGAAAATCATATCAAATAGAGCGTATCAGGAGATGAAAAAAATGCGAAGGCTGTTCAATAAAGGATTACCATATTTATCCGTGATGTCATTATTTGCTGTCGTTTATTTGGTGTTATTGAATTTTAGCTTGTCATATTAGGCACAAGGCCATGAAGGGGAAGAAATGGTCAATAAGGTAAGAGATAATAATGTTGCAACTTTTCGAATAACTACGCAGTGCGCTCAGGGCTCAGGAACTCATTTTTCTAGCTACTTTCATCAGAAAGTTGAAATGTCTACTACATCTCAACATGATATCTCTGTAGATGCATGCATTAGTCACGACGTCGACACCAGAGCGTTCCTTTGCCGCCGAGAGAGTTTCTGCCAATCGAGTCTCCTTTTCCCGATGGAAAAAATGGTCCGCGACCGAGGGGGCCTCTCGGATCCTTTGTCGCTCGACGTTCGACCTTCCTCTGAACTTCCGCGCACGCCTAAGTACATTTATCACATCCTCGTTCTCTCCGCCATGTTTCCTTTTCTCAATCAGATTCTCGCCTCAGTTTATAGTTTGGCTCTTCGTACTTTTTTCTCCCTAATGCTGAGTCCATGCTCTTTCAGTACCTTATTTCAACACATCTTCCCCATTATTTCTTCTGAAATCCATTTCTTTCCAAACATTTTTCTACGTAAGTACGTACATTCCTATTGTTTCGTTCGCCCTATTCTCCACTCCCTATTTGAGAATTGAGTTTACGTGGAATTACAACTTTCTCTCATTTCAATATGCTGTGTATATTCCAAAAAGTTACCCCGCAGACAACAAATTCCATATTTCAGATATTATTCACATCTTCCGTACCTGTCCCCCTTATCCCACAGGATTTTATCGCTTGCCTCCCTGCATTCCTTCTTTGCCACCTCTGTTTAGCGTTCTAAATCCCTTTTTCTTACGCTTTCATTTTTCATCCTCTTAAATTTAACGTTACACTTCGTGAGAACTGAATTGCGATTCAAATCCAAATACGCTCCCAAGAATCGGTGTGAGTTCTCATGCCATTCCTAACCATAATCTTGCGTAATAAATATCTTCCCTGTATCTCCCGGCATTTACCATGCGTGCGTAAGTTACTAGAGCGGTTAAACGAGGCGTTAGTCATAATGAAGCTATTTATTCAGGAAAACCCTCTAGTGTTCTCCCCGTGGTAATTTCTTTCTCGTCAACCGTGCCTCACTCCCATCTGTCCCTTTGCCTTCCACTCTATCTCAATCCAGTATTGTCTTCCTTGTAGATTTGCAATCATTTCGTCCAGCTGATCGTTAAATGAAATAACTACACACTTCATCCTCCGGATGAAGTATTATATACAGTTATTAATCACGTAGAGCACCTAGGTTTGTGAAAAGCTTTCATGAGCGAGGTAGCAGTGTCACGGCACTATTGGAAGAATTAGCATGGGAGTCACTAGTTGGCCCTAGGCTTAAATACAGGTTATATTTATTGCGCAAATTTGAGGCAGGTTACTTATCTGAGGAAGTCAATGACTCACAGGCCCTCACCACTTACTTACAGGTAGATAAAATAGACGCACATAAAATCAGGTGGATAGATAGTAGTAAGGATGTGTTGAAATTTCGTCTTTTCCCCGTGCCATCATAGATCTAAAAAGACATGTCGGTAATCGTGTAGGAGATAATTAGAGTTGGCAGTTGATCTATTTGGTCAATACCCTGCATGTTATTCTTATATTTAATAGACCTATAACAGTCCTACAGCATGATTTGAATATACCTATCGTTTTATTGAATATTTTTGCACGTAAGTACTTCCTTTCGTGTGATTAACCTTTTTCGAGTGCAAACAATTATTTGTGTGGAGATGTCACGATTGGGATAGCGGCCGATGGCGCACACCCTTGCGGCGGCTCGCGGGGTCTTGCCCGGAAGAAGATATTCTAGAAAGATGACTTCTTGTCGCTACCTGGATTACCACTTGATTGACCCGGCGTCCTCTATTAATAATATTCTGTCAGTGACCTGTTCCACGTTAACTACCCTTCTCTCCAGTATCCCATTCATTTCTGTGGGCACCCCACGTTGACTCTCCGCCCTCCTCAATGCTTCCACTCCAACAATTCCCGCTGCACCATTCCATCTCACCTCGCATTGGTCAGGCGTGCTTATCTTTCCTCTCTCCATCTCTTGTTTCATCTTTTCATACTTCCCTGACCTCAGCACGTTCCTGATATTCTAAGGCTCTATTCTCACGCTGACGTTCCACTTCTGTTTTCATTTTCACTGGCATCCGCTCGTTGGAGCAAGGATTTCGTGTAATTGGGAGGCCTGGTTTCCTTCGACAATTGGCCCTGTGGGTCTGCCGACTGCGCAACCCGGCTCCTTGCCTGCCAGGACTCATTTTCTGATCGGGCTCCATCATCGTTTCTTGGCCTAAATACGTAATTGATCCATGCACGTGGAATCAAGAGACAGTGGGCATTTCCGGCCTCGGAGGCTGACCAACGCCGAGCCAAACTTAATAATACATATTATTCGATCGCTCGTCATCGGCTCAATCGTCGCGTCGCCCTGCACGGATTTTGCGCCCGACGCTCCAACGCGCCCCGAACAAGGTTTTCGAAAATTACCGGAGGGATCATTATCTAGAAAAAAATCGCCAGTCTATGAACGGCGAAAGGTATTAAGCCTTCGTAGGCAAGCTACTTGTTTATTTCAAATATTTTATCCTTGTGTTTACCTCGAGCGGCAAAACGGCAACTCCTTTACTGGGAATGTTCAATGAAAATGCGCCGACTCCTTGACACTATTACGACCGTATAAAAAAGCGTTCGGTAACCTCAAAATTTTACAGCCTTGCCGGAAACCCCTTTCAAATGCGGCAACTAACCACGCCACACAGCTCACGATCCTATGTAGTAGACCCAATAATTCACACGACCTTCATGCGGCTAATTTAATTACCCGTTAATCTATCAACATGTGCTAACGTGAATTTGATTCGAACTCCAATATTTTGTAGCACTTTATTGTTTCCTTGGTCGCATTGTTTTTCTAAATCACTCCGTCATCCGGAAGCAATTATTTCACGGAATAGGCCTTCCTCGAATCAGATCGTGTAAACAACTGGTTAAGTGACACGTGCAATAAATTTAAAATTGCTCAGAATTTTACATCAGTGAAAATAAAGCCTAATGGGCGCGGAAAATGAGAAATTAAAAGAGACCTTCAGCATAACCTTGGACCCAAAACACAGCAAAGGACTGCACTGCAATTAATACATTATTAACGCCGTATATTACAATTTAAACAGCCAAGGGGATTATTTTTATGGCACCAATTTGCATGTGCTCTGTATATGAAGCTCACAAGAATTGTCACGCCCGACATTTTTCAATGCATAAAATCTCAGGAAAAATAATTTTTGATCAAAAATATTTTTTCGATTACATCTACCATAATTTTATTGGTGGTTTAATATGCTCGTCAGGTATACTGTGCAAAGGAATGCATTCAGAAATTTGTGCTTGAACAATAAAATTCATGCGAAGAAAATACTTGAGTATTTCAATGATGTTCTTATGAAAATCCTGAAGAAAAATCCCGGAATGAAACCGATGGGCCGAGTTGCAGCCAGTGTTTTCCATTTAAATGCAATTGGGTGCAATTATGCAATAGGGACTGCGTCTGGCCTCTCCACCGTAGCTTAATTGGGATGGTTAAAAAGTGAACGGAGGCCGAAATAAAGACGTCAAACGCCATTGGACACACTCAAATATCCACGTAGCCCTGGGAACGGCCGTGGCACGGCGGCGTTGGAAGTCGTGAGTGTGCTTTGATGGATGGACGTTCGAACGCCAAAAGGTATTCGCGGCCCAGTGGTATCGGGGCCCGCGGCAAACTCGTCTCTGTCAACCCGGGAGGCGGGCGCAGGCGACGTGGTCCGTGACTCGGGGAGCAGGCAAAGCTTGGCACTGCGAGAAACAGCCATCCACCCCCCGTGCCAGCCTGCCCTCCCCGTGCGACCGCGCCAACCCAACCTGGAAGAAGGCAGAGCGCTCGCTCCAAATGCCATTGGCCCCATTTCCTTTCCCTTTCGCTCGCTCATTCTCCCCCCCTTCCCCGAACACGAAGTAAACACGAAGGAGAGGGCACGCACTTATCAACACAAAGATATCGCCGCCTCTGGCTCGCTTGCATTGACGCTCTCCTACGAAAATAAGGCGATTTAGAACGGCGGCGAATGCAACATCTAGCTTGCGACTGAAAGGTATTTGATGAAAATTGAGTTAATGCCATTGCAAAGATAATGGGTAGGACTGAGAGCACCCAAATGGGCCCCTATCTGCGGAATCTCTCAGCCGAGCTTGATGGACGGAGCTAATATTCCCTGGGAAGACTAGTTAATAGGTTTCTTGCATATTTCATCGGCTGCACTGAATGTTAAAAAGGCGAAACGGGAATTAATTTAGTGAATCCTTTCCCGCAATGTCTCGTGAGAAAAATTCCAGGAAAATAATAATGAATGAGAACACTCGATCATATATTTTTTTAAATTCTACAGGCTGCATGACGTGACAAGGAACATTCGCTTTATCCTTTCTGCCCACCGTATCAAGAATAATAATGCAATCCTTTCAAGCATATCGTTTTCCCGACGAATTGTCATAGTTTCGCAACTCCTCAGGAGTCAATTAGTTTGGAAACGTTTCCGATTTCAACTTAGATTTGAATAGAAGGGGCACTCGCTTTGTGACGTGAAAGCAAGCTCTCCCCATTTCAGGCGCGAGGTGTAATTTGCCATTTAATTGGGAGTTGGGTTTTTCAAGAGTTTAAATTGCTTTCAAATGTGATCTACTTGGCTGCTTAGCGTTAAAATATCTCGGGAGGATTCTAAAGGAGTGATTTGAAAATGATAAGTTTAACAGTGGGCAACTTCCTTTTCCCGCAATCTTTTAACGAACGATATTGTACATCCTGAATGAGGAAACGCTCTTTCACTTAAGAATGAGAGACCCATCCGTATATGTCTCCCATTTTAGACGGCTTTATTGACAATTAAAATCAAGGATTGAGGATATCTTGAATTGTTTTAAATCCATAAGTTAGGGAACGACATTAAAATTTAATTACATACATCCGCCAAAGCGAAGCTATTCAAGTTCTGATGTAGATTTTTCTGTTGGCTGCGACTCTTCTTGGAGGTATTAACTAAATGGTAGATTTATAGCCACTTGACTAAGACACAGATGCATCCGGGGAATTAAAGTTAAAACTATTAATGAGTAACAGAAAATACTCTTAAAAAACATTGATTGCAAATTAATTAGTCAATTGCAAATTATTTTTCGCTGCGATATTTATCAAATGCTTTCGAAGCTCACTAAAATCGTGTCTTGTCCGATTGGTGGATGAGAAGGGAATGAGGCATTTCTTCCCGAGGAAAGAGTTGGCACATCGCAAATTTGTCGAGTGAACGACCCGAAAAAAATAAGCTCCCGGTCCTCCTGCAATTAAAGTATTTTTGTCAAGTCAAAACCGAATTAAATACGCGGGGAATTTAACGCGGCATGACTTTGATAATTTTCTTTACTGATAATTGATGGTTTTGTGCGTTCTATTTTCTCCACATATTATTCGCACTAACAGGAGTCCGCCCAGAGGCGAATGCACTTCATTTTCTACGTTAGACTACACATTATCTTTCTAACGGACGCGACGCTACCTTCTCCAGATCATTATGCTTTCCATGGATTCGTTCCATCTTCTTGGTCGAGCATTCCTCCGAGATCTCACCATTATCCTTTGAAATTTATTCTTCAGTCTCGTTCCGTCCATTCTCCATTTAACGCTCTTATAGAGGAATTGAATATCCCTTTAGTCACTTGTACTTTATTCCTGCCACAGTCGTTTTATGTTTGCCCCAAAGGGATTCACGATCGATGATCACCGCAGTTGCACCACAAAAGGAAGGGGGCCGGAGAACACCCCATCGCAGCTCTTTTTTCACAAGTGAGGAGATGTGGCACAGGGTCACGAAATCGTTCAATGCTTAACGGAAAGGAATTTGCGTTATAACAAATAACCAACCCAACTGATGACAAGGCGAGCATCTTTTATGCCATTTAAAGATAAAGTCGACACACAGATAACTTCGTTTTGAGAAGTCATTTGACTAATTTAAAATGGAAATTGTAAATTTTTTGATTCCATATTTGACAGCATTGGTGTACTAGTATTTTAAATTCCACGGGAAGCATATAAGAACACCACCGTTCCAATTTTTCGGCGTGAATAGTCTCCATGACCACCAGATTAATTTCGATAAAGTCGTACATTCAAATTTCAAATCGTTAGTGAATTATGTGGTATCGTGTGATATGTTATACAGTTAAGATTTGATTGATTCGCCTTGTATATGTATAGCTTTTATCGTAAAACAATCGCAACCTTCAGAAGTGATATCTAAATACATCAGTCAACTGCAGTCAATACTAGTTGCTAAATGGCATTAATTTGAGGTCACACCAGGAGCGTTCTCTTCCCAGAGAAACAAGTTCCTCTAGTATTGTACAAGATGTCCAATTTTCAAATGGAAAATGCTATTGGAGTTTTGTGCTGTACATCCAAAAGCATGTTTCCCTTGTTAAATGCTCAATTATTGGACCCTTTTCTACATCTGTTTCTACAGTTACTGACTGAAAGACGGCAGGTGTCGCCAAAGATGATACACGATTGGTGGAATCATATAAATAATGGACGCATAGTTTTATATCTTGCCGGGTGCCGGGAATATGTGCAAGTACTTAAAGAACATCCCGGGAGTAGTACGAACCAAATTCGCCCGCATCGCTTCTCACAAACACTCTCCAAATCACACCACGCAGGTTATCGACAGAGGACTCGTCTAGAGGCGAACGTGGGCTTCCTCGGAAAATGATGAACTGAAAAACTAATGGATGAATATTTTACAGGATAGTCCAAGGCCCGTGGCTCCACTCCTGAAATGAAACTTTTTTTCTGTAGGGAATCTGTCACTTCCTACCTTTCCCTTTTCCTTTTTTGCATTCTTTTAAGTGTGTTTCTGCTCCTTTTCCATATACCCTTGTCCGTATTAATACGTTTTCGTCTTTCAACAGGTAAAATATATAAGGCGTAAAAGGAATCATATTATAGATTGTTTGAGATTTCGGCTTTCTCTGAGGTCTTCTTCAGGGAAGATCTTTTTACGTGCTATTTTATTTTGAGTTCTATTGTACCGCACAAAATTTATATATATATATATATATCCCTTCCGCGCGCAGTGCGCAGGCCATATATATATATATATATATATATATATATATATATATATATATATATATATATATATATATATATATATATATATATATATATAATTATATATATATACACATATATATAAAATTATATATATATACATAATTATATATATATATATATATATTATATATATATATATATATTATATATATAATAATAAATATATATATATATATATATATATATATACAGGGTTCGTCCGGAAAATAAGTGTACTGAGCTCAGGAAAAAAAAATTATTACACTTTTACATATCTTAAGCTAATATTCCTCAAAATAGGACCCTTGTGAGTCGATACAGTTGTTCCAGCGGCGTTCCCATTCCTGGAACACTCCCGCGAAGGCATCATCGGGAACCTCTCGAAGACTCGTCGTCGACCTCTTCTCTGCCCTCCACGAACATCTTGTGCCACCGAAAGATCATGTTTCTGGACATGGCTGACTCCCCGTAAGCCTGGTTAATCATACCGACAGTTTCGGTAGACGATTTCCCAAGCTTTACCGCAAATTTGAAGGAATAACGCTGCTCCAAAAACCTCGGCATCGCGTTCCGTGACGTGGGTCGAGCGTGGAGGTTCGCGTTAACAGAGCTCCTCACTACACCACAGCTCAGAGCCGACTGCCTTTTTCAGCGTCGCTTGCCAACATACCCCCCTCCAATCGCAGCCCGTCAGAGCGGTGCTGGACGCGCCTGGAGCGGCGGGAAAAAATCAGTACACTTATTTTCCGGACGAACCCTGTATATATATATATATATATATATATATATATATATACACATATATGGATGAATATATATACATTCACTCATATGAAAATAGATACAAGGAAAAGGGATAGGAATACATATAAAGGACGAACCAAGGAGAGGTAGGGAAGGCGGAATCCAGCAGAGCACAAGAGCAAAAATATTTCCTTGACCGGGAATCACGGATCTTTAGACTTACCGGGCCAATGCTCTAACCACTTGAGCTATCGATGATACGTAGATATATATGGGTCGCGGTAGTCCAGGGGGTAGAGTTGGACTGCTGACCAGAGGGGCTCGAATTCGACTCCCGGGGAAGGCACTTCAGCACACTGGGCACCTGTAGCTCCACCCAAACTAATTGATTTTTCGGGTACCAGATCTTTCCGGGGAAACCATATCCAGCAAAGGGAAAGGATCGGACCTCCCTGCTCTGATGTGTGAATTTCACACGCCGAATAGGGCTTCGTACTGGGTGAACTCTACCGCCACCTACCAAACCGACCTTCGGGTTGATTACTGTGTTAATGGCTATGGTATGGATATGATATGGATATGATATAGAGGCACTCACGAGAGCAATATAACGGCACAATAGAACACAAAATAAAACAGGCAACACATAAAACATAGAGGGCACTCCCACTGTAGATTGTTTGAGCTTTCGGTCTTCTACGAGGCCTTCTTCAAGTAAGAGTCTTATGTATGATGTCATGGTATTTTCAAAAGTGATACCTCCCGTCTACAAATAAACCCCATCCTCTTATACCTCGAATTTTGATTGAGGCTCCTTTTATTTCCCGAACAGTAACCGTATATCCCGCAAGCTGTCGCAAGAGCATTTGGCGGTGGTTACCGAATGTTTGGGACTACAATAAATTAGGATTGAAAAAATTTTCAAAATAATACATTTTTCGGATATCTTTTACATTACGATTAATTTTTTGTAAAGACGAAAAACCTCATCCTTTTTCATAATTTACAATAAATTAGTCATCTACATCTACATAATATCCCGCGAGCCGCCGCAAGGGCGTGTGGCGGGGGTTGTTAGGTCACCCACCGTAAAAAATTAATTATACCACATACAAAAAAACAACACGGAAAGTTACACCCACAGCAGCGCACACACTCATGCAAAAATCCCTTCATCCAAAACTCGTGCAAACGCATATACGAGGGTCATCCGGAAAGTAGTACCCGTTCGTGAAATAAAGACACAAAAGTAAATATTAACAAACATAAAAAATTTTATTTGAAAGAGGATACTTTAAACTACTTCTCAACATAATCTCCAAGCAAATTAAGGCATTTGTCATAACGTGTGACAAGTTTCTGTATTCCTGCTGCATAGTCCTTCGCCGCCAGCTCATTGAGATACAGGGTCACTCCTTCTTTAAGTTCTTCATCGCTGTCAAATCTTTTTCCTGCCAAAAAGTCTTTAAGCTTTTTAAAGAGATGAAAATCTGAAGGGGCCAAGTCCGGGCTATACGGTGGATGGTCGAAAGTTTCCCATTTGAATTGCTGCAAAAGTTTTTGTGTTATCCCAGCTGCATGAGGCCTGGCATTGTCATGAACGAGAATGACACCAGTAGACAATAGACCTCGCCGCCGATTTTGTATTGCCCGCCGTAATTTCTTTAATGTTTCACAATACGCATTGGCATTAATAGTGTCTCCACGGGCCATAAAATCAATAAGCAATACACCTCGTCGATCCCAGAAAATGGTACCTTATCGTACCTTAAACCAGCAAACAACTGCGCCCCAGGGTGCAGCACGAAAGACATCCAACAACACGCAAGCCAGGACACAACAAGCAAGAATGTGAAACACCACTACCACATTAACATGCACCGCAAAACACTCTACCCCCCAAAGAGTCTGTAAAAGGCAGGGAAATCGACCCAACGTTGCAGGTAGCAGGAATTTCCCCCCGCGGAGAGAGACGAGAGATTGAAAGGGACACTTAAAAACAGATGAACAGGACACTAATGAGGTCATTCGTACATGGGTTATGAAAACAAAACACACGAGGTTAGTGAAAGAGCATACAATAAATTTATATCATTAAAGACCTTCCATACTTAACAGCATTCATTGAATTGAGAGAACAAACTATGGACACATATATTCGGCCTTTCTCAACGAAGTATATATTTAAATGGAAATAATTCCTTCATTTCTCTGGTGATTTAACGTACTTTATGTCATGCCGATGCTGTTAGCAGGGTAGTTTGAATAGCAAGGACTGAAATTGTAGACTCAAAAGTAGGTTGTTATCGTGGAACTTGAGATGCAGTCCCAATCTAAAGCATACCGACAGTTTCGGTAGACGATTTCCCAAGCTTTACCGCAAATTTGATGGAATAACGCTGCTCCAAAAACCTCGGCATCGCGTTCCGTGACGTGGGTCGAGCGTGGAGGTTCGCGTTAACAGAGCTCCTCACTACACCACAGCTCAGAGCCGACTGCCTTTTTCAGCGTCGCTTGCCAACATACCCCCCTCCAATCGCAGCCCGTCAGAGCGGTGCTGGGCGCGCCTGGAGCGGCGGGAAAAAATCAGTACACTTATTTTCCGGACGAACCCTGTACGTAGATGATGTACGTTAAAGAGACGAGATATGTCCGGAAACTATCCAGCCAAAAATTGGCAAAAATAGCCTTCCTTAGAACAATAAGTAGGCTTTAGTAGTGTACCCTTCGAAGTTTTACTCCCCTTCGAAGTACCACTCCCCTTTGAAGACAACCCTGGGGACTCAGTTAGCATGTGAAATGAAATAGGGACATGGTGGCATTAAATTGAACTCTAACGGGATCGTTGATCACCACGGAGATATACTATGCATACGAGGCCTGTCTGGAAAGGATTAGGTGATACAATAATTTGTTCGAGATCAAAGCAATGAAATAAATAATAATAATAAGGAGAGGTGGCGAAGGAGTTTCCCCAATCACCCCATTCCTTTTTTTTATTGCGGAAGCAAATACCCAAAAATAGCATACAACAAAAGAGCATGATATGTTCAGGGGGTTCCTGCTCCTGCTTAACCCCCTATAGTATTCTGATGCAAATGAAATCAAATAGACAACATGAGATATAGAAATATCAAACAAGATGACATAATAGCATCAAATAAAAAATTAACGTAGAACCAAAATTTATTGCAATTAGACATGAAATAAATATATCATTTTATGATAACACTTCTGTTTACAGAGTCATTCCCTCTCTCCCTCTCTCTCCCTCTCTCTCCCCCTCTCTCTCCCTCTCTCTCTCCCCCTCTCTCTCTCCCTCTCTCTCTCCCTCTCTCTCCCTCTCTCTCTCTCTCTCTCCCTCTCTCTCTCTCTCTCTCTCTCCCTCTCTCTCTCCCTCTCCCCCCCCTCCCCCCCCTCCCTCCCACCGTCTCCCCCCCCCCTTTGAACTAGGACGGTTTTTGTACCAAACATTCAGCAGCTTGGGTACAGCAGAATACTTTCCTTTGCGCCCTTCAAATGTATTTCGCGCTCCGGTTACTTATAAGAAGTTACTCCCTGAGGACAGCGAAAACCGTTTCCAGCTCCATCAGCCTACGCGAGGCAGCAGGACTGGTGATGCAGAAGTTTATAGCGAAACCATTGGAAAAGTATTATTTATTCACCTTTGAGGATATATCGCCGTAATATGCTTTAAATATTAAAGCATTTACCTCAAAAGGCAATAAAGTCGTTATGAATTATAGGTTTTACCTGTCTTCAATTTTTACGCTGCTTCGCTTCCGGATTAAACGGTGTCAGCTCTCAGTCGTTCGGCAATAGTTTTGATTTCATGTGTTGACCTATTAGAAAACCCATGACATATTTCTCAATTTGCCATTCTACTTTCGCTCAAATTTTTTTGTCATTAAATTTTTAATAATATGCGTGCTCCTCTCCTGAAATTAATGCTGATCATCCGAAAAATATTTTTTTCTATCCAAAAAGTTTAATCAGCCGAGGCGCTTTCTCATCCCCAAAGAATCTCGAAGTTAAACTGTGTTCAATCCTCAGAACGCTCTCGCACGCTTCCTCGCATCGGTCATGCTCTCCTCAAAAAACTGGGAAACGACGCGCCAGGGTGGTTAGGCAGTTTCAGTCCCCGATGGTAATTTTGGCTGATTGATCCCGATGATAGAGTGTGTATTGTGAGTTTGCTTTGGAACAAGACAGCCCAGAATTTATGATTGCACGTGGTGGACAAAGCCACACTTCCCAAAGTGATGAAAAAAACTCATTCCTTACTGCCCTTTCACTTGGTTCTCCTTGCTCCATGGTTGCTTCAAAAAATCCGGTTTCTCGTCTGGACACCACCAAGTTTAAGGCCAACTCATCGACTGGAGTGGGTCCATAAACATTTCAAGTCTAGCAGCATTCACCTCCGATGGAGGGTGATTCCTCGACTAATATTAAACCGATTCTTTTTTAAAATATTAAAATGCTAGAACTGTGTCATTTGATCTCAAAACAATACTTTGATTAAAAATCTATTTACGATACTCTGATAAGCAACTATGCATGTTATAAATAACCAAAATATTTATAAAATTACGGGAAGTTTTCATCTTATTGGCAGTATTTCGCGCTTAACCAAAGTACACATTTCATATAAATACATCAGCTTACTGGTGAGTGAAATAAATTAATAGAATTAAGAAGTATTAATGGCAATTATAAATAACAAATAAACCTACCCTACCCTTCCATTTATTCTCATCAGTTCATGGTCTTAATCTTTTTCAACTTCCCACGTGACATGCATGTTCTTAAGTTCAGATAAACAGTTATTTGCAAAGGATAAAATGTAGTTTATTTTTCTTTTTCGAAATTTAAGACATTGGATGCAGCGTTATTTTTTCAAACTCTTCATGCGCAATGACTTCAAATCAAATTAAATTTTAAAGTTACTTTAATGTATCGGGAATTGTAACCGTCCCGGCATATTTCGGGCTTCGGTGCACTTAATAAACGAATATCAAAAGAATTAACATTCAAAGGAGAAAGGAATCGGCGGGCGACGTTCACTATGATGAATCAAACATATCAATTCCTTTGATTCACCCAAGATGATTCATCAAGGCGAAGATATTTCCGCCGCAACAAATTATTTCAACTTTGAGAGTCCCTTATGTTGGCTGAACTGTCCACATTTCCCGATGACACCTACTACCCGACACGAAAAACGTAAAATCGCCTCTAATAACTAAATGAAACGTAATACAACGCATTTAGGAAAAGGAACATTGATAGAAGAGCTCCACACGATAACAGAAGAGAACTACATTGACCACTAAATTCTGTTTTTCTTTAGAATCATCAGACTAAGAAGGTAAACAGCTAAGAGTATACACATGTTCGTGTGTAGCCGATAGCTAAACGTCAATGAATAGATGAGATTATTATCGCAAAAGTTTTTAAGGAAGCAATCAAATATCAGCTTCCTCAAGTGATCCGGGGCAAACCCCGTTGTCCTCCTTAATTTGAACTAATTTTCTGGACAAAGATAAAAGACAACATTATCACGGACACTGTCTCAATTAGGTCGGGTCTTGCCCCCGTGGATTCCAATAAAATCTTATCGCCGGCATTTGATAATGATACGCAAAGGACCAGCTTATTCTAGAGTTTCTTGTGCATCACACCAAAATTAAAAACATCAACAAACCCAATTTTTAAGTCTTTCTGAATCTCAGAGATTTATGTATTGTTTGAATTTTATTCGTTGCCTTGACAGGATTTCCCAAATATCGCATACGTACGATACACTTCAGAGGCTGGAAACACAAAATGTGCCGCTAATAATATTTGCCATACATAAGCACGCCATACTAAAAACTCCGCCTGTGTATCACTAATGTGGAAACCATATAACACTGGTCATAACATAGTCATACGTACATAAAATATTCCATTTTTCATAATGAATAGAAATTGATTGACAAAAATAGATACATATATCTATATTGACGAAAATTTACACATAGTTAAAACATGTCACTTAGGTTTTGAAGTGGATAAAACTTCAATCATTTGAACGAGCAGGAGTACCTTAAGATACCTGTAAGCGTGACGCTAATATATTTATAAAATAATTTCCACGGAGTCCTCGTCACTTTGGTCATTAAAATATTCACTCCACATTGCCCTAATCTTATTGGATTGGAGGGTATAATGCTTCCTCAAGGAAAACTTCATTCTAGAAAATGGAATCAATCATGGTATGATTCGAAAGTAATGGTTCATTTACAATCTTATTAAGTGTTTAATTGACGTGAATATATGTCACAGCAGTGAATCGCAAATATTAAACAGTGCATATAAGTAAGAAAAAAGGTTACGCAAATTTTGCCTCCATAGCAATGTGATATATCATCATCATTGGTCGTTCAGTCCTAAGATCGGTTGAACACTGCAGCCCTCCCTCCACCCTACCCTCCATCTGATGCTCGTCATTGGCTTACTTCCTGGTATTTTTTATTGCAATGTGCTTTCTTCTTTATTAGTCCTATCCCTCGGCCTTCCTCTTAGGACTTTTCCCTCCACAATTCTCCCCTCTATTATATTCTTCTTGAATCCATTGTGCCTCAGGCCAATCCATCTGGTTCTTCTTTTCTCTACGGTGTTCCATAAGGTCCGTTCTTCGTCCATTCTTCTGTGCTTCATTTCTTATTTTATCCGTCCATTTGATCTTAAGCATCGTCCTCCAGCACCAGTTTTTCTACTCTTTTGTGGTATACTTTTCCGATGGTCCACGCTTCTGATCCATAGAGTGCCACGCTCCATACAAATGTTTCACATGTTCTTTCCTCGTCTGTAGTTCTATCTGCTTTCAATATAGCAGTTATTAAAGTTACTTTGTATTCTTAATTTCATTAAAATTAATTTCCACGAGGTTGAGCCAGGAACAATTGAATAGCAGTTGTATTCGAATTGCGAATGTTCTCTTAGCTCGAGCTATTCTTCGCTTGATGCCTGTAGCAATTCTTCCGTCCCATTCGATGGTACTTCCGAGTTAGGCGAAGGAATCTGCTTAAAACCACTAAAACAGTCCCCCAATGCGATATATAGTCATATAATAATAATGAAGGAAGGAATAGGGTTTAATGGCGGGTGCAACAATAGCATATGTAAGTATATTTCAAAATAAATTTGAACATTTCAGTCAAAATTGGTGAAATAAAATGTTTGTGGGATGAAAGGGAGGATACAATACACGACGCTTTGCCACTTTCTGATGTGCTGTTGAAATCCCCGTTCGGAAAAAAATACTTATGCATGTTCTTCAAAGTATGCATACATATATGCTCCCGGTGTTAGATTTGGTGCGGCAGTTAGCACTTTCCAAGACTATCGTGCCTTGGAATTTCTCCCTATGCCAGCGCCAAGTCTCAGTATCGCTCCTGTCAGATGGAGACCACGTTCTAATATTCTATTGGTGTTTATCTAAAACGATGACCCACTTGTCGTTTTAACACCTAGCAAGAGAATTGACCGGCTGAAATGCATTTACGAGCTCATTCTTATGTATGGAAGGGACGTGGTATTTGGAGAGCTTGGTTACTGACCAGAGGGCCCGGATTCGATTCCGGGTGACGCCTCAGCCTCATTAAGCTGTAATATATGAGGTGCAATTACTTCGTGGAAAAAAATATGCTGATGTGTGATATCGAACGCCGTTGGGATTAGTAGTTCGTATCTGAGCTGAATCTATGCACCAAATCACCCCTCGGGTTGATAACTGTGGTTTTTTGGCTTTTGGAATTTTAATCTATGTTTTGCCTTTAAAGTCTCGATACAAAGCCATAAATCCGAACTGGCACGAAGGCCCTTTAAGTTCTATTTCCGACTGATATCACCGACAACTCAACAAAAATTCATTTTTCCGATCAAGATGCTAGAGTAGACGAGCTCGCTCCGAGACGATCCGAGTTCAAGTCCCTCAAATAGTATACCCTAATAAAGAGTAGGGCAGAGGTCATCTCCAGCGCTCACCGACACCCTTGGTGCGGGTATGGGGAGAATTTGAAGATGGAGACAGGTTCCACTCATTAAAGGCGGTTGGCCTCCACGGAGGACAACCACCTTGAGCCATTGGAGCTTGAATTTCCCGCCACAGGCGAACATCGCCGATTTTTTTATCGCGCGAAAGCCGTCGATCACGCACGTGGTTACATAATAAGGGGTCGATTGCGAACTTCAAGAGTGATTACTACACACCATACGTCCAGACGGGGCTAAATGGGAGGCTAGGTGTATTATTTCCAGATTGAATCATCGGAGGAAGTGTGCTTTCAGAGAGAACGCCTTCTGGGTGTGCCATGTTCTGGGGAATCCCACGAAAGCGATGCACAAGGCCAGCCACACTTTACCACGGGAACAGTTTTAATTTGGAAGGCCAGCGTTTTTCACAGTTAAATGAAAACTTATTATCTTTGCAAAACCCTGTCCGAAAGTTCGTATTATTTTCACAGTGAACCTAAATATTTACTAAATTGAATGAAATCATTAAATGAAGTTTTTCAAATCATGACCGGGCGATGACAATATTTTGGCGCTAATTTGTTGCGGAGCATTCAGCGTTGCTAAATTAAATTGTCACACTGACAATTCCGTATAAGAGACTGAGTTTCAAATTCTTTTTACTTTATCACACCGATATAGAAAGTACGACCATGTCCATTCGTCACCCTAAGCCATTTTAGCGAAAGTGAGACGCATCATTGGTCGTATTAACGCGAAGGGAGGCTTGTTGTTCATAGATGGGATTGGAATTTGAAAAGAGGGAAAATGTGAGGCAATTGGAAAAAGGGGACCGGTATCATCTGGAAGAAATCAAGTGCATAGTATGTGGATTCGCTGTGGGGGATGGAGTGCAGGTAAGGTTACTCATGAACAGGTCAGGGTCAGTTTTTTGTTCTAAAAAACGTTTACGTAATGATCCCCACTTTATCACTATTGACCCCGTCTGATTTGACAATTAATTACCAAAGGTTGGTTCTGCGTAGACTTTTTAGAGGGGACCAAAATTGTTGACGGTGTAATTGGCATCCTCCTCATCGCTCTTGCCCGCACAGCAAGCAGTTCGATTGGGCCATTCGACGCGCGTCTCCTTCCCTCAACCCAACCCCAAGTGTCTCTTGCGTAATTCTTCCCTTCCTCTTTCCTCTCCCTCCTCTTCGACCTCTAAAATCACTCTGCGAATGATTCACACGTGCATGCAGGGATTTGGTACTTTTAGAGAAGCCTCTCCCTTCGGCGGCGTCTTTCTGGGGCAGATCAAGCGGGGCTGGGGTTATACCTGGAAGTAGTTCTAGTTCTAACTCCACGGCTTTCATGGGGAGCACATATCCGGACAATATGCGGATCCGCTCGAAACAAGCTCGGCTTCATGAAACGGACGGTGGGGAAATGTATTTAGAAAGTTAAAGAGAGCTGTTATTTTGATCTACTTAAGCCTCATTTTGAACTTTGAAGCCCCTTTTGAAGTATTTGGGATCCTTGGGAGAAAATTTGGCAAAAATATTTACATAAAGTCCAGAGAAAATCCGCCAGATTCGTCGAAAATTGCTACGATATGAAGACGAGTGTGACAGGCCTTTTAGGGGAATTAGGATGGGGGAACCATTTGAGATGCGAAGAGAACATGCGAGACTTTTAGAAAGGTCCAGAATAAGTGAGTTTAACAATGAATCAAATGTTATTATTTTGTCCTCACACTATTTAATAGGTTACACCACAAATATAAGATAAGGGAGAAAGATTCCAGTGCAGACAGATACAAATGTTCGTTCTTTCCCCGGGCAATCAGGAGTCATACTAGTGAGAAACTTAAGTCATAATAGTAATGGTAAAGACATTATATTCACAGACAAGCGAGAAAAAGATTAAACACTGCGTAGCCATAAGGTATATTTGTAGATGCGTGAGCATGTTAGTTGCTAGTATGCGAGTATGTATTGCATGTGTGTAAGTTAAATTAATTTTTACATGAATACAAGATACTTTGATAATACCAGACACCTCTGTGGGTGTGAAATGGCATGCTTTAGTTAGTTTTGCAAGTTTTGCATGCGATTGTATTCTATTCTGTTTTGCGAGTGGTGGCAACCCCTCGCCACCCGCCCTTGCGGCGGCTTACGGGGTAGTGTGCGGAGTAATATATCCATTTTTTCACAATAAATCTCAAGAATTGAATAAGTTGCAAAGGTGGGAAAATTGTGTATCATTGGTGAAATACTTTATTCAATCAATTGCCAGTATCGCATCGAAATTTAACATTTATAGGTTTTTGAATCTCCATTTGAGCAAGATATAATGAGAGTATCGACTTTTTTGTCGTCGTAAAATGTAAATGACATTGCTACTGTCCCAGTATCCAGATTATTTTCATAATAAATACATGAATTCGATAAGGTTCTCAAATAAAGGAAGGATTATTACCCTTGTATTTATCTAAAACGGGTATCATAAGTGAATTTTCCCTTAAACTCATGGAATGGAAGTTGTTTAGTATAGTAATGCCATGTGACAGCATATTTACGTAAATTAATGAGAATAAAAAATCATTCTTGTGTTTTTCCAGGTTTCTCTTAATTTCTAATAATATCCATATCACCATTATGCATTTTTGTAAACGTAGGGAGACTTTCGTCCAATTGTCTTGGTCCAATGAATTTCTTTTGAGTCATTTTTTTAAGTGCAGTTGGCTTTTTCGATCCATCCCGCTTGGCACTGACTCCACGTCATGGAGAAATAAAGAGCACCTTTAAAAGAAACCGCCGTAAATGAAAGGAGGGCGTCTTCGGATCCCTGGAAATGGAGGGAGTGCGTATGGGTTTACAGGATATTCTGACTTACGTAAAAATATCGCGTGTGTTGTAACTAATTAATAGAGAGGTCACCCTTCATCATTAAACGGGTGAAAACATTCATTTTGTTCACCCCTACGAATATTTCCTCATTTAAAAATTATTTATACTTTAACATATGCTCCACCATTATCACAGAATTATCAGCAAAGAAGGTTTGTTTGTCTGCATATAATGCCAGTAGCTGTTAAGTGCACGGAAGTGTAGCCTCCCCACCCTGTAGTGCACGGAAGTGTAGCCTCCCCACCCTGTACATAAGTATGGCAGTTGCACTATGGTGTATATCAGCATGCATAAGTATGGTGGTGCTTTCATTACAGATTTGAATTGGGAAAATGAGAATGAGATCCGGGCTTTCATTCCAGACTGACTTCAAGCAGCTGCGGCGGCTCGATGGCCCTCCCGAGGAGGTATTGGGGAACGGAGCCCTGTGGCCTCGGAGGACAGTGACGGCTGTGAGATGGCCTTTAAGGGGTCCTAGCAGCCCCTACTTATCCTCACCTCCGCGACCCCCTACTCGCCCAAAGAGGCAGTAAGTCAAGGTCATTCTCCTCTTCCCCTCTCACATTCATTCTCTGCTGATACGCTAGGCTTAAGTTAAGAGCATTCCATTATTTTTATCCCAAATAAGTGTGCACCTAAATATGGCAGTTTTGAATCACCCAGAATTTTAAACTTCTTTTTTAAACCTTATTTTTTGCTTTTATTTTTTTTTACTAGATTACTCTGAATTTAACATACCTGTACATATGTGATGGTTAAAATGTCACTTAAAGCAGTGCATGCCACTGCTCGCCCGGATCACGGCAATATGGAGGAATGGCGCAAAAATAAATGAATTTATTTTGAAGCAGCAACTTTGCTAGCCATTTCAGTCTTTTAATTTTACCTCATTCTTTTAAGAAGAGTGAAGTGAAGTTGCATTGACTCCTGACTAAAGGAGTGAGTCATTTAATCAAGAGAGTAACGAAGGAAGTTTTCCCAATCATACGCAGTTCGCGTAAATAATATTTACCCTTCATGTTTGCAAACTATTCAAGGAATTACATTTTTATTGAAACGTGTGACTTTCACAGATTAGAGAAAACGACGGCAGTTAAATGTGAAATACTTCTATAATAAAGTTGGCATTGGTGAAAATATCAATTTTCTGTGTCAAGTATACTTTCTTGTTACATTTACCCGCTAAATTTCAAAAAATTTGAGTAACGTAAATAATATAAAAATAAATTATTGCGAAAATACGCCATTGTGTCGAACTCCCAACAAAGTATACAGTAAATACTTCAAAGCATATCTCAAAAAAGAGTAATTTCTATTTCCCATTAAATTATTACCAGAGTAAATGGATTACTCTGCTCATCTTTCTTTTTTCGAAATGCTTTGCTTTCCTGTACGATTTAATTTGCCCAATGAGTTTATCAAGTAAACTTAATATCATATAAATAATTAAAACCAGAATTATCTTAGCGCAATCGTATGGTAATGTGTCACGCGAGTAAATTATTTAGACACCTAAGGGAAAAATGTCCCTCCGGATTAAGTTCCATTATCCGCTAGTACCAGAGCTAAATCAGTAAAATTTTAAATTTGCCATGGAAATTTTTATAAATATTTTTGGAAACAATGTCCCTATCTCCAGTTTCTTCTTGCGAGTCACGGAGGCAATATTGGCACGACTGTGATTTATATCACCGTATTAAGTGAACAGGTACTTCCTTCGCCAGACATAGTGAATACTCAATAAAGTACAATTTCTTTTTAAACATGATTTTATTTTTCAGATTTAAATTCAGTAACAAAATAAATCATGAGCACCTTGTAATCCTTATTGGATTTACATTGTATAAACTTTGGAGCTCAGGCGATTACTATTTTTAATGATTTCAAGAAAATGCGATGATTTAATGGCGTATTAACCTTAGAACGAGCACAAAAATAGCAATTGGAAAGGTTTAACGAGGAGTCAATCTCTCTCACGGTAGCTTTCCCCTCATGCCACTCCACCCCCTCCGTTTCGTGGCTTTTGCGGCACACAGGCGGAGAATGGAGATTTGCCAACCGAAACCAAAGTATATGCGTATTTCTCATTTGTGTTTCTCATTCGCAAAATCTTAGATAGTCGAAAATATACTTTAACATTCACACAATAATAATGGTTCTAGTAGATATTCGGCCAACAATGATATCCGCAAAATTACCCCAAGAATCCTGTAATTGTACTGCAGTTCCGCATAGCATAAACACATTTCACCTCAAACCGTTTCCTCAGCAAACTCTTTTTCCCATTTCCCCTCACTCTTACCTCCCCTTTTATGACCTCGTTTAAAATTATTCACCTCCCTGCTCTCAGTAGCCTAAAATTATTAGTACAATCTTCAGAAACGTATCTCACCTCGTGGATTAGTTATATCCCTGCAAATTCTACCAAAAGGGTCCTCCCCTCCGCAGCCATTCTTAGTACTACTCCATAGCTTCTCTATCCTGAGCATTTCTCCGCACTCGTCTCAAAGATTCCCCGGCATTCGCCCATTCCCTTGCCCTACGCACAGCGCTTGGCGCGGAGCAGCCAGCACAAGGGCTACGTCCTGTAGTTATCTTTGGATAACGAGGAACACGGGTGAGAAGATTGTAGCGAGGCATGCGTAAGCACCGCCGCATTTCTTAATCCCCCTCCAGCGCCCTCCGAGCCTCCTCGCCGCTGTGTGCAGTGAATTTGTATCAGTGGCCGGGAATTAGATTTGCACTGAGCCATGACAACGATCGCAGAACTTCGTCATAAAAATCAAACTTGGCCCACTGAGCATTTTATTCCATTTTGGATTCTAGTCACTCTATCTCTTCGGAAAGGAATCTTTAAGACAACATTAAACGGACTCCGTCGGACGACACGCGGATTCCTTATGGATTCAAGCCTTGGAAGCCAAAGAACATACGACTTTATTCACCACGTAGAAAAGGCAAAGCATCGTGTGGGCCAATGCTTCTCTCAATTTGGGTATAACTGACCGTTAAGACGCATCATTTGTGAGAATATCAAAACGAGAGATCTTGCTCATCGAGCATTGAGTGAGGCAAAAGGAGGAGAGCATCAGATTTACTTGTTCATGCTCACCCCATCACCTTGTCTCGTGCATATTGGCTGCATTTTCGGGCTCTTAATTAAACACGAAGAGTGTGATTTTCAGGGTATGAACACTTTCCTGGAGAGAGGGAGAAAAACAAGAGTGGTCCCCTTCTGAGAGTGTTTGCGTATCTTCAACCGTTTATCCGTAGAGCTCAGCAGGTGGCGCCCACCAAAACAAGCCCTTGTCGCTGGACTGCATGGAAAACGAAACATCATCTTGGCGTTTATCCTCCGACTATAACCTGCGCCTAGAGTGGGCTTGGCCGCCCCATCTAGTCGCAGAAGGTGTCGAACATTGAAAATACACCTTCTCCAGACGAAACTAAATTAAAGGGGCCTTCCAACTTTTCGATATCGACGCGTTCTGAACTATGGTCACGTGTGAGATGCAACATGAATGATGAAGATGATTGGATCGACAATTGCCAAACATGCAATGTCTCTGCTGGGGATAATTCATTTTGGAGCGCCACCATAAGGAACTTCATCGATGGCAGAAACCAGAGAGTATTAGAAAAACACAGCAGGTCACAAATTAGCAACATTTCCTAGCACAATCACCGCGAACAAACGATGAATGAGTATATTTCTTTTTTTTAAATTCGCAAAATACAAAACACGACTACCAATCTGGCGTAATTGGAAACATTTCGAAGGGCGGGAGAAAATGATTCGGAAAAATCATGGCTTGGAGGGAATGGGAGCCATAAAAAGCCAGATATAAATAAATAAATAAATATATATATATATATATATAATTATTATTATTAGGTAATCTACCGGTCAAGGTAGGTTTTTGGATGGACACAGCTACTAAATAAATATTTTGTGATTCCTAACAAAATACCAAATCCAGCGTCTTCCTCTACATCAGACCCCTCTTCATCTCTGAGTACTTTCTTCCTCCCTTCACCCCGTCCTACATCCCCATCCTGTTCCTTCCCGTTCGTCGTTTGCCTAACATTCTCCCCTCTATTACAGTCTTCAACATCCCACTGCTGGTCAATACCGCCTTCATCCACTTTTCCTGCCTCCATAGGATTTCTCCCAACAAGCCCCTATCTTCGCCCACCATAAAAAGTACTTCCTCATTTGTTTTCTTCTTTGTCCATTTCACCTACTCCATTCTTCTCCACACCCACATTTCAAAGCCTCCAGTCTACGTCTATCCTCCTGCTTCAATGACCACGTTTCCGCACCGTACATAGCTACGCTCCTTATCAAAGTTTTTACGAGTCTTTTCTTAACATCCTTACTCAAAGTCCCTGTCATCAACTCCCTCCTCCTTGTGAAAGACTCTTTGCCGAGCGCAATTCTTCTCCTTACGTCCTTACTACTTTGACCGAGTTGGTCCAAAGCATAACCGAGATACATAAACTGTTCTACCTGCTCTAGTTTTTATCCTCCTTTTTTAATGTTAAGCTTAGTCTTTTGCTTTCTAGAAAATCGCATAACCTTTGTTTCCTTAATATTGATTTTCATCTCATTCCTGTCGCACTGAATTTCCAATCCGCTCAGCAATGCCTGCAACCCCTTGGCTGACTCACGAACTAAGGCTTGGTCATCAGTAAACCTACTTATTATTTTACGAATTCCACGCCCACTTTCATTCCTACCTCGAGTTCTTCCCATGCCTCTTTAATCATTTCCTCTGCATACAGGTTGAACAGCAACGGTGATAATGGGCAACCCTGCCTTACACCTCTTCCTAACACTGCCCATCCGGACTCCCCGTTTCCCACCCGCACCTGAGCAGTCTGAGACATGTACAGGTTGCGGATTAGCCTCCTGTCCCGCCAATCTATTTCTATTTTCTGCAATATAATCATTAGTTTTTCCCAATTCACTCCATCAAACGCTTTTTCGAAATCCACGAAACAGGAAAATAACTCCTAGTTGTACTCTATATTCCTCTCGATTAATAATCTCATTACTGCAATGGCATCACGCGTACCTCTCCCCTTCCTAAACCCAAACTGATCATCCCAGAAGTAATCATTTGTCCTTAAATGATGTGCAGGAACACACGTGATTATGTCGTCTAACTGATCGTATATCCTATCGACCTCTTCTTCCTTATGGTTGCTCGGTGGCATGTATACCTGAATAATAACCAAGTTCGTCGGTTCTTTTTATCTCTACTAGTAATAATCTATCCGTTACCTGCTCTATGTTAAATACGCTTCTTCCTACCTCTTCATTTAATACTATGCCAACCCCTCGTTGGCTCTCGTCCCCGCCGCTGTATATTATTCTATACTTATCACTCCAGTAATCCCCGCTATCCTTCAATCTCACCTCGCATAGACCTAAAATATCTATTTTTCCCCTTTCCATCTCTCGCTTAATATATCCCCAGTTTCCCTGTCCTCATCATTGTTCTAACATTCCACGTTCCTATTCTAACTAATATGGTCTTCTTCTCCTGCGTCTTCTATCCTGCTGCTGCCGGTTTTCCCTATATATACATATATATATATATATATATATATATATATATATATATATATATATATATATATATATATAATGGGCTGACACAATATAACACAAATAGAATAGAATAGCAACATTTAAAAGGACACTCACACGGTAAATTGTTAGAGCTTTCGGCCCTTCAGAGGCCTTCTTCAAGTGAGACTGAAAATATGCTGTTGCTGTGGAGATATTTTCATTGAACTAGCATATTTTCAGTCTCACTTGAAGAAGGCCTATATATATATGCACAGGTATTAGGAATATTTATTTTTAAGTGGCAGAAAGATGCGCAAGTGACAGAATGGTAGGTGACGCTTACGAAATGAGAGTCTTAGGAGGTCTGGTAGACGCGGGTAATTCCTCGGTTGTGGATGGGGCGCTGTCCCTTATAATGACGCTATGCTTTGCGAAGACATCTAATCCTACCGGATTCTCTCTGGAGAGAATTCAAGGACTAAAGTCGTATGAGATTAATCTGAAAGGAATTCCATGCAACTTTACTGGAATATTTCGTCATCTTTAGATTGGGTAAAGGTATTTGTCAAATTCCGATTTGAGGGCAATTGCGAGAGTAAGGGCATGCCCAAAATGAGGACTTGACGGTATGGCACGAGAAAAAATGCAATGGTGATTATTAGTGCATGATCCCCGTAAATTTATGATCGGAAAACAAACGAAATGGTGGGTGAAGCTCTTACTACGCCTCAGGCGTCTCGTTCCCCACCGTCTGGGACGAGAGGGGCCGACAGGACTGCCACTGCCCTCATGAGTGAGTGAGTGCGAAGGTCGCCAATGAATTCGAGGAGGGTGCTGCAATGATATGAGAGATGTCTAGTAGACACATTGGTGACTGGATCATAGCCTTCTCTTCTATATCTAGGTCTCTTTTAATATTGGAAAGTCGTTCGGTGAAAATATTTGGGTGAATTTCCATGCATTTTTGTTACTCCTAAACGTCTTTATTTTATAATCATAGTGAAATTGAAAAAGATATATGAACAAGATATGTGATTAAAAAGGAATCCACTTTGGCGTCGCTCCCTTAAGGCTCCCTTTTCATTCCATTATCTTGTAGGCAAGGTATTCCGCCTCATTTTGTCATCGAATATTTCACACCACGGGAAGATTAATTGGATATAGATGATTATTTTCATTTAGAGATCAATTACTTAAGAATGTGGAATTATATAAGAGTCAGAATTTTGAAATGCCCCAAAATATTTCCTGTAAAAACACAATAATCAACCCGAAGGTCGGTTTAGTAGGTGATGGCAGAGTTCACCCAGTATTAAGCCCTTTACGGCGTGTGAAATTCACAGATCAGGGTAGGGGGGCCAGTTCCTTTCCCTGTGCTGGTTATGGTTTCCCAGGAAGAGCTGGTACCCGAAAAATCACCTGAAGCGCCCACCCGGCGATCAAACCCGGGCCCTCCAGTTGGTAGCCTAACGATCTACTCACTGAATATCCTTTAAAAAAATAAGAATAGCCATAATTTTGAATCATTTCAAAACAAACACATAATTATCACTCCTTCCCAATAAATTCAAATGCACACACAAGGACTGGGAACTTTCGCATGCGATTAATTTCACTGAGTTTCATTATCTTCAGATAACTCTATTATAGTCAAAATAATTATTTCCGTAGTTAAAAACATCCCTAGGAGTCGAGGAAATGAAGAATGTTGTTCAAGAAAATCTGCGAAAGTGGACCGCAGGTAATGAAATAGGAAACTCCGAAATAAAATCGAAGCGCTGACCTTCATAATCACCACTAGGATTTTCGGAGCAGTTATTTCTGCCCAGAGCGAACGTGATCAAACACACGCGTCTTCTCAAGAGAATTCAGGGTCGCGCCAAAGTATCCAAAATAGAGTCGCACGCATGCGCAACTGGGAAGGGGAAACAGGAAGAGATGACAATCGCAGTTGTAATGCCTTTGCAGGGGATGGGGGTATGAAAAGGACATGTAGTACCATAGTATTCATTCCATTCACGAATCATGCCAAATCATCGGGACGCAGTCACCTTGGCGTTTATACGGACCGACGAATTAATAACTCGCGACGGCAACAGCTAATCATGGCCTCCAGCGACGCATGCGACTCCACTGGTTTTCTTTCGCTGTCAGTTTAATACATATGCAATGATCGTACGTATTTTGCAACAATATTCATGTTTTCCTTATAGCAGCATATCAGCCAATCAAAATAACAACAATTTGAGCGCTTTAGGCAGTTAACCTCACGCTTTCAGGCACTTCGAGGCGTGAAATCTTAGGTCGAAAAGGAACATTGGACCATGAGTCAAAAAGTTTTATTTCTGTATAACCGCAGAGGAAGCAGCATAGATATAAATTTATTTTCCTTCCCGAAACAATTCCATCACTCAAACCTGACAGTTTAACCCTCATTATCATCGCCCAAACTAAAATTAACATAATGAGTAGCTCTCGTCGACTGACCCGCTGTAAATGTAATGCTTAGCCAACTACTTGGGATCCGGCAGAGCTTGTCATAATTATTTTTCCGCTCCACCGAGTCTAGCGATATCCGGGGGTAGGTCGCGTATCCTCAATGGAGTGATTCAGCTTCACTTCCAAAAGACCTGACGTAAGAACACAATTCATCTACATCTACATAATACCCCGCAAGCCGCCGCAAGGGCGTGTGGCGGGGGGTGTTAGGTCACCAACCGTAAAAAGGAAAAATGCCACATGCAAAAAAAAAACAACTCGGAAAATTACACCCACAGCAGCGCACACACTCATGCAAAAATCCCTTCATCCAACAGTCATGCAAACAAATGTACCGAAACAACTAAAAACTGCACCCCCGGATGAAGCACGAAAGCCATCCTACAACACGCAAGCCAGGACACAACAAGCAAGAATGTGAAACATCACTACCACATGAAAATGCACCACAAAACACTCTGCCCCCCAAAGAGTCTGTAAAAGGCAGGGAATGGGACCCAATGTTGCAGGTAGCAGGAATTTCCCCCGCGGAGAGGGACGAGGGATTGAAAGGGAAACTTAGCAATTAGAGCATTGGCATAGAAAAAACATCAATTATCACGTCCCGGCCAACTTCATTTCCTTCCTTCCCTTCCTCATAAATGTTTCCTTTCAGAGTCATTATGCAGACACTCCATGAAGAGTCATACTGGAATTATAAGATGTATCAATCGCGAACCTCGATTAACTTTTATATTTCCGATTGATATGTGCAACAGCTCTCCTCCATTCGTCTTGTTGCTGCATATTTTCAAATCACTAAGGAGACCCGAAGCAGAGGATTGTCGGCCGTGCAATTGATCATGTGGTGGTGGGAGTGGCAATACATAGAATATTTTCTCAAACGCGAACAAAAATGAAAAATGTTAAACAAGGTGGTTTTAATTCACACCACCTAGTTGCTCCATTAAAAAAAATTACGTAGCTGTTTACTTTGACTTTGCGATCTTTTGTTGGATATTGCACAATTCGCAACTTCCATTAGTCTTTCCTCAACGTTCGCGAAATTCTTCTAAAAATTTCATCATGCACTTCTTTCGTTTTCAAGTGACCTTAGTATGCTCTAAACACCATCATGGGGAGCATTATTATCGTAAGGTTTACAGTTTTTAATATTCACATTTTTTCCAATAATGAACAATTATGTGATGCAGAGGGCAGAGTACCCGACTTGATGCATTATAATTTTCCCAAAGCTACAAAAACGGAGTTTTATAACAGATTATACCAAATTGCACCAATGTTATGTCATGAGGGATAATGAAATTAGCACGCAAATGAAACTTGCTGGGATCCGCACCGGTGAATAAGAACGCAATATTTAAAGAACACCATATCGCCGCATTACTTACGATTCCACGTGAAGGATGGCCAGAATCGATTTTTTTATTCTCCTAAAAAATGATAGAGGAGTGAAATAGAGGCATCAGGTGGTTTTCATGTAAGCATTTTTAATGAGCATAAATTTCCATTATAATATTTTTAAGTTGAAACTCTCACTTTTCGCGGAAATTACACTAACTCTTGCTGCTATGCACACTGTTGCGTGAGGATTGGCACTCGACTCGGGGATCGAGCAAGCGAATGAGAATTGGGGCAAGACGCACAATTCCGAGGAGGAGACACCGGCGCTGTAGAATCACTCACTCCTTTTCCTCGCCTGAATCTGCACCAGGACAATCTGAGGCCATTCCTTACAGACTGACAACTCCACATCGATTTTAATCTCCACTTTGATTAAAATCGCTATTATGATGCTAACACATTGAGGCCCTTACATTAAATGAATGTTCAATCCTATGTTCATCCTCTAAGAATCACAGCACCACCTTAGGTCGTTGAAACGGACCCGGCGAGCGTTGAAAGGGATGCAATGAACTATCCCGAGAAAAAAAGCTAGTTTCAACGAATCCTTAGGTTCTGGGGGAAGTAAAGTATTTGGAAAAATGTCAGCTTAAATTTGCTAATGCCGGGATCCGGCTTGAAGAAATAAACCCACGCCGATTGGAGAGGTGATTCCTTTCAGCAAGCCATCGCTCTCACTGGCGGCGATTCCGCATCCACGACCTCACACCATTTAGGTTTCAGACCGCAGAGACATCCCTCGGACGTGAATTCGTGGCCATCCTCATAGCTGCTGACGCCCAACACGACCTGCGATAGGAAATCCGTCAAACAAATATAAAGATTTAATGTATTATGAAATATAAAAGCGAAGGTCACTCATCTAAATCGAAACTGACTGCCAACCATACCAAATTCTCTATTTTTATTGTAAATTTGGCTCGGATTTTGGGGCAACAGTTTTTTTTCAATCAAACTTTATTCCCGTATTTGAATCTCACCTGAAAATCAAAAGAGAAAATCAAGAATATCAAATTTATTAGGAGATTTCTTTCATCACAAACAACCAATGTCTCTGTTGGTTGTAAGCCATGACGACCGCTGTTCCATCTGATCATCAAAAATCCCCAATTTAGCACAGAACGTATGAATTGGACATCGCCCAATAGTAATCCGTATCTTATAGGGATCAGAACTAAAAGTTTACTCTCTACGCTCATCTTCCAATACTTGTAGAACTTTTCTTTCTTCAGGAATGTTATGCTTGGCTGTCCTATTGAAATGTTTTATTGTCAAAGGATTTTATGAACTCATGTGAAAATTTGGAGGACTTGAAATAATAGAAAATGTTGTAAGTTTCCAGAAAGTTCATTCTTCGACAAAATATGTATCAAAATATAACACCAATATTCTTTTTTGTTGTCTCAGGCGTAACTTTGTGGAATTTGCATAACATATTGAAATGTAATGAAATAATTGACTTTGTAATTCCTTGGAAATTTAAAGAAAGGATTAAAGAACACCAAACATGTGTAAAAAATAAGAACATAACATCCCTCTTTGCAAAACACCTCATCGAAAGTGATCACAAAAGTGACTTTGTGACAAAAATTATTCATTTTGAAGAAAAAGGTCAAAGGCTCGATGCTTTGGAGTAGTTAGAAATTTTGAAATGTGTCCGTTGGAAAGATGATCTTGCCAACGAAATTTTGTATCCCTCCCACTCCCCACTCCTAGACCTACCACTCTTCTAAATCAAAAATGTAATTCTCTTTTCTTCCCAGCTACATTGTAACCTTTTTTACCCCTCCGACCTCCCTCTCTGACCAACCCCCCCCTCCTATGATCAGAAGGTATATATAGCCAGCGTGCTTCTATGAGGACCACCTGATGATGACGTTCAACGTCGAAACCTGGGTCGTGTGTTTTTTTTAAATAAAGTGTGTGGAATTACAAAGTCAATTATTTCATTACATTTCAACCAATATTCTTGTTTCAGAAACAATTTCCCCGCACGCAATTGTTTCCCGTTTCCTTCGTGCGTTTTCATCGAGGTCGCTGGAGAACACGGCAGAACCAAGCTCACCACTTAGATTCAAAAAGGGAAGAGAAATTTGTAGGAAGGTTTAAAATTGAGAAAATATTTACCGTAATGGTAAATGAAAACCTGATATATAAGGCATATCAATCATTAGAGAAATATTAAATCTGCTTCTGAATTGCAACTGAATAAAAGTTTTATTTTTTCGGTTGTAACAGTTTATTTCCTGAATAATTAGCGAGACATGATTCCGAGGTGGCTCTTGTTGGTTCGTACGATCTTGGTACAAATTATACGAGTGTCAAAAAATAAAATAGCCTCTATTATTAATTACATTAAATGAATTAAAACTTTGAAAGAAACAGGTAATGCGCTAAAAGGACGGTCGGTGGTGTGACATCCGATTCAGTGAGCGGGAGAAAGCATTTCCTTGGGAATTGCACGAAGGGGATATTTCGGTCGCCCTGCTCCTGAGGGCACCAAGTCTGCAATCGGGTGAGATGAGGCGTTGCTGGGGAAGGAGGCTGGGAGGAGGGGGGGAGGAAGAAAAAATCCCAAGGAGCACGGAATAACTAGTTCGCGGTAAAGTGTCTTCGGCGCAGGCGTGAGTGGGGGAGAGCGCGTGGCGGGAGAAGGGCTCCCGCTCAACAGCGGCCACCTGCTCTGGCGCGCGCGGACCTTGCTTTAGAAACGAGGTGAAGGTGGGTGAAGGGGGGCTTTTGGGCGATGGTCTGGCCGGAGATTGGTCAAGGGGAGGGCTGGAAGTGGTCGCCGCGGAGCGGATGCCGGTCGCAAAGCGAGCGTGCAAATATTCCCTTGCGATTTCGACTCCGTTCACCCTCCCGTCCTCCGATGCGGAGAGGCACGAAGGAAAGGCCAATCGAATTGTACTCGAAAACAGTCCAGGATGGAACGGAAAAAATAAAAGAACAACCTTAATGGACCATTTCATCTATCAAACCTTACTGATGGATGGCGTATTTATTCCATGGTATTCGCTTGCTTATTTATTTCACATTAATCAGAAAAGAGCACTCTGGCCTTTATAATGGTCTTTTAAACAATGATGAAACAAAAGAAACAATTACAAAACATCCCAAGCTCTAGACGGAGAAAAACTCAAATAGGTGAGACTCAAACCCGCGACCTGCGGTTTGTTTGGATGTTAAAAAAATTATGTTTGGTTGGAAAAAGATGTTACCCGCTACCACGGGGTAACATCTTTTTTCAAACGGTGCAACGGGGAAATGAAAGAACTTTGCTGTAAAAACCAAAGCAAAAAGTTTCCATTCTATTTTGCTGCATGTGGCGAATTGTACATCTTGAAAATTCAGAAACTATTCTTTGACCGAGGGACTTCGCCCTCTCAATTCTAATTTATGATAAATGACAGAACAAATTCACCACCGTAACCAGAAATTGTCTCATTTAGGGGACTAATATCCCATTCGGCTCGGTAAATCTAGAGGTTAAAAAATAATTCTCCATGTTTGTAAGGACAAAAGGCAGATTTTCTCATTTTCATCGCTTCACTAATTCCAAAGGGGCTCCAAAGTAATTAGTATGAACCCTTCTCTGTTCCAACACACCCCTGTCGTTGTACAGCAACATGTCGCGTGGCGTTGTATTCGGTAACTCGGATACTGTTCTGCGTAAGCATTGAGGATTTTGATAAAGCTCCTCCAGATATAAGTTTGCCACAAGATTCAGGGTGCAATATATTCATTGCCGGTGTTAGGCCTGGTTGCTAAGCGAAAAGGAAAAGAATTTCTTCGTTACCTACGTGCCTCTCGCCACTTGACAACGTCTGTTTGAAGCATGCTCCATAAAATCAATCGATAAAATGAATGTAACAAAAGAAGGGCGATGTTTGCTTTTACTTCTTCCCATCGAGACCCAGATATAAGCCACAGTTTAGAACGCGAAGGTCGGTACCAACGCATGATAGGTGAGAGTAGAGCCCACCGAGTACTAAAATTAAAAAAGCGAGCTTGTGACACATAAAAATGCCATGATTATCTTTTATAATAACAATATATAAAAAGCGTATATTCCTCAAAATAATTCATAGAGCCAACATCTCACGGCTTAGTCAGCATCCACCACCTTTCCGATGGTGTCCTGTCATTCGAAGCATTGTTTTGGATTCGCAGTAGTTTCCAGATGTGTCAAACCACACAAAATAAATAAAATCATAAAGAATAGTTTCAATTGGAACAACTTTCCCATTTATTTCCGAAATCGAAGCGAGTACTACATTGCATAACTGGTGCAATAGCAATTCTTTGTTTTGTGTTCATACGAGGGTCATCCGGAAAGTAGTACCCGTTCGTGCCGCATGAAGTGCTGACGACGCGAGTAGCCGCTGGACGAGGTCAGATAGCTTCAGTGGCTTGTCTGCCTTCTCTGAGCCAAGTTGCGTGACGCTAGCATTGCCTGTGTTGTTTCTGTGATTGTTTACAATGTTTAAAAAAATTGAGAACGCCGCCAGTTGTGAAGTGAGGGCAGTGATTAAATTCCTCAATGCAAGAAACGTTCGCCCATGTGATATTCATCGCCAATTAAAGGAGGTGTATGGAGACAATGTAATGGACGAGTCGTCTGTTCGGCGGTGGTGTCGCAACTTCAACATGGGGAGGGGGAACACACACGACGATGAGCGTTCGGAGAGACCGTCTGTCATTACAGACCAACTGGTGAGCTCAGTTGACGAATTCGTGAGGAACGATCGGCGCGTCACAATTGATGACATCTGTGAGCATTTTCCCAATGTTTCTCGAACAATTGTTCATGAAATTGTTAAACACCATCTGCATTATGCAAAAATTTGTGCAAGATGGGTCCCTCGCGTATCTCAATGAGCTGGCGGCGAAGGACTATGCAGCAGGAATACAGAAACTTGTCACACGTTATGACAAATGCCTTAATTTGCTTGGAGATTATGTTGAGAAGTAGTTTAAAGTATCCTCTTTCAAATAAAATTTTTTATGTTTGTTAATATTTACTTTTGTGTCTTTATTTCACGAACGGGTACTACTTTCCGGATGACCCTCGTATATACTTAGATGTATATATAATCATAAGCACACCAAATAACCCGAAAGTCTGTTTGGAAGGTGATGGTAGATATCACCCAGTAGTAAAGCGTGTGAAAAATCACACGTCAGGGTAGGGCGGCCAGTTCCTTTTCCTGTGCCGGTTATGGTTACAAAGGAAGATCTGCTTGATCTGAAAATCAATTAAATGTAGTTTGACGGCACGACCCTAGACGGCCGTGCCGCCGAAACGTCAAAACTACATATGTGAGTGTCATTTCTTTGTGTTTCTATGTTGCAAAAATCCACTTTGTTTTTATATATTTGTGCGTCGCCGAAGAGAGTTCCATTTTGAATATATATATATATATATATATATATATATATATATATATATATATATATATATATATATATATATATATATATATATATATATATATATATATATATATATAATTTTATTTTATGTTTACTAGATTGGTGTGTTTTCACAAAATCGGCCAATATCATATTAAATTTTTATTTTATTTTTTTTAATTTTAATTATCTAATTTCGTGTCACTCGGGTTGATTTGAATCGTCGCTTTCAGCAACTCCCAAGCAAGCAAGTACGTGCGCCCGCGTAAGAGAGACTAACAAAAAGAATGGCCTCAAGAAGTCCGGGTGATCCCAAAACGAGAATTTCCGATGGAGCCTTCGTCTCGAACACAATACCACGAATGGGGGAATTTAAAATTCGGAGGTCAATGAAACGGTTTCTCGAGCCAAGAATTTTTAGAACAATTCTGCAACTGGATTTAATGCTCCAGATTAATATCACCGAACGGATTAACGCTCCAGGATAAATTACAGTGGGTTTTAAGGATGTATCTGAAATATTTTTTTATATTTTCCAAAGGACTTTTTCAACAATAGAAGTTCAAGTGACTTATGGTATCGATTGGACCCCAAAGGGCTAAAATAGGGATAAAAAATCTTTACGATATTTGCGAACGCCTGAGAGCAATGCGACGGAGATAAAAGAAATGGAAAATTTTGATAGCGCAGGAGTTAATGTAGCATTTTACGGGGACCAACTGATTTTCACTATATTTACTACCATACTCTAAGCCAAATTTATATTTTTTAATCAGTTGATATGAAAAAATATTATTAAAAATTTGATATGGAACGTAATTATATCAGGCTCCGAAACATGTTCGTTAAAGCAAGATGGCACGTGTCCTTTGGAGCCTTTTGGGATGTGGTTTTGGAGAGGGATCAAAAAAATCAAACGACCCCAATTGAAAACAAACGAACATTCGAAGAAGGCGGAAAAATCTTCGTCGGTGAATGTTGAGCGGCAATAGGATGTTCTAGAGACAAAGAAGGGATAGACATGTCGGAAGGAATGAATCGGAATAGGGAGTTTGTGGAGTTAAAATGCTTTTATTATGCAGAGTGCTAAAGTAATTAGTTTCGTGTTAGGAGTTCAAATGTACTTAGGGCGTGGGCCGATTGAAAATGAACCATAAATGGAAGCAAAAAATGTTAAAAAATTAGAAGAGTTGAGAGCTGTATTAAGACGTCTGTATACGACTATTACGGGAAATTGAAATGTCTTGGTCTCATTTGCCCAATTTAAAATGAAAATCGGGTAGTGTCGACGGTTGGACCCAGGCAAGTCTTAAGTGATGGCGCCCTTTAACTTATCCGATGGCGCCGCCACTTATCCCTAGCACCCGAAATGACAGCCGAGTTTTTTCTTGGCCCTCTCAGGAAAGCGACGTTCCGCCCCGCCGCATTTGGCATGCCCGAGGAAGATCGACTAATATCGTGAAGCACCTCATGTGCACCTTTGTTTGCTCGTCCGTTCACGAGGCCGTCGTAATGTTGAATTTTCCTTTAAACAAATCCCTTACCACTTGTTGGACCAATAAAATAAATGCGTCGAAATAAGTAAGGGTCCCTTCTAACGCTAGATTTACTCTAGTGCAGCTTGATAAGTCATGTTAAAAGGAATAATTGATTGTAAAACAATGTTGTTCCTAATAAATTGAGTAGCTTCAGGCGTGATGTGGTGGAAGTCGAACATAATGAATAACTGATTAAAGCACTTTTCCGCTCGATAATTTTTTAAATTTATTTTACGCCCGGGTTTCGATGTATTACATCATCATCACGTAACCAACTGAAGTTGTGTTCACACACATATGAACACAACTTCAGTTGGTTACCTGAAGATAATGTAATGCATCGAAACCCGGGCGTAAAATAAATTTAAAAAATTTTATCAAGTAGAAAAGTGCTTCCATCGGTTATTCATAATGTTGTTCCTATTGAATGATGAAAATATTTTCTTTAAGAGAAGATCGTTATTTCCCAACACAATGCAATGGCCAGGAATGAGTAAGCTAGGGTAACGCTCGGATGGCGAGGATAAGTAAGATTTGGACTTTTTTAAAAATATACGACAGTCCTAGTATATCTTGGAATTACAAAGCTATCCAAGCCGAATCCTCGGAACTTTGAGTCGAAAACTTAATTTTAATCAGCTTTTCTTTGGATAAATATGTAAAGTTAGAGGAAAATACGTGTCATTTGATATTAATATCGCTAAAAACACAAAGGAAATCAATTAAATTCGGCAAACCAATGAAGAGATGACCTAATAACATCCCATGGTGACTAAAATTCAATCTAAATATAAATGATCTGATATATAATATATCTGAAGACAACTTCACTATAACGTCTTACTCCTACGCCGCAGATAATATTTACTCCCCATGTTATCAATTCAGAAAAATTCACTGAAATTTTAACTGATATTTACCGTATATTCATGCCTAAATCATTCTATAGCACAACTAAATCACAAATTGGGGTTACATTATTGCCAGTGCAATGGTTTTGCATTCGAAGTTCAAGTTCAACATTTTTACCCATACGTTTACTAATGGCAATAACCTGAGTCAAGTTTATCAAGGAAAAGGCGTCGACACTTCAACGTCCCTGACACTTCCGTTTATTTACTATTGATTTCACAATGAATAATTTGAGGTAAAAAATTCCATATTCCACCGTTCTTTTGGTGCGTATAATAGTTTAAAATGTATCGCGTTGAAAGTGACCGAATGCATTTCTATTCGCGTAAGCTATGCCGAGACGAATAACATCTCCAACGAGTTATTATTCTTAGGTAATCTACCAGTTAAGGTAGGTTTTTGTATAAACATAATAACTAATTAAATAATTTGTGACCCCTAGCAAAACACAACATCCTACTCTACATCAGGTCCCTCTTTAGCTCTGAGTACTGTCTTCCTCCCTTCATCCCGTCCAACATCCATATCCCGTTCCTGCCCTTTCCTCGTTTGCCTAACATTCTCCCCTCTATTACAGTCTTCAACATGCTACTGCCGATCAGTACACCCTTCATCCACTATTCCTGCCTCCATAGGATTTCACCCAACAAACACCTCTCTTCGCCCACCATACCAAGTACTTCCTCATTTGTTTTCTTCTCTGTCCATTTCACCTTCTCCATTCTTTTCCACACCCACATTTCAAAAGCCTCCAGTCTACGTCTATCATCCTGCTTCAATGACCACGTTTCCGCGCCGCACATAGCTACGCTCCATATTTAAGTTTTAATGAGTCTTTTCTTAACATCCTTACTCAACGTCCCCGTCATTAACTCTTTCCTCCTTTTGAAAGCCTCTTTCCCTAGCGCAATTCTTCTCCTTACGGCCTTACTACTTTGACCGTCTTGGTCCAAAACACTACCGAGATACGTAAACTGTTCTACCTGCTGTAGTTCTTGCCTTCCTATTTTAATGTTTAGCTTAGTCTCTTTCTTTCTAGAAAATCGCATAACCTTTGTTTTATTAATATTGATTCTCTTCCCATACCTGTCGCACTGAATTTCCAATTCATTAAGCAATGCTTGCAACCCCTTGGCTGACTGACAAACTAAAGCTTGGACATCAGCAAACCTAACTGATTTTACGAATTCCCCGCACACCTTCATTCCTACCTCCAGTTCTTCCCATGCCTCTTTGATCGTTTCCTCTGCATACAGGTTGAACAGCAACGGTGATAATGGGCAACCCTGCCTTACACCTCTTCCTAACACTGCCCATCCGGACTCCCCGTTTCCCACCCGCACCTGAGCAGTCTGAGACATGTACAGGTTGCGGATTAGCCTCCTGTCCCTCCAATCTATTTCTATTTTCTGCAATATAATCATTAGTTTTTCCCAATTCACTATATCAATTGTTTTTTCGAAATCTACGAAACAGGCAAATAACTCCTGGTTGCGTTCTATATTCCTCTTGATTAATAATCTCATTACTGCAATGGCATCACGCGTACCTCTCTCCTTCCTAAACCCAAACTGATCACCCCCTAAGTAATCATTTGCCCTACTCTATCCTTTTGTTTATGATCCTGAGAACAACTTTAGCTGCGTGGGATATCAAACTTATTGTCCTGTAGTCCTCACATGATGTAGCCTTTACCTTTTTCGGAATAGGAACTAAAACGGATCTCACAAAGTCTTCCGGCCAGATTCCTTCCTCATAAATACTACGGATCAGCCCATATAGCCTCTTCCTCCCAAATTTTCTTAAGCATTTTAAAAGTTCCACGGGAATGTTATCCACGCCCACGGCCTTATTTAGTTTCATCTCCCTTAATGCCCTTTCTATCTCATCGATGAGTATGCCTGGGCCTAAGCTATCTTCCTCTACGTCAAGTTCCTTTTCTATGACAAACTTTGTTGGTCGACCCTCTTTACCATACGGTTCTTCTATATATTCCCTCCATCTCTCTTGGATCTTCCTTGCGTCAACTATTACCTTACCCGCCTTATCTCTAACTGCTATCGTTGATCTCCCTTTCTTACTTCCCGATAAAGATTTGACTTTGCTGTGCAGCGCACCGATTTCACCCGTCCTCTGCAAACTTTCCATATCCTCGCACTGCGTCTTCCACCATGCTTCTTTTGCTTTATTTGTTGCCCGCCTCAATTTATTGTTTAATTCTTTGTACTTCATTTTGCCTAATTCTGTTTTTACATTCTTCCATTTTCTCCGCTCATCCACCTTTGTAATCATCTCATCCGTGATCCATGGTTTCCTAGTCCTTTTAGTACTTAGCTCTTTACCATCCTCCATGATTTCCTCTACCCCCTGTTTGTATTCCTTCCTTTTCAGACAATTTAATGCTTCTACATTCCAATTTCTGACGCGCCGCCCCTGCCTTATCTTTTTGAAACGTACGCTACATTTCATAACCACTAAATTGTGGTCAGAGTCCGCATCCGCTCCCGGGAAGCTGTGCGAATTTATCACACTGTTCCTAAACCTGTGTCTAACCAGGATATAATCTAGCTGATACCTTTCTGAGTCACCTGGCATTTTCCATGTATGCCTGCGTGTTTTGTGGTGTCTAAACCAAGTGTTGGTGATGACTAACCCCTGTCTCCTGCACAACTCAACTGCTTTCTCCCCGCGGTCATTCCTCGTGCCTAAACCGTAGTCCCCGACCTCATCACCATCTCTTCCTTCGCCTACCGTCGCATTCCAATCCCCCATCACTATCAAATGTTTCCCTGCAGGAACACACGCGATGATGTCCTCTAACTGATCGTATATCCTATCGACCTCTTCTTCCTTATGGTTGCTCGGTGGCATGTATACCTGAATAATAACCAAGTTCGTCGGTTCTTTTTATCTCTACTATTAATAATCTTTCTGTTACCTGCTGTACTACCTTGATCAAAAAGTTCCCGGAATAACCACCGTGTGGCGCTCCCATCGTTCCGATTTGAGTTCTGTTTTTTTGTTAAATTGGTACATCTGTTGTTGATATTCCCTTTAAATCTTAGTGTCATAACTTGACATTTGCAAAAGTTACGTAGCCAAGAGTATATCTATCTCTGTGTGTGTTGGCGATTTTTTACAATTGCAGAAATGGATTTAAATTTGCAACAACGAACTTGTATTAAATTTTGCGTAAAAAACGGATTTAGTGGCGCACGGACGTTGGAAATGTTGGAAAAGTGTTTCGGCAACGATTCTCTAAAAAAAACGGTCGTTTACCAGTGGCACGAGCGGTTCAGAAGTGGTCGTGAGTCAATCGAAGATGATGAACGCAGTGGCAGACCATCGACATCGAAAGTCGGTGAAAAAATTGATAAAGTAAAAGAAATGTTGGTCAATAACCGCAAATTAACCATCAGAGAAATAGCGGAGGACTTGAACATTGCCTATGGATCCGCCCAAGACATTGTGGTTAATGATTTGGGTTTCCGTCGTGTAGCAGCAAAGTACCTCAATTTCATGCAAAAAAGAGACCGTGTTGACGTCGCAAAAGACATGATTTGCGAGGCTGAATCCGATCCCACATTCATCAAAAGGATCATTACTGGAGACGAGACGTGGGTTTATGAGTACGACACGCAATCCAGACATCAGGCAAGTGAATGGCGTTCACCAAATGAGCCGAGACCAAAAAAACCACGTCGTTTTCAGTCAAAAAAGAAGGCAATGCTGACGGTTTTCATGGATTACAACGGTGTAGTGCATCATGAATTTTTGCCAGAAGGCCAGACAGTAAACAAAGAGTATTATTTGGGCGTTATGAGACGTTTGCGTGAAGCAATTCGCCGAAAGAGACCAGAAATGTAGGCAGAAAACTCGTGGATTTTGCACCATGATAACGCACCGTCGCACAGTGCTATCATTATTCGTAATTTTTTGACGAAAAATGCAACAAATACCATCCAACAGCCACCGAATTCACCTGATTTGGCTCCCTGTGACTTCTTTCTGTTCAATCGAGTTAAAAAACCATTACGGGGAACGCGTTTTAGCAGCCGAGAGGAAGTAATGGAAAAATCGCAGGAAGCACTGATGGACATACCGAAAACCGACCGTAACTTTTGCAAATGTCAAGTTATGACACTAAGATTTAAAGGGAATATCAACAACAGATGTACCAATTTAACAAAAAAAACAGAACTCAAATCGGAACGATGGGAGCGCCACACGGTGGTTATTCCGGGAACTTTTTGATCAAGGTAGTATGTTGACTACGCTTCTTCCTACCTCTTCATTTAATACTATGGTCACCCCTCGTTTGCTCTCGTCCCCGCCGCTGTATATCATTCTATAATTATCACTCCAGTAATCCCCGCTATCTTTCCATCTCACCTCGCATAGACCTAAAATATCTATTTTTCCCCTTTCCATCTCTCGCTTAACATTCTCCAACTTCCCTGTCCTCATCATTGTTCTAACATTTCACGTTCCTATTCTAACTAATTTGGTCTTCTTCTCCTGCGTCTTCTGTCCTACTACTGCCGGTTTGCCCTTGCAAGGATTTCGTGGGATGACGACCGCGGAAACCTTGCCCTCCCCGCTGCCGGGCACGACACACGGCCGATTGGGCCGAGCCCCGTAGTTGCCGGGGCTCAAAATCTCTGTATAGTCCATCATGTTAATCTTGGGAATGGTAATTGAGGTGGTTTCCCTTTGCCTTCCTCAATAGTGTTTTAAACGTGACACCATCACTTATTGGCCGCCCCACTAGGGTCAGACGCCATTGCAGCCGCCTCACTGAGGAACAGGCGTGGACTACCTTTCGTCTGGCTCCTAACCTTCGACCTATCTGGCATGGGTGACCCTACCAGGAGCATTAATTTATTACTCCCGCCAGCACAGCTCTAGGGGTCATCGGAATGCACAAGCCCTTCCACCAAGTCAAGGTTGTAGTCCGAGGAGGGGTCTCAAATGAGTACAATGAAGAATTTCAGACAATCAATCAAGCAATATGCAACTGTTAACTTTCGATTCTTTCTTTTGCCTTAACCCCTTTTTCGGAGTTGACCCCTATTTCCCTAGTTCACCTTACCCAATGATCATCTGGTGGCCTGGTGGGTTATTTTATTTATTTAATACCAATCCGAAAATAGCCAGGTTTCGGACTTTCATATCTAAGTATCAAATCTTAATAAGGACATCTAAAATCCAAGCCTTAAGAGTATGAAAATCAATCTACTCCACTCCACTCCCCCCTTCCCGCCCATACAAATAACAAAGGCCGGCGAAATCGATCCCCAGATCGAGAAATATCTCTCTTCACTCCTGCCTCCATTTTTCACCCTGGCGAATGCATCGATGTACATGAAAGCCTCCGGCATCCCTCCATCACTCCTTCAAATTTGTGTTAATTGACCTTCACTATCGTTGCATCCCAGGTTCATGAAAAATATGGAGTATCCCCAATGAAACTGCTATTTATTTAAGAGCATTCCCTTTATTTTTCCCATGAGTGATTTTTAATTTTGTTTTAGGGTACGTATTTGTTTCTATTGCAGATATTCGAAAGGCGCCACGTGTCAGAATCCGCAATGTTCCGGGGCATTAGAAAACCCACGAGGGGGGCGAGGCCTGCTTGCATTTCACAGTTTATCATGAGGACACATTTACGTATGAAGTTATTCGTCTCGGTGCATGATTGGCAGTGCGGTTCAAAGCACTGAAACCACACGCGTTCTGTGCGAGGGGAGCCTTCACGGGATTCGCAGGGATTTTCCGGTCACTGGTGGCGGTGGCGAATCACGAAGAAGTGTGATCCCCCCCCCCCCCCGGCCTCGGAGACGTCACATCTTTAGAAACTTCGAACCCATACCAAAGCAATAAAATCAGATCGACTAACTCCACTGGTCTCGGGCGTGAGCTAGAAAAAACCGCTTATCGCCGAGTATTGGCGCGAATCCTGGACGATAAGCAGGCAGCCGGCGATGGATTTGGTGCGTCTGAGGAGATAGCGAAATTCAAAGAAAGTGACGGGGCGGAGGAACCGAGGCGATGGCGAGGATGTTCGCGGCGGCCGCGTTTAGAAGCGCCTGAGGGCAAAGGCCGGCCTCTGTCGTCAATATTGCGGAGGGGAAACACGCCGACGTCGAGGGCGCTGGGGCGGGCTCTCCTCGCCTCGGCCCGAAGATTGATCGATTGATTGCCCCCGCAGCAGCGCTTTCCTCTCCCGGCTGGAGTGAGGGCTCACCTTCCGCCGCTGGAGGGGAAACTATTATCTAGCCGAGAAACCCTTCGGGCCCGGGGGCCGGACGCCACGCCCCGCGAAGGCGGAACTATGCCATGGCAGGACTATTTCTGATCTTCGTCTCTATTTCTGACTGCACTTGGACTGTAAGGAGAATCAAATGTATTTAGTGTCTGCCGGGCTGCACATTTTTCCTCATTCAATATCCGACTCATATGGCATGTCTAATTGCCAGCAAAAAGTGCTCTTGAGCAAGGTGAGTCACGCAATCCAACCGTTCCTCGTGCTTATAGTATGATACTGGCATACTAGCGTACGATGCACTCAAATGGACGTTGTCTCAAAGGCATCTTTGTCCTCGATTTCAACACAATTTGATCCTATGGCTTAATTTTACATATCTGGCGGCGAATTTGTAAATGAAACCTATCCACATTTTTGTCTAAACATTAGTTCGTAAAAAGAGCCTTGCAAATCCCTCCATCAACTATAGAGAATTTAGAGTTGAACTGATTTGGGTTTGGCTGGCTCATAATTCCTATGATACGAGTGCTTTATCGATTAGTAATTAGCTGGCTATAGTTTACAATGTGATAGAATGCTTACCTTCCAAATCCTTATTCCCGTTCCATAAGCCACTCTAGAAACAACTTCTCTTCAATCAGTATTCTATATTCTGTTGGGCTTTCAGCCAATAGCTTCGGCGATTTCCGCAGTCTTTGCCTGCATGAATTTTTGCGCATTGAGAATACTAAAAAGAAAGGCTGTCTTCATATTATAACGAGATCGCTTACTGAGCGTCTTCGGACGATTTCACGTCATGTCAAGAAATGCTTGTTTTTTTACATTAGGTTTGGCATTCTTTAAGTTCCGTCAGATTTGATAGGGCGCTCTTTAAACGCAGAGGTTTATTTTGCCGGATTTTCAGCTTACTGTTCATGTTTAGGAGATTATGATACATCACTAAACGTATTCTTGCATTACCCTTGTAATATTTTCTATAACAATGAAAAAATTAAAAACTGCATTGCTGTGCCACATTTTTGGCCCTATGACGATTGGGAATGCCCCAGGACTCTTCGAACGCTCTGTTGATCACCTGACAATCGATATGCCCACAGAGAAGAGAATTCTAAAAATTCATATTAGGTTTAATATACTAATAATATGACAAAGAGACGGAATCCAACCTCCTCCTCATTGTCAAAAAGCGCAGTATTACAGACTTTCTTCAGCTAACGTCACACACATTTCAACTCAAATTTTTTCGGGATATTAGTACCGAGCTGATGACAACCAAGGTCATACCCCCGCATCGCTATCAACCAAGATAGCAAGAAGGCGGAAGATCCATAAGCATCAAATATCTATAAATTTCAAAGGCAACTAATTTGTAAATCCGAGCTCAGTGTAAACTAACTCAAGAGCTGCCGCTACGGGAATGGTACGGCATTCTAGTCACGGACGGGCCTAATATGTCGTGAACTAGGTGTCTATCGATGTTAGGCCCACATAGGCCGTCATAAATAAACATTCATCTATATTGCTTATCGTCACCGTAGTTATAGAAGTCCTCTCCAAAAACTTAAGTTCAGCGTCCACTTCGGAGCTCTTACGACGAGGAAAATAGTCCAGATCAAATTACATAAATTTCGGTTTGAATAAGGAAAATGGCACGACTAGATTTGTATTCACTTCGGAATACATATGAGGGCCTAAAAACATAGCCTATCTCTACCAACACCTATGATGAACTCTGCTATATCTGCGGGGTATTCTGTAGATGTAGATACTATTAATGGCTTGGCGTAACATTCAAGATGAGACTACCTTCCCTTTCCTCCGCGGACACGTTAAAAGGTGCGAGTGATAATGGACCGACCGCTCTGCCGAACTTTGCTTGTCCGGGCGGTCCGATTTCCTCTGACATTCAACCAACTCCCCTGCTTAACGTGTCCACCCCAACTCCTCATCCGACCTATTCACTCAAAATCCTAAGCAAAAGCATTTTGCAAAGGTTCCACTTTGAATTGTAATATATTTTCTCCATTTCACTTTCATGTCTTTACTTCCTCCTTTCATTTTCTCGCAAATATTCCGCTTAACTTTAACAAAATCATATTTAACAGGTCACTTTAGCAATTACAGTCAGGTTAAATCACATTTTGTTAGCCATTCTACATCTACATCTACTTAATACCCCGCAAACCGCCGCAAGGGCGTGTGGCGGGGGGTGTTAGGACACCACCCGTAATTTAGAAAAGAAAAAAAACCGCATGCAAAAACCACAAAATCATACATCCACAAGAAAAAAAACATGGCATACATTCATGCATGAACACTTACACCCCACACACATGCAAACACTCAATCTACATCTTACATACACATGCACCCTGAAAGTATACCTAACAGCTTTGCAGTGTTTAACTTTGCTCCGACTTGCAAATTCAACGTTTTCAATATTTCTAAAGTGACTTCGGTTTCTTACTATTATGATTTCTGATTGTTCGGGGAAAGAATGAGTATGTGTACCTATCTGTCCTGGAATCTATCTCCCTTAGTTTATCTTTGTGGTCTGATCCATTCACTCTTAATATAATTGCAATCAAATTGACCCCCGTGTATTGCTGGGCTCAATAGTGTCTTATCCATATACTTATTTCTTCTTATTAATTAATTTGACCGAGAAAGTAGATAGGTAACATACATTTCAACCACCAATTTCGTCGAATTTAAATCGCTTGCTTCCTAGTTGAGCACATATTTTCTCACCTTTTCCTGTAAACTCAAGGTGGGAAAATTTGCACTACCCGCACGTAAGAGTACGCTTTTATTTTTTATTTGGTACTAATCCGAAAACAGCCAACTTTTAGTTAATTAGCTCAGATGCCATAGTGACCCCGTCCGGGTTTGATTGACTCCTCGGTGTTTATACTGGAGTGGGTCTCCGAATGACGTCCACGACGACTCGATCAAGGTTCCCACGGGCGCGCATCCAGCCCTAAGCTAATTTTCGGTGTACCGGATATTTCCAGAAACTGGAAATTTCCACATATTTCCAGAAAACACTCCCGACTACATGCAAAATATATTAACATTCCTTAAGAACGACCTCGGCATTCGGATCAATGAACCGAAATGCGTTGTATACCCCACATAGAAACTCAGATACCTCGGTGTACATATTGATACAGGAGAAATGACCTTGCGCCTTACGCAAAGTGCCCTCAAGCGGGTGAGTGACGTCATCAGTGTTATAAAAAGGATTAGATCTAGTGATGTCCCGAAGGCGGCGGGATACATCGCCTGGTGTGTGTACATTCTAAGACTCCCATATTTTCTGATACAGGATACGTTTCGTAGAAACACACGATGGCTAGTAGAATTATGGGATTGTGGTATTTGGAAGAAGAAGAGGACCTTCTCCCCGGCCAGCATCACCGTCGAAGCATTCTCGGATGCCACGCCATTCCAAGCAGCGTGGGCCATTCCAGAGTGGCAACGCACTGAGATATGGGCATTTGGAGAAGAAAAGCCCATTCTGGAGGCGGAGACACGGGCCGCATTAATGGCAGCACACCGCGTGGCGGCAACGGCACCACCCGAAACAAATGCTGTTATTTATACGGACAACCTTTCCGCAATGTACTCCCTGACAAAGGGAAAAGGTCTTGTAATGTATGTCGCTGAAGTAAAGCAATTGTTCATTGATTTAATAAAAGAACAGCTACACAATCTAGCCTGGAGGTACGTCCACACCCTGGAAAATCCGGCCGGCCGTCCGTCTCGGACCGTCCTACCTACCTATGCCATGTCGGCCTACGATTCGCCAGCGTCCGGCATGGTATATAGGTGGGACGAAGCCTGAGGCGGCAGTCGTTCGAGAAAATCCAAACTGTGTGGACCTGCCTCCAGATCTGGCGACCCGCTCCGTGCACTCATTGAAATGGGTAGTGAGAGATCTGGAGGCAGGTCCGCACAGTTTGGGGCTCCACTGGGGGCCACTCTCTCTGGGGCCCGTACTCAGGGATGTCGACACGAAGACTTCCTTCGAGAGGATCTCGCGGAGGCGACGTCGATTGGAATGATTTCGTGCACTCCGGAGTGAGACGCAAAATGTACAGGAAATTACGTCACGATGTTTTCTATTATACGGGTTAATTTGCAACTAAAATATGTTTTAATAAAAATAAAAAACTGTTAAGGGAGGGAGAACTAAAGTTTGATGAAAAAGCCCATACCGCGCTAGGATTTCATTTCTCCTCTAAAGGGTGCATCCTACGCTTCATGGAGATGAACTAAGAATGGTCAAGTAGTATGACCCGGGATAGCTTTAGAAATGTGCCATATTATTAGTATGTCCTCTGGCATTCGACTCCTGAATGTAGTAATGTTTCGACCACCCGAGTATAGTATCCCATTGCAAACGTTAAATTAGGCCGCTAATCTATCGCTTCCACTTTGGCCACACCATTCCTCTCTTTACACCATTCCGACTTTGTCACTTCAACAAGCTTCACCACTGAATCCATGGCTTCGAGTGGCAATCACGCCGACTGCTTTCCAGTCCATCCACTCAATGATTCATGTTCCATATCCGGCTGTTTTTCGATGACTAGTTTTTTTGCCTTTTTTCCTGAAGCAGAAGAAAAAAAGAATCTTTCGCGACGTCCTTTGCAATTATATTAAACTGTTGCTTCTGTTTATTATAACAGCAACGAATTGATGCTACTATCGCAGTGGTCAAGCCTTGAACGTCAGAGGAGCTTAAACTGAAATTTGTCACTACCGCTAAGGTTCCGAGTACGTGATGAGCGACCACCAACACCGATCGAGAGGGTTGATGGCCGGCCCGAAAATCGTTTGCTAGTAAGGTTTTGCCGGAGGCCGATCAGCCTGCAGTTTTCACAACGTCTGGGCAAGAGTCATTGAAATCGGCAATATTTGAGTATTCAAATGCGCCAGCCATCGATTGATGTGGCCTGAATTGAAGTTCCTTCAAAGGGAAGCTGGGTTTGTTCGAAGAGTCCGAGGCGAGACAGGCGGAGTTGAGATTGACTGATGGGAATATAACGCGTGGATCAAGATTTTTGGGGTAGTCCTAACTGCCTGGAGTTTACGCTTCTGGTTTATATCCAAGTGAACGAAAAGGCATTCCGTAGAACGAAGGAGACTTTTTTTCACTTTTTTACTCGCTCTGGAATCTGTAATTAGCTTGACCTGATTACTAGACTTTCTCCTATTGCCTTTCACATCCAACCTATATGACATTGTAAAATTCACTGATTTAAGTCTGCCACGAATGAGTGGGTGAGAAGAGCGAAAGAGTACCATTAAAACTGAGAAAAAAACAATTTTTTAGTATCACAAATCATTATAGTAGCAACATAGGATTACTCACACATTATTGCCGATTACGTGAGATGGAATCAATTTGTTTGTGACTGCAATGAGATTTCAGGTCGCTTCTTCTTCCTCTTATGGAAAATATTTATAGCGTGAGCATTTTTTGTTGTATTGTGAAGGAAATTTTTAAAAGTAAATAAGACCAATTACTCTTTCGGTGGGAATCTGTACAGCAGTCTCGTTGCAGCAAATGTATGCTCGTTCAAAGGTCAAACGTTTTCTGAACGACCCAGAGCCGGTGAGGTCGACAGCTCACTCATACGTCTTAAGTGCAAGTACGAGGGCCGTTCTATAAAGAGTGATCGTAATTTTTTATTCGCATAATTCGTCGTGCAAAAATTTTGTAACACCGTTGGCTTAGCATGTAATGTATGCGTGGTATAAGTTCCATTGATCTGAATGCAGCATTGCTTCAGCGGCAGCCGTTGAATGTTGAAACATATTTAGTTGGCCTAGGCCTGCTTCTGATCTCAAAAGCGATTTCCTCGAAAGTGTTTCTTCACATTAGGGAAGAGGAAAAAACCACATGGGTCTACTACGTCTGGACTGTAGGTAGGGATTAGCAAAAGCATTTCACATTGCTTTTGGCGAGGTTTTTGGCAAATTCGGTTCCGTGCAACCCGAGGCGTATAAACACATTTCATTCACATTTATTTCTGTTGACAACGTGCGGTTGGCACAAAATGAAATTTCCATTATTTCAGATAGGGCTCTCAACATTATTCGACGATCTGATCTCACAATGGCAGCAGTGGTGTTCGTCTTTATTTCTGCGAGAGCAGTGACTTGAGGTCAGTGTTCACCTACCTATGGATTTCTCTTACCAACCCCATTCGCACCTTTCAAACCACCTCCTAGCACAACCACACTATAAAAGACTCGCCTTGAGCAATTGGACTCGGCTGAAGATCTGTTCAGGCGAAAGGAAATTCCAATGGAGCACATTGCTCGTCGCCTGTTACATCTATCGTTTGACGCGAGATAACTGAGCATGTTAAACTTTTTTGGGTTCCAATTCAAATTTTTGTTCAATAAATTATGCGAATAGAAAGTTTATGGCCCTGCTGAGCAGCCTTCGTAGGACGAGAGGTGATACACGTGAAGAGAGAACAGGGGCGGCCCTGAAGGGCGCTTCGCCACGTGAACAAGCCTCGAACCCACCCGCCCCCCCTCCCTCTCTCTCTCTCTACGGACTTTCACGTGCGCACCGTCGTTTCGCTGGCTAATTGAGATTTTTTCTTTTGTCTTTCATAAGGAATCATTTAAAAGATATGGAAAAATTGATCGCTCAGCTCCTCTTTGGGACTTGTGGTTCCATGTCGATGGACTTGTTTTGATAAACTTACGCGCGACCGTTTGGGCGCCGGCTGGTGATTCCTTTCAGTGCTGAGCCCGAAGCCAGATGATGCCGAGGATCGCATTCCACCAAACGTCCAGAGTGAAAATGAAAGCCCTTGAGGTTCGATCATCCATCACAAATGAAAACAAATTCTGATTGGCGAAGTAATGCACGCCCACCCTGCATTGCTTTCACAATTCAGCGTCCGAAGGGCCCGCATCATTTTTCGAACCTTCGCATGTGACGGTTATAATAACCGACTTGAATAGAAGTTTCATGATTTACATGCAATTAAGTTTTAAATATAAGATTGCTCTTCGGCAAAACATAGAGAGAGAGAGAGAGAGCGGTTTAATTTCATGCTGTAGCAGAATGAAATTTCAAGTTAAACGGGCATCAGATGTATTCTTTATTGTAACAGTGAGGCTTTCAGATATCGACTTGCAATTTTTTCAATTATTTTGTTTTATTGAAGAAATGAGAGATTGCAACCACTTCGCATTTTCCCTTTTCAAATGAAGCGGAAAAGCACCAGACACCCGAGGAGGAGTCTCTCCATTCTCAACACGGAACTGCAAGGTAAATCAATAGCTTATGACGAGACCGCCTCATAGAAACATATGACACACGTGGTATTTTTCCCGTGAAATAGCAGCACAGCCGGCCGCTTTCCTTATAAACTCATCAAAAGCAATCGGAAAGGTATAAAATCCACTGCGAACAAGTTCTCGCGGAAACCCTTGAACGACTCCTCGGCTTGATATAAAAAATTCCGCCATGGAAATTCTCCTCGGTAAATCATACTTGCTACTTGGAAAACAAAGATCCCTCAAGTACGCGGCGCCCACACCTCCAGGCGACCACGGGCACTTCCCGCCTCACTTCCGACCAGCGTTGCCGCATGATATCCCGCTAGAACGACCTTCAGAAGGCACTCAGATGTAGCGAAATTCATTTTAAATGGCACCACTAACAAGCCAGACAACCTTTCAATTATTCTTTGCCATTTACATAAGTTTATGGCATGACCTTATCAATATCATCGTTTACGATTAAATGGACTGGCGACATAAAATCAAATCCTATATGTGATCATGACAAAATGATAATCCTGAAATTGCAAACGAAGTGGCATCAACGTGATTGAATTCAGTGAACGGCCATGACGCATGAGAGAATCTGCAGGTGATTCAATGTTCCACACTCCACTTACGACTAGATTTGATTTTTTATTAGCATTTGAAAAAAATTCACACGCAGCTTTGCATTTTTTCCAACGCATTACGGATGCAGAGAGTATGACGATGTAAGATGAGTATGGCGGTATGAAGAGTGGTACGAGAGGTCACTCAAGAGCCCAGACGAGGCGCAGCTAAGGTACGCTCAATTCGAGAATTTTTAGGTCTAATTTTTGCGTCCTCGAACGCGACAAAAGATGATGGCGAAACAATCCCAAAAGCCTTCCGGACGAAAAGCGCATGGTGAAAGCATTTCACACCAGGTTTAGAGGGTGGAAAATGCAATGTGACAAGCTTCGAAACGGCAACGCTGCCCCCAAACACCAGTCACCACCCACCCGACGACTCCACCTTCGAATGACAACATTTGAAGACCTTGCCGTCGCGGGGGAAGGACGAAAGACCCTCCCGACGCTGACGCATGCAACCAACCCTCTTCCCCCCCTCTCTCTCGACCATTCCACCTCGAACAACGCGAACCGGTGCAGTCAATCCCAGGCGCCCCATCGATCAAAGCGAGAGCAAGGGGGGGGGGGGGCGCTGGGGTTTCCCCCTCACCCCCGCTGTCATCAACCCCGCCCCTTTAAACCTTTCATCCTCGGTCACCTGCGTTGTCGAGTGGCCCTTATCCTCGCCATCCCGCAAATAGAGGACGGGGGAGGCGGGGGGAATGGAGGGACATTCTCCGCAACCCCGTCATCGGACAAAAACCCCTGCGGCGACTGCCCTCGAAAATCCGTGGAAAAGCATTGACGCGCGTGGAGCAAGTGATTAGAATTCTCTTCGTCTCTTCCTCCGCTTCTCGCCAGAGACGCGCTCCCGGGGAACAACCGTAGAACCTGTTATTAAAGATGTCGACAAGTGCGTCAGTGCTCGCGGGCAGGCACTTGGTGGTACCTTATGCAATCGATGTGCGAATGCTTCAAATGCCACCTCGTAACTTCACCGGCGAGCGAGAAATTGATTGATAGCCCATAAAACCGCGTAAATTTCTCACGCGTGCCATATGAATGTTCACGAATATCAAGAAGTGCGTGAGACGACGGCAATTATAAACTTTCGTTAAATTAATATCTCTGAGTCAATTCAACCTCCGCAGTCAATTTATGAATGGATGGTGACGGCAAATGATGACAAGACTGAATAATTTACCTCCCAGTTTAAAGATTTCAAGTAAAATTATATCTTGAGAATACATCGATAGTCATTACGGATTAACACTGCTGAAGCCGCGATACCTGCGGTTAAGCCTAAAGGTCATTTATTTACAACAGCTGAAACACATAAACTGCGGGAAATTCAGTGACATGTGGAACAGTGTAATATACACGAAATTCCTCTTCGACAGGTTTACAAGGCCAAAGATGGTATTTTTCCATTTCTTTTATTAAGATAAATGTGCACAAATGGTGCCAGACAACGAGGTACCATGTAATTTGAATATACCGTGAGACATTTTTCAAATGTCCCACGGTCCATTTCGTAACGAGTTCAATGAACTTTGCTGAATTTTTTAGCGAAAAATCAATTATAAGTTATAAATTTTCAAATTTTGGCAAAACGAACTCGATTCAACCGACCAGATTATATCTATTCCTGAAAAAACTGACCAATGATTTCGCAAGACAGTGTCGTGATGCATATGCTTGATATATTCCCAGATATAGATAAGTGTAAGTTATCAATTTTTTAAAAGAGAATTTCCATGAACAAAAAAACTCATTAAAAAATTATGAAATGTTCTGCATGCTGGACATAAACGTATCCAAACGACCACTGGCTTGGACACACCCAACACCAAACCCTCTCTCTCTCTCTCTCTCTCCCATTTTCGTTCAGTGACTCTTACGGGTGAGCAGACTGATTCCAGTGAGTTCAAAGACATCACTTGGCTTTGTCGGCTCTTCTTTTGCAAGATAAAATCCCATACTTTCCAGAATTTCCATGGATTTGGGATGGCCAGGTTCCAGATGAATGCTAAGTTCCGTTGGCGATTTTTACTTTAACGGATGCATACGTGGCCAATGATCGGAAGTCGTTTGGTCATTGGGTTTCGTATTTTCTAAATGGATAATTGATTAACGAGTGGCACGTACACACCAGTAGGGATAGCCACAGTAATCACCCGGGTTTCCAAACCTCTTGGTGTTCTTCCACTTGGTCCACTACCAGCCCCTCAATCGGCCACCTGTGCCGAGTGCTATTCTGGGCATGCGTTTAAAGTGGGTGAACTTCCAACGTTTTTGACAGACCACAACACTGCTTCCATTCATTCCACACGAGCCGGAAGTCACGGCAAAAGTGGAGATTACGTAACATTTATTCTGTTATGTAATCGTAATTGCTGTTAACCGGGGGTCAATACGAACCAAATTTTACATAGTGTACACAGTATCGCTTTCTAAAGACAGCGTCTTTCCCAGTTTCTACATTTCCTGTTTCTAAGGAATAATAGAAGTTGAAGATTAGATTTAGACATTGATGTGAAAAGGGAGGGGCGAAGAAAGCGGTCGGCCACCGGCGAAGACTTTGGCCCACTTCAGCAGTCGAGGAACCGGCATATGTGCAACAACCCAAATGGGGTGAAAATAAAAATCTCGGAGACCGCCCCTCGGAGAGAATATCTTTGGATTCCGGCCTCAAGATTTCGCTTTACATCCCTCAAGCATTTCTTATCGATAAATTTTGAAATGATACCAGTTATCAAGCTAAAACATCACTAAACATACACAGAGTAATCAACCCGAAGGTCGGTTTGATAGGTGATGGTAGAGTTCACCCAATACTAAGCCCAACGGCGTGTGAAATTCACACATCAGGGTAGGAATCCTTTTTGTCTGTGCCGCCTATGATTTCCCAGGAAACTCTAGAATCCAAAAAAATTCGCAGCTCGAGTGAAGCATTTATAAATTTTTATTCATAAATTTAACATTTTTATTCATAAAAGAATACTTAGGAATTGTAATGAAAGGGTAAAGGAGCTTTGTTATTTCACGTTAGTTAGGCCCCACCATGAATTCGTTACGGTTGTATGGGATCCTCATGAAGTGGGCTTAATTTTGCAACTAGATGGAGTGCAACGAAAAGCAGCTAGGTTTGTGAAAAGTTGTTATGAACAAGGTAGCATTGTCGCGACACTATTGGAAGAATTAGGATGGGAGCCACTATTTGACTGTTACAGGTTTAATTTACTCCGTGAATTTGAGGCAGGTTACTTATTTGAGGATATTAAAGACATGTACAGGCCCCCACTTATTATGGTAGATCAGATTACCAACGCAAAATCCGGGAGATTTATTGTTGAACGGATAGATTTAAAATGTCGTTTTTTTTCCTCCAACCAGAGATCATAATAGATACGACAGCAATCGCGGAGAAGTTAATTAGCTTTGGTAGTGTATATATTTTGTCTAAATCCTGCCTTTTTCTTCCTGCATGTTATTCTTTTTATTTAATAAACTCATCTTTTTAATAGTTCTGCAGCATGATTTGAATGTACGCATCCTGTAATTTAATATTTTTGCATGCAAGTGATTTCTTTCGTGTGATTAAATTTTGTCGAGTGCAAGAACAAACTAATATTGAAGTAGAAGTGATATGGTTAGTTTTGCATGTGGTTTTGCTCTAGTTTACGGGTGGCGACCTAACAACCCCCCGCCACACGCCCTTGCGGCGGCTTACGGGGTATTGTGTTGATGTATATCTAGATGTAGCAGAGGGTGCCCAGAAAGGTGGGCCCGTGAATCGAACCCGGGCCCCCCGCTGGAGGGCCCAACGCTTTACCCCCGAACTGCTGCGTCCCATAAAACATAATAACAGCGTAAATCAGTACTGAAATCTATAGACCGGGGCCTTTCAAAAGAAAACATTGCCTTTGTTTCACGTTACATAGTCCTGATGCAAGAGCAGTTGATGAAAAACTTTGCGGATGCCAAAATAGAGGGTGAAGCGGAATGAACTCCCTGGTTTCAAAAAATCACTGAAGAGCGCGCAGGAGAATTAGTAGGATTTGAGGGTTGTGGCGTTAGCTGGGAAAAACGACATCATTGTTAGCGGTTATCATCTGCATGTGCAACTACTTAATACCCCGCAAGCCGCCGCAAAGGCGTGTGGCGGGGGGTGTTAGGACACCACCCGTAATTTAGAAAAGAAAAAAACCGTATGCAAAAACCACAAATTCATACATCCACAAAAAAACATGCCATACATTCATGCAAGAACACTTACACCCCACACACATGCAAACATTCAAACTACCAACTAACATACACATGCACCTGAAAGTATACCTAACAGCTTTGCGATATTTAATTGTGTTCCGACTTTTGAACTAAATGTTTTTAATAATTCTAAACTGACTTCGGTTTCTTACTATTATGATTTCTGATTGTTTGGGGAAAGAATGAGTATCTGCATCTATCTCCCTTATTTTATCTTTGTGGTCTGATCTACCTAAGTAGTGTGGGGCCATTATAATTCCTTCAGTGTCATAGTTAAACTCGTTTGTTCTGAACCTTTCTAAAAGTCTAAGCCTCGCTTGTTCTCTCCGCACTTCAAGTGGTTCCCAGCCTAATTCCCCTTAGAGACCTGTCACACTTGTGTTCTTATCATAACAATTTTTAACGAATCTAGCGGATTTTCTCTGGACTTTATCTAATTCTTTTCGCCAAATTTTCTCCCAAGGATCCCAAATACTTGCGGCATATTCCAAATGAGGTCTAACTAGAACAAAATAACACCTCTCTTTAACTCTTTCATTACATTTCCCCACCAGACGTAGAAACGAACAATGATAGTACGTTGGCGACGCAGAGGGCGCTGTGGTCTAGCGATGAAGCGCATTTTCACCCCCCCCCCCGGCTCAGTAAATAAGCAAAATTTTCAAATGGGCGACCCTCGGAAACTTCACCCGAGACCTCTTCAGTGCTCAGTAAGTGACAGTTTGGGGCGCTGTGTCCTCCATAGGCATTGTTGGGCCTTACTTTTCTTACTCTCGAGGTTCTACCTTTACTGTGAATTCTGTGCGCTATTGTGAGATGCTGGAGAACCTTTAACTCCCCAAAATGGAAGAGTATGGTGAGGAATATAACACAGAAGCCTTTTGGTTTCAACAGGATGGCTCATACCGCCCGTCGTTCACGACAAATCCTGCAAGAACAATTTCCGGCCGCTTGATCTCCTCACGAGGAGGGGATGTTCCATGGGCCCTCGCTCCCTGGATTTGAGCTTTTTGAGATTTTTTTCTATGGGAATATCTTAAAGCTGAGGCTTACAAAGTTCAACCAAGGACCTTGGAAGCTCTTAAGGAGGCAATTACAGAGATGTCATCGCTGGAATAACACGAAAGATATGCTGAGGAGAGTTTTCGAAAACCTTTTTGAACGGCTCAACATGGGCGTCGCTCACCAAGGTTACCACCTTAATCAAATAATTATTCAAAACCTAATAAAAACAAAATGGTATTAAATGCAGTTTTAAGAAATGAAAACCTTTTTTAATTACCTTGGTTGTTTTTTTACAGTTTAGCCGTCAAATCAGTGAGTCCATTCTGCTTCACCCTGTATAAGCGGAAATGACAGTATTTTGATGCATATTAAATTGGAATGTAAGTTTATAAAGCGCTAAATACTTAAAGTTACTGCGATTTCCAAAACTCGCGTCGCGTATAGGGTATGAATGTCGCTAAATACTCATACATCACTGTTGTAGGCTATGCATCCTATAGTTTCGATAAATTCGTATGAAAATGTTTCCGATGATACATCACTAGAAACAACACTTAAAACACAGCCTATCCTTACCAACATTACGAATGTGTGTTAACTGACACAAAACTTTTGGCAAACAGTCAAAGTATTTGTCTTCTGTCTCATTCCTAACTTAACAGCTGTATTTTCTTAAAGTATTAAGTAATAAGGATTCGGATATTTTACGAGTAATATGAAATATTACTTCACTTTTTGCACATGCAGAAAAATAAACATGATAAAAGTCAAAACTGCTCGGGGAAATCAAGTTATAGGACCTCTTGAGACGGAAATGAAGGGTGATATCGAGATCAGTTCGCGGCAGCCTGAAGTGGTAGGAGACACCCGCCCTAGAGTGGAGCAAATAGATTCGCACACTTTCAAACTTGACACATACAAGAAAATGACGTAAAAACCGCCTATTTTTCCTCTTCAAATGGATAAAGTATTAACGATAGTCGCGAAACCTCATAGCCACAATGGAATGTAGATTGCAAATTAAATAAAACGCAACGACTTTTCCTGAACGATCTTGGCCGCATTTCGACCGCCCGACGACCGGAATGCGCCGTGATTAAAATCCTGCTCATGAATCAATTAAATATTGATTTTTATATTTTCACTTTTGTGGTGTCCTCTTCACTGACGGAAGGCACGCTAGGAATTCCACCAACTCTTAACTCGAGGATTAGAGAATCTTGCATTCGCTGCAATAATCAGTCCTCCCGACAATGAATCTGGATTCATCCGCGGTCGTATCCCTTGGGTAACAGCCACCACCTTTTGAAGAGGGACACGAGCGGTCCTCGATCCGCTCCTCGAGGACGTGCCGGGAAGGCGGAAAGAGACGCGAGTGAATGGGAGGCTCACCTCACCACATCCCTCCTCTCTCCGCTGTGCTCATTTCTCAGAGAAAAATCAGCCTTGGCAAAAAAGAAGAAAAACACAGACCTCATGGGCATAAAACCACACATTACTAGCGATCGTTTTAGACGTAGCAATTAGGGGAGGCGACAGACGGCAAAGGTCAGTTGCAACAGAACATGCTGAGGGCACTACTCCATAGTGAATCGCTAGGGTTTTTTGAAGTTCAGGGTAGGTGAAATTTCCTTTGATCGATAAGGCACGAGTGCGCAATTATGCGTCGCAGATTAAGTTAGAGTATACTTAGAAATATGAAGCAGGTCAGTTCTCAAAATAGAAGATGCAATCACGAATACATAATGGGAGATTTAAGGTTCATAGGATTCGCAGACAATGAGTACATCACATACCCTGGCAAAGGAAACATTCGTGGGAGATCAGAAATATTTATACTTTACAAACATTTGTACAAGTGCATGGACATGTGCAGGCAATGATCACATAAAGGAAAGGGGAATGTCCGGGCGAAGTCACGCAGTGCCTCCGCTTTCTTTTAGAACCAAAAGAATCAATGGCTAAAATTGTACAGTATTTAATTCCTTTCTAATTGTAACTCACTGTTGATCATCAGATTAAAAACCTTCAATTTTGGTCCATGGCGTGCCAAAAATCTAAGGGCGTGTTCCTTCCCACATATTTCACTTAAGTGAATTGACGAAGCAGTTACAGACGATTAACGCATGGGTCCAGTTGGTTTGTAAAATGTCACGTAAAAATCACGAAGATAGTGAGGGAGGAGTGCAGAATTATTCCCTTGGAGCAACTTCAACTTCGATGATGCTTCAAACACTCGTCTAACACAGGTATTTGCTTTTTGCCGAGTTCCAGCTCTCTCGCTCGCATCTTGCCCTTCAACTCACCCGCGACGGGTCGGGTTACTTCATTGAAAGGGCCAACACTCTTCAAATCCGAATCAATTTTATTTCATAACTTCCTGCGTGCTACCTCTCCCTTCCCCCAATCCTTCTAACGTCGGGGAGAGTGCGTCCCCCTTCCCCTGTGGACCCGCAGCGCACGAGAACCCACAGATGCGAGTGACGTCACGGGAAGGCCAGGGCCTCGATGGATGCGCCTTCGAACTCCAAGGGGAAACGAAAGAGAGGGAGGGGGGGGGTCCATTAGATTCGACGACAAAGAGGGAAACGAGTCCCACGACGTCATCCTCGCCCCGGGGCAAGCGCTGCCCCGCGCGCCGAAAGCGACCGCGTCGCCCGACAGCCGAGCGCATCGGCGGCAGACATTGGAAAGTTCATTGACGACTGATTCCGTGACGTGGTGGCGGTGGAAGAGGAATATCAACTCATCCCAACACCACCAATTCTTCCTCCCCGAACCTGGCCGAGCCTAGGTCCCATATCGTCGCTCCCGCATGGCAGGAAAGCCCTTCATCAAAGCGAGCCCGGCACGCATGAGTCACCCGCTCTCCATACCATCGCATCGACAAGAAATCTCCCCCTCGGGATGGAAGGGGGAGGGCGGAGGGAAGGGGGAAAAGGAGGCCGGGGGGTGGAAGCGCGGCGGGAGCAGGGAATCCCGCTTCCCGCCACCTCCGGGTGCCGCGGCTGGACCAATGGGGTTGCAGGAGGCAGGTTAGCGCGTGCGGAGAGTGGAGGGGAGTGGGGGCGGGCGGAGGGGGCGTGGCCGAGCTGTGGGAGGCGGGAGCCAAGGGGTTGGGGGTGGGGGAGCCGTGACTGACTCTGCTGGTGGTCGTCGAAGGGGGTGGGGTGTTCGGGGGTGGAACGGGAACAGGGTTTTCCTCTCTCGCGAGGGGGCGTCGGGTGGCGCATTACTGGGTGGCGTGCGTGGGCCGAGTCCTTTCGAAAATGCAAGACTGGATCGAGTAAGTAACTTACTTCAACGCATAAAAAGAGCTACTTTACCGGGGAAGAATAAATTAATGGCGAGAATATAACGCGATGAATAAATGTGCGAAATAAATGCCATTCATCCAAAGGGGCCTCAATTCGATGATAATTACGTGTGATGATTTTGGTGTGGAATGGGGAAGGGAAAATGTATCTGCGTACTATATGGCCAGACTTGTCGCAAATGTTATTTTCTTTGGAATGACATTAATCTGAGGGAAAACTAAATCTTTGGCAACTAAGTCCTTATCCATAGATTGCTCTGAAACTAACGAACAGGGAAGATCACTTGCATTTGAACGCATTATGTGTGGAAACTAAACGACCAGTTTGAAATGACGCCGGAATACTCAATTCCGGAACCGAAACGGTTGGACTGCCCTGACTCCGAGGTATTTTCAACTTCAGACACCATTTGCACGAGTACTTATTAAAGCACTTCAATTTGAAAAACGTCTTTAGCGGTTTCCTACAATTTCGCTGCTGGTTATGAGGGCACGTTGTTGTGTTTTAATGATAGTGTTTCGTATTTTAAATCTGATTCATCCATGGTGTAAATCACAGCAAAGCTCTTTCATGCTCCACTTAGTCAAATATCTTGGCATTCGATTAATTGCACACGATTTTCCCCGTCAGGCATTGCCAATCACCCGCCAATTGTCAACGAAAGGCATTCATTAATGATCGGATAATCTGAGAGACAAAAATGTAGCGTCGTTGTTACCTTTAGTGCTAATTCGCTACGAGCCTCATACTTTATTCAAATTGTGATCACACGAATTCATGCGCACGAAAGAAGCATGAATTTGGAGAGCTTTGGAAATGTATTTGGGCTGAATAATCCTCTACCCTCCATCAATCGGGAGAAGGAAACTTCTCAGTGCCGATGCAAGAACTCGTAATTCAGATTGCCATTCTGTTATGTGACAATCGTAATATTACGTAATAAATCTTCAAAGTTATTATTATTAAACATATACCAGAACGTGGCTACGCAGAATAAGGTCGGCCGCATCACAGTATTGAATATTTACAAACTTCACTTTTTCACTACAACATCCCTCTACACGCAACCGCGGAAATACCTCGTCCTCGCCACGGGATGCTGCTACCATCTTTCCCGCCCAAAAAGAAATTAAATAATTTTTTTAATACTCGGACAACAGCAACACGCCCGCGCCATTTTGAATTCCTGCGCATAACTAGACGAATGCTTTACTATTTGACGAGAGAGTATGCAACAAACATTTGCACTGACCTGAGCAGATCACTAGCACGAGATAGCTAGTTCCCGCCTTGTGTTACCACGCCTATCTTCGATCAGCAATAAAGGTCTTTGCCTTGATTCGACGCCGAATGCAAATCAGTAATCCGAAACAGTCAACGACGGCTGTTTGTGCTGACATGTGAAGAGCACATTAACGCAATTGCACTGATTGCATCCGGTTTATATCACGTGCAGAGCACGACTGCCATCTTCTTCTCTTTACCACGCTCAGGGCGTCGAATTTTAATAATTAATAATAGGCAACAATTAATAGTTACTTTCATATTCTTTCAAAATCACGGGAACCCGACCGATCAAAGGCACAATCATCGTAAAATTGATATTTTCGTATTTTCCTTATCTCTCTTGAATTCGCTTTTCATATCATCGCGGTCGCGAGAAAATCCGCTAGGTTTGTTGAAAATTGCTGCGAGAGGCGAGTAAGAGCTAAGGGTATGCTGAAGGATTTCGGTTGGGAGCCCCTTGATTCACCAAGAGGGCTGGAGGATTTCATAAAGGTACGGGACATCTGAGTGTTCTTGCGACAGAGAGGGAAGTATTATAGCGCCAATGCGTGTGTCGATAGATCCGACCACCGGGCTAGAATAGCAGATACGGACGTCGCCACCGAGTGCTTCCATCACTCGCTCTTCCCTCGCACGATGAGCAATCAGAACAAATTCGAACCCAAGATCCAGGAAACAAATAAACTGGAATGCTACAATTGCACGAATTGTTCAAATATTGCGATTGATAAATTATGCATTTAGGCATGCATGCGTGCATAAGTTTAATTTGAACAGGCATGCATTGAGAAGAGTACACATGCAATAACTCCACATGCATGTGGCCCACTGCCACACACCCTTGCCGTCGCTCGCGGAGAATTGTGCAGATGCAGATCCCGATTCGACTGTGCTGAATCAACTCCACCGTTTCGAAGAACGGGAATACCGTTCGACCTCTTACAGACCTCATGACGCCAACGTTCAGTTGTCAAACTTAGTAAGCACCTACCGCCAAATGTGCGAGGCAAAAATAAATTGGCGACGAAATATATCTATCGTTTCTTCAAAATACAATCCAAGAATAGTTTCCTGGTACCCTCTCGGAATTAAGCACTAAATAATCGTGAAATGACGAGCGGAATAAACGATGAACAACACAGCTGCTTCAATCGATGATCTTCGATTAATAGAAACATTATCACTCACTTGATGAAGCAAACTCAACGAAGCGATAGGCTGCCAACAACTTGGAATTTCCCTTTCGTTCAGTACCGACAAAGATACCACATTCACGAAGGCATAAGGAGCCTCGTTCACCCAACTCGGAGCCGTAATAAGCTGCACAATTGAATGGAAACTTGCCCCGGTCCTTTGAACTCCGCCAGGGTCGAAGTCCACGGGAATCCCGCGCGTCGGATATCGCGAACCCAACGCACGGAGCCATTCATCCGACGCGCAGTTACGCACGTCTTTTGAAATCCCCTCGACCGCTGGACGCCAGAAGGAGATGAAATAAGCGGGGAATATTCTGCCGGGGAATTAACGAAACGGGAATGATTCCGGCTGGCAGCGAAATCATCAACTTTGGTGCCGCAACGCATTTCCAATCATACACAAGGGCCATATCATTTGGAGACAACAGTTTAGAGGTCGCGAGATTTTACGCTCGCTCGACCCGGCACGGGGCGGGGGAGTGGGCAGAGTGGGAGGGGTTTTTTCCTGGTCGGAGGGGTAGGAAAAAAAGGGATGTGATGTGGGGGAGGGAGGGAATGGGGGGGGGGGAGAGAGAGGTGGTGGAATACGTAAAGGGGAAAGAGGGAAGACTTGGGCGACCCTCGGGAGGTGGGGGAGTTTGAAAGGACGCTAGTGGACTGGACTACTTGTAATGGAGGGAGGGGGCCCTGACTCCTGAAGGGTGGGGACACGGTGCGGGTGGACACCTACGATTGTCCCCGAGTGAGACCATCTCCTGCCGTAACGATCAGTTTCGTAATGGGTGCTGTGTGAAGAGAGGAAAGGGGGAGGGGGGGTGAAGGAGAATGGTCGCGGAGGAGGGTGGTAGGTGGGGGTCGCCGCGGAGTTCGGGAGTGGGATGGCGGGGAGGGGGTCCCGCGGCCAGTGCGGGAGTTCGGAGGGAGGATCGAAGGGGGAGGGCGAAGCGGGGCGAGGCGATGGCGCTGCGCCGCCCCTACCGTTGTTTAAAAGGAGCACCTGACCGACTGGGACCCCAGACACACTTGGGATCTCGTAGAAGGAGGGTCGTACGGACTGTGGGAAGGTAGATTTTGCCGCACCCATCATCTTATCCATCAAAGCAGTTTGCACTCCAGAGTGTAAAGGCAGGAGCGGACCGCTGAACGGAGACCATACAGTTTGCTGGGCGTTTGGATCATCTTAAGTCAACGAGACTTGCTGAGCACTGTCGCGGATAGCCTCTTAGAGAGCTCATAGAATTTTTAGCTCCTCGTACTCCGACGGAGGAAAACTTTGATAGTCTTGCGGAGGTGATCTGCGCTCTTTGAGTTTCGACTTTAGATCGACGTCCAAGAAATCCGCTCACAAGATGATGGCCGTGGCAGCACAGAAGAACCGCGAGATGTTCGCCATCAAGAAATCCTACAGTATTGAGGTAATTAAGTTTTACATAATCAAATACCTTTCTAATAATTTTCCCGAGCCTTTTCCGCAACGGCATCATATTTTGCTTTCAGAGATCTGCTAGGAGTGTAATGTAAAACATTTCACCTTATGAAGTCATAGTTTTTGCTTTTTGTAAAATATCCCGAAGTAGTTTTTACAAATTTAAGCTAACAGCAGTATTAATTGAATCGTTTAGTGTCACTTGTTTGCTCTAACTTAGAACTATTTGAGGACCTTTTCAAGTGCTTCTCGTTATAGGGTCGACGAAGACTAAATAGAGTAAAATGTAACACGTTTTATTAGACTTTAGAGAAATTGATTATCTAAATTACGCTAGTGGCCAATTTTACAAAGTGATGTAAGTGAGCTTGATGTCGAAATGTACAAAAGTTCTTTCGTATTGCTGCGATTTTGTCCATAAAACTCTTTAATTTGTTGTCGGTACCGAATTTGTGCTGCAAACGTCACCCCGCAGTAGCCCTTCCATAAAACGAGCTATGTTATCGACGTGACCTTTTGAGGGGAACCACCAGTGGCAAGTGGTGATAACATTACACCGGAAGCTATTCGCAAATAAAGCGTCCGCTTAAGTGTAACAGTTCAATCACTTGAAAGGAGTCAAGCAATTAAACGTGCGGTTACGTAAATGAGATTAGAAATGGACCGGCCGGATTTTCAATCGGACGCCAAAAGAGGTTGATAAGAATTAAATGCTTCAAAGTTATTCCATTGGTGATGAGCGCATTATTGGTTATCAGAGGGTCATATTTCCGCCTGCTATCTGTTGGAGCAATGGGTCAAGGAATTCACATTTCGGAAAAATTGGGTGTTGAACGCATGGCTCCCTTCTCAGTTGTCAATAAGATTGGAAGGATATCACAGTTCTCTCTTCCTCAGAGAGACCTCGTTCCAAGCATTATCGAGTGGGATTAATGCGGGACCAGGCTCCATATATATTTCTCGGGAAATGCCTCGTCGGCACGAGGCCGTCCTTGTCTTTTGGGGAGGACGGGCGTTGAAATCCTCTGGGGAAAATCTTGACCGCTGGCGGAAGTGTAATGTTCAAACGATGTGAGCTGGGAAGGCGGACGATGGTAATTTTAAATGCTCCCGACAATTTTCAGGATTGTCCGCCAACTTGGGTTTGTGCGCGGCTGTTTAGAAGAAGTAGAACAAAAGGCACGATTTAGCCACTGGTGTTTCTTCCACTCGTAAAGGTTCCTCCGTAGAAGCATGTCGCACTTTCAATATCCCCCTCCCGTCAAGCCTACACGGGCAAATGCCTTTGGCTAGCAACGCTCGGTTGACTGTTTTGATCCATCGTAGGAAAAAACCTGCCCTCTGTGGAAGGGCACGTCCCATGCGAGGGAAACGGGAGCGAGGGCATCCAGGTAGCCTTGACAAAGATGAAAAAATCGAGAAAAGTAAAATGGCCTAGTTCTCCTATGGCACTCGCAGAGGAGTATTTCGGTGTGGGCGCTCGAAACGTGTTGCCTCTTTTGAGTTCGATATAGTTATAACAAATTTGGGGAAAATGTGGTTCATTCTTTCCACGTCGTTAGAATCGCTGCAATGTTGGTAATTTGTATTTTCCTAGACTCGCCGCGACTTTTTGATCTCGCAAAAATGACTACTGTAGCCAAATTACTCCCGGCACCATTGGAGCTTGTCCGATTCAACTTTCCTGCAGCTCAAACTGCATTCCTACGAAAGTTGCAGGCAACCTTGGAAAAAAGAATAATATAGTTTCAAGCTAATGCAATGCTCTGGTAGCAAGTGTTGGTGATCGTTGGTTTTTTTCCTGTGGAGCTCGCCTCCCCTCACAATCGAGTACACTCTAGCGTTCAGTCGTATTGTAATAATCCCCCTCCCCACGACCGTCTCTCCCCTGCCACCCCCTCGCTTAGAAATTGCCCTCTCCCTCCTGCGCCGCCGCTCCCTCTCCCGCCTTCACCCTGGTTAGCACCCTCTCGCCCTACCCCACCCCTTTCTATTAGTCTCAACTTCACTTGCCTCCCGGCCCCACCCCCTGCCGCTCCCCCCTCATACCTCTTCCCCGTTATCCCAGCGCAGATTCCCAGAGACTCTCCCAAGGTCCCAAGGCCACTCGAAATAAGTGAGGAATGGAAGGCTGACCGGGGGAGGAGGTCGAGGATTTTAGAAAGGAAAATCGGCAATCGGAACTGCGATCTGGAAACCGAAGCAGATTCGAGCGTAGCTTATCAATTTTAATTGAAATTAATGACGAAATGAGTCCGCCGTATCAGTGAAACATTGTCCACTGAGAGCAATATGCTTTCAAACGGTAGAAACGTCGCTCTCTCCCTTTGCAAAGTGGATTGCCTTTTAATTGTGAGGCGGTTAGTTGATCAGAATTCTCGAACGAATAATGTTTCAGCCCGTGCTAATAAGGTTCCTTCCTTCCGATCACAGTGGAACGATGACAACATATTTTGAGGGCAAAGGTGTATTACGTACAAGAATTAAATGCTGACTGGTTAGTCTGCTCACAGTTTGCATTTTCCAAACTTATAAAGCTTGGCTTTTGGAAAGCCTTCGGTGGAAGCTGTGGAGTCTCAAAAACGTAAAGTCAGTCGTCCTTTCCGGGAGGCAATTCATCCGATTGCGGGAGGAGGATAAGCTGGGGAGCGGGAATAATTTATTGAAACCGCGGACACGAAATTGGGAGTGAGGTCAACTCGCTCCACGCTGACACCAGAGGCGACCCCGAAAGTGGATGGTTGGCCATCGACTCAAAAGAGAGAGGTGCGGTCCCGTCATCGGACGGCCATAACAAAAATGTTTTGACATTATCACGGCAACCCAGATTGTCCTTTAAGTCGGAAGTTTTTTTCAATCCTCGTATTAATATTCCAGTTTTCACCTAACCCAGTCTTATTCAACGCCCGCGCTAAATGACCGCGGACCCCGTCCCCTTCTCCACCCGTCCGCAGTCCCGGCCAAGGAAGTGGCAGTGAAAGGTGCTTCGCCGCGGGAGGGAAAGTCAAGGACGCGTCGAGAACGGGGGCTGCTTCTAAAATCTCAAAGGGCTTGCCTCCCACTCGACCGATGCATGACCCACGATCCACTCGCCTGGAGAGCCTTCTTCCAGGGGCCTTAGACACCGTTGTTGCAAAACTGTCGCCAGGCTGGTCATCCTATCTCGAAGAAAGCTACATATATCCTTCCTACAACCATCCTCGGTTAGCATGGATTTTACAGTCGGAAGAGAGAGAGATATCATGCTAGCAGTATTGAATTTTCCTAACTGATAACTAATACGCACAATAATTTGCGCCTGGCGTTAGGTGCCAACATAATCGGAGCTGGTAGGCAAAGGTAAACAATACAAATCACGGCAATTCCGTTCTCGGGAAATTTAAATGTTCTCTCGCACAGCGTACATTAAAACTTCTTAACTTTGACTGTCTGAATGATCTTTCTGAGATCTGAACGAATCTTTGGTCAGTTTTCTACCACCTCCACGATGAATCCCTTATTATTTCATTCTCTTTCTCCGGCATTAGCGTGAAACTTGAGGACGCCACTATGGACCCCATCCTCCATTCTCATTCTAAGACAATCTGGCTCCAATGGTCTCCAATACTTCCCTCGAAAATGGAGAACGTCTGGGACCACAGGGCTGGCAATTTTCTTTCTGGGTAGTCTTGCGAATCCAGAGTATGATCTCATTTCAGTCTGCCACGCGAAGGCAGATGAACGCGAACTGAAAGTGGGAGGAAGGGTTGAAGTGCAAAGGGAAGGAGGTGGACTGAACTGGACGGGAAGGGGCAGAGCGGTGGTGTAAAAGAGATGGATGTGACGTTAGCCATCTCCGCAGTTTCCAGCGACGGCCCTTTGGTGCCGTAACAAGTGTCTCGAGCGGAAAGGGAACTGATAAAACAGTTCATTGGAAGGCGGTATTCGCGGATTCATAGATAATTCTCGTGGGCGATAACTGTCCGCCGCATTTGCCATTACTGTGATCGAAATGTCATCGGTCGCCTCGTTTTATCTCGCAGTGCCGAAGAAGAGATGACAAGTTAACGACCTCGCAGGATTCGATTCCTCGGATTCCGCTGCCTGATATCCTTTCATACTTTAACGGGATTCCCAACAGAGTTTTACTAAAAGGGTTCCACTAACTGGACGCTTCCTCCTTTCCCTCGAACTGCTCGGATCAGTGTGATGCGTGACAAAGAAAACAGACATCCCGACAGTTAGGTGTAACTATATTTCTCTAAACAATCTGACACGAAACTTCGATGCCATTGCAAAGGCAATACCCCAGCGTCTCCCGGAATAAATTGCTCATTAATGCATATCGGAGAAAAACGTGACTCTTCGCATTTGCACATTTCGTCTATTTCATCATAGCTCGAATTAGTCCCGCAGCGACGGAAGACCCGTTAGACATGCGCGCCACTTCCTTACTCGGCTGCTCGTGGAGAAATACTGACAAGGTATTCGGTTCCGTAATTGGCTGTTTACTTAAACCAGCATATTAATAAATTATTAAATCGTGAAATTGCCTCCCTTTTAGTCAAGTTCCCTGACCTATTCATCCACCGTATTATCACGTACAGGTGAACAAAAGTGCCAATATTTTCAGCGCCAAGTGGGAAAGCTACGCCATGACGATTCTTTTCCTGTCATCGCATTGAACCTGAACATGCTTTAATGCAACGGCGAGGAAATTGTCCTGAGTCTTCATATATTCGTCAAACGTACACTGCTAACTTTCCCGCGGGGAAAGAACATTCCTGGTCGGTACAAAGTGATTGTCTGAAGTAGCTCCCATGGGCAAAATCCTGAACTGCACTCGCTGGCGCGTCGTAGAGGGGGGGGGCGCTCCTAACAGTTTCTCTCGGCTTGCCATCAATCAAGTCTCAGGAAAATGAGGGGGGGGCGACGCCGGCAGGAAGAGTAATCGAGTGCTCTTGATAAAAAAGAATCCCTTCCACGGAAGGCTCTCCCAGAAGGGTAGGTCGGGTGCAGAGCGTCGAACTAGTTGCCTCTGTGGAATTATAAAAGGTCTCTACGGCTGGGTTTAAAGGTCGGCCAGAAATTTTCCAGGGCCTCGGAGCGAGCCAGGCCTGTGTGAGACGAGTTTCTTTGAAACACCTGTGGGACACCTTTCTGTGGAACCCGTTTCTTACAGTTATTTTGTCAAAGGCTTCCCTCCGTGAAAAGTGCCTCTTCTCGCCAACCGATTCGAGTAGAGAAATATTTAAAATCGACATATGCCTTATGCATGAATTCTTTCCAATCATTCATTTGACCTGCCACGCATTGCGCGCTGAAAGTTCATGGGCAACGAAGGCAATCGAAGAAAAGCTCGCTCTCCTCGCACGACTTGGGTCGTCCCTCGTCGCACGCCCGACGCTCGTCGGATGGATTGTCGCGCGTTCCGCAGGAGCGAAAGCGGGCTTTGTGCCGCACTGTTTACACTTTGAAATACTTTCCTCCGACGAAAAATCGGCTATAAATACTAGCGGGGGGGATGTTTTGACAGTTCATAGGCAGCCTCTCGGAAAACATCGGCTGGAAAGGTCTCGGGGGCCGAGTGAGTGTGAAGAGTACGTGCGTCTTAAAGTTTCGAGAGATGCCGCGCGGGCGGAGCTCAACCAGTCTCCCAGCGATCTCCAAATGGCTCGGAATTGAAAGGTTTTCGATCGAACGACGGAAGATTCGGTGGGTGGGCGAGGCAGGGGAACTGAACGGGGAGGGGGAGATCTCAATGGGACCACACCGAGTGGGATGCAGGAAGGAAGGTCGTCATTAAGCCACCCTCCGCCACGAGGAGGAGAGAGATCGTCATTTGACTGGAAACTTCTCTCCCGAGAGCTAGCCCCCCGTCGTCAACCCCCCCCCCTTTTGCTCCCTTCGTCTTAGCTATCCTTTTCCCTCCTCCCCGACTCGGTGCGCGTCCCCGCCCCCACCTTTCGATTCCTCCGACACCGAAATCCGTTCCCTGGGGATTCTCCCCCCCCCCACACCCCTTCAAATCCTCTCTACTCAGCCCCCCCGCACCACTGACAAAAAAGGTCACCATTCCTAAGATGCGGGATTTCTTCGTAAAATGTTCCCAGCGCGTGGGGAACGCGGGGGGGGGGGGGGGGGTAGCGGGGCGCAATAAAACACGAGCACGCGATCGATAAGGGCTTTAGAAAAGACGTTGAGCAAAAGGGGTGGGGGGTTTTTGGGAGAATACGTTGCGGTGCCAAAGCGTGGTGTAGTTAACTCTTTATGGACCGATTCCACAATTCGAAGGGCTTCTCTTTATTTAGGCGCAGTCGACGAGCAATAAACATGATTTTGGTTGCAACATGTGCATATTTCGGAGGCTACAGTGGCACTTTTGAAATGGAACTCTGCTTCGTTACAAAGCCTATGCCGAAAATGATTTGCAATTCTGCCACGCGAATGTGTTGACGTATAGTGCATTCCCTTTTAGAATCCATGCGTAATTATATACCTCCAGACTGCTGAGTCCATAACGGTACAAGTTATCAAACAATTCAGGAGGACTTCATCGTACAAGCAAATCGGATCGTCAAGAGAGTTCTACCCGCATTCGCCATCTTTTCCCGCCATTCGCCGCGCTTTTTGTACATTCCAAGGAAAACAATTTTCACTTTAGTTTCGACGGCCGACTTGGCTCTAAAGAGTTTGACATCATAAGCTTAAAGATCCATTGAATTTAAAGGCAGCCACTGCAAATATCTGCGACAGTGAAAGCTGCGCATATTCACAAACAAGTCCGCGTCTCAAGACGCATTTCGGTCCGACCCGTTGGGTTGTACAAAGATCCAAATACTTGAGGTTGTGCACCTGCAAGTGTCTCGAACTTGGAATATGACTTCAAATACTGAGGCCATCGCTTTTGAGTTCCACTAGCAGTGATCCAGTCGCACTTCGCGAAGATTGACGGCAGTCCGTATAAAAAATCCTACGCGCGGCAACGAGGCACGCAGTGAGGATTTGAGGGATTTGGAACGCTTGATCCCCCGTCGAACGATACGATCCCCTGAGCCTTAACCCCTAGCCAAGTTTGCCTCCGCAACCCTCCCTGGACCTAAGGCCACCTTCCATCCTGCGCCCCCCTTCCAAAATCGCCCCTTTTCACGTACCCCCCCCCCGTTCCTAGAGTGCTGCACATTCCGGGCGGACAAGCGCCGGAGACAATCCTCCAGAGTCGGTCCTCTCTCAAGAGCACCGTCAATTCTTTCAGACGTCAGAATAGTGTGTAATCCTTTTTCCCTAAGAGTTGAAAATAACCAGACGCCTCCGTTCAAGGTGAGACTAAGTACGGGAGGCTGGCTGAGTAATTTCCTTCAGTTGAATTTCGCTCGTCGATCCGGAAACGGCATGCTCGTGCAGAAACGAAACGGGATGGCCAAAAACACAATTTTTGTTGTTCTACTTGCATCCAGAATAATTAGAGCGTAGCATCCCTTGCAGCCGCGCGACAGTTCATTCCAGGTTAAAGTGCAACATTACCATTTTTCAAGTTTGCCTTATTGGTTTGCTTTCTAGCGATAAAGTTCACTGCAGTAGGACCACCATTCCTGCCTCGCATTTCTACATAAGATCCGCAGAAAACTGGCACGCCATTCGCTGCGCGAAATAATTAAACCCAGGAGGGCCAGTCGCAACATTTTTGAAGTGCGTTTATTTCGGTATATTCCACTTAAGCAGTGATATGGAGAGGGTCCTCACTTTGCCTCGGGGGGGGGGGGGCGATGCGAGGGTGCGTGGAAAGGGGAACGGCGTGTGGAGGGCAGAGAGAGAGAGATGGGAAATTAGATTCGGAGACACTTTCCGGAGTGTCATCCACAGGGGAGCGGCCCCCTCTCCTCTCGCCCCGGCCCTCCGCTCCCCTCCCTTTGTCTTCCACAATAAACCCCCTTTCTTCGCCCGGGGCGATCCTCCCAGTTTAACCCCTTCCCCACTCGCCCCCTCCTCCCCGAACCCTGCACGGAAGTGTGCGGCGGGAGGAGGGGGGAGGACCCCTCAAAGGCCCGGACTAATGGAACGGGAATTTAATCTCGATGGCCCGTGGTGGCAGCGTGTCTCGGTGTCAAACTGCCGCTGGCGCCTCGCAAATTTCGTTAGCACCGTGAAATAGCTCTCATCACGCCCTCCCTCCGCTCAACACCCAAATGAAAAAAAAGAAAGTTCGAAATTTTAAGTTTTTCGGTTCGTGAATAGATTGCAGAGTTAATCAAATTGTTTTCAAATCTCATTACAGATTTTTCGAAGACTCTTATTCTACCCCTCCTATTTCTCAACAACAATAACTTTCATGTGCGACCGGGTGGTTAACGGCAACACAACGCATGCGACGGGCGCTTTTCAAAGGGTGAGGGGCGGTCAGACGGAATCCACGAGCGCTTTCGCCCGCTCGCTTGGCCCCGCCTTGAGACTGAAACTGTTTCAGTCTCAACCTGTTGCCTTGCCCCCCCCCCCTCCCCGCCCCAATCATCGGTGGCGATCCCAGGAGAACATAAATCTCCCCGGGGGAATTCTAAAAATCTGCGCTGGGGGTCCTGACTCGTTTTCGACGCCATAAGACGGGATCCGTTCACATTATTGGTTCTTCTGGCCGCCGCCATCGCATCCGGGGTACGGGCCCGAATGAAAGGCTCAAGAGCAATCCCCCTTGGGTTCGTGGGAAGGGAAAAATCAGATGATTTACTGACATTCCCGCATTAGTACTTGGGGACTCTCCCACAACTGCCATCAACTTGCCACTTCCGTCGAGAACTTTCAAAAGTTCCCATTGTGCTAAACAATCCGGCGAATTAAAATATAATTCAGCAGACCCTTGACAAAAAAGCTGGTCTAAGAAATTTTCCTATCTTCTGCTCGTTTCAGAATGGCTACCCGGCCCGGCGACGATCACTTGTTGATGACGCCCGATTCGAGACCCTGGTCGTGAAGCAAACCAAGCAGTCCGTACTGGAAGAGGCGCGCCAGCGCTGCAATGGTAAGATCTTGGACCTTCTCCGCGAGGGTCGACTATAGCGAACCTGCTGCGGTTGGTGTGAACCAGCCTACAACAACAGCACTTGCATCAAAACATTTATTTCTCTTAGAACCGGCATTACATTTCATTTAAAAACTAGTCTAGATTTTTAGTCCGAGCATTTTTTTCATTTTCTCAAAAAAAATGTCTACCTTAAAGCCTTTAAAAATATGCATAGTTCTTAATTTCGTCTTGGAAAGTCCTTATTTTATTATTTCGCTACTTTGGATTCGCGACATTTAACTAGTTTAATTTTGCCTTGCAACAGACTCTTCTGCCGAGTCCTATGTGATCCCAGCCGACGAAGAACAGACAGGTAAAGAGCGGGGGTCTTTCTATCGATTTCACCTTTGATTTCGTTCATGCATTACTTATGATTTTTAACCCGTCCGCTTAAACTTCATTTCACTTACCCGCTTCCTTGTCCTTTCATGCTTCTTTAACGCAGTGTGTCCGTCTAATGACGAAGTCTTCCACGGAGAATGGGAAACTAACCTCGCCAATGGAGACGCCCATGACGCTCCAGCTGAGAAAGATGCCAACGGTAAGAGCTCCTTCGATTGAATACCCTTAACACTGCTCCCGATTCCTCTGTTTCTTTTACCTCCCGGCCTGCGTAAGTCTCAGCTCGATCAAGAGCAGATCTCATACTTCCTGCTTCGCAAACAAATTCAAGTTTCCCTTCCTCCTACTATTCCCCTACTCCCCGAAAGGTATTTGCTAAACTTTTATTTGCAATGCAATTTTTTCTGTTGTACATTTTTTAAGTACTCATTTTGTTGCGCAGAGCATGCCGTTGGAGACAAAGACGCTGCCCCTGCAGGACAGGAATATGAATCTGGTAAGGGATGTCTTTATTTCTTTGGCTACCGTCACACGTTCCCCCGCATCGTTCTTACATTCAGCACAAATTTTAATCAGTTTTGCAATATCTGGAGGAATTCTGTTAATTGCCTTAAATAGCCGTCCACACGCTTCGGCCCCCACTGAAGGCGAATAGTGGCAAAAGTGGCGCGGGATTATGATCTTAAGCCCACGTGGCTCATGGCTGGGCGAAGTGGGGCTGCCGGGGGCTCCTTTTAAGAAACCACTTACTGCGCCTCCAGACCTTTGGGCGCGTGGCTGGGGGGAGGGAGACACCTAGACTGCTGGGCGCGCAGGGGCGGCGGAAGGGTGCCTATCGACCGCCCCTGCCACACTGCGTCTTCACGGGTGGGGTGATCTCCCAGCGAGGAAGTTGGGAAAGGTCGGCACGTTTTTTTGAAGAGGGTTGGCGAGTGGCAGGGTGGGGCGACCCCTCGTGAAATATCCCTGGAGCTCGGTGTGGGAGGGGGTGGCTTTTTAAAAGAACGGGGTGGCCATTACGATCCATTGTCACGCGCGCCAGTTCGCCCACTTCCCCCGCCCCTCCCCATCCACACGTAATCCGTCCACTTCCAATCCCCCATTTTACATCTCCCGGAGTGCGAGCCTTTCCGTCTCCACGCCACGTTTTCCCCGGAGCCCCAAACCGAAGGGAGCTTTCTTCTGCAATTCCAGAGCACGGCACACACTTCCACCACTCAATTCCCCCCCCCTGGACCACACTCAGCTGCGCGATCTTTCCGCAACTTTAAGCCATATTATACCGCATTTCCGTCACGCTGTGGGCGGCTTTGTGGAGCAACTCTCCCTCATCCCGAATGATATTATTACCTCATGATCCCGGCCATCTTAAAAGTACTCCACATTGCACCCATGAGATCATTCGCTCACTTCGTTAACGTTCTAGACATTCAGCAACCCCCTGAAGCAACCTCTCACAACTTGAAAAAGCCACGCGGCTGCGACTTGGAAATTTCTCCTCGGACAATGGCGATCTTAGAATCGAGAGAATCCTCTCCGGAAGTGTGCAAACAGCCGCTTTCATGTGAAAGTTTCCCTAATTGGTTTTGAAACCCTGCTTTGTTCCTGCCATTTTCTTAAAGTAATACTCGTGTAAGTAAACTGTCTTCAAAAGTGAACTGGCAACTTACCTGTTCTTCTTCTTGTCCAGACGAGGGGATGACTGAAGAGGAAGCATTCCTTGCGAAGGTCATCCAGGAGGGAAATGAAGCCGAAGGAGACTTGATGCAGTGGGCAGCCCTAGTCCTTCGCATGCGCGACGGAATCAATTCTCTCGCCCGGATCCTGAAGACCATCGAGGTACGATACTTTTAGTCTCTTCTTCGTTCACACAATCGCCCACAAAACTGCCTGCAGGAAAACTGCTTCACTCTTGTCCACACACACTTAACACTTGCACCTGCATCAACACGATCACAACTTCGCAGCACCCACACTGCGATCGTGAACAGCCTTCCATTCCTCTAGTTCCATAGTCGCTTGCCTAAATTACTGATAGTCTACAGTCGAAGGCCCAAACTTGTAACAAGGCGCCTTTCTGCTTCCACAGAACCTGAAGGGAACGGCCACCCACGTGGAATCCCGCCCATCCAAATCAGAGGGCGTGCAATTTGACGTTCTCGTGCGAGTGCAGATGCCACGCTCCTGCCTCCTAAACCTGCTCCGCTCCCTGCGGCAGTCTTCATCCCTGGCCGGAGTCTCCCTTCTCGCCGACCCCACCCCTGCCCCGCCATCCAACGCAGCGGGTAACTCCGTCACTGTCAAAGATCCCTGGTTCCCCAGACATGCATCAGACTTGGACCATTGCAACCACCTCATGACAAAGTATGAACCTGAACTCGACATGAACCACCCTGGATTCGCCGACAAGGTGTACAGGGAGAGGAGGCGAGAGATAGCAGCCATCGCCTTCCAATACAAATAGTAAGTCCCACGTCGAAACTATTACTTCTTCTTACTTCCTCACGCGGCTTAGCAATGCCATACGATGCCAACATATTGGCTGATCCGTTGCACCAATCACCCGACCGCTCTCTCTTGCAGTGGCCAGCCCATTCCCCGCATAGACTACACTGAGACGGAGACTTCCACTTGGACCGGTGTGTTCCGTCAAGTGCTTGACCTGATGCCAAAGCATGCCTGCTCCCAATTCCGTGGTGTGTTTGCCCTCCTGATGAAAGAGGGAATCTTCCGTGAGGACCGCATTCCCCAACTTGAGGACATGTCTGCTTTCCTGAAGAGTAAGGATGAGCTCCTAAACACAAGGAATTCGTGCACTTGCCTGTGGATCACGTCACCCCTTCACTGCAACCCTCTGCTTCCTTTTTTCCAGAACACACTGGTTTCACCCTGCGACCTGCTGCGGGACTTCTGACTGCGAGGGACTTCCTTGCAAGCCTTGCCTTCAGGGTCTTCCAGAGCACTCAGTACGTCAGGCACACGTCTTCCCCATACCACACCCCAGAACCGTAAGTACTTTTTCTGCGGTGCCTCAAACATTGGGGACATCCTGACTTAGGTTGCACCAATTGCTTTCTACTAGATATCAAACCTTTGCGTTGAAGACTACATAAATTTATCATCCTTCCTCTCCGCCCAGTGATTGCATCCATGAACTCCTTGGACATATGCCACTCCTCGCTGACCCCAGCTTTGCTCAGTTCTCCCAAGAGATTGGACTGGCTTCCCTGGGTGCATCTGACGCAGAAATTGAAAAGCTCTCCACGGTAAGCATTGCCAGCTACCTCTTACTCCCTTGATGTGGACGAACCACTTGACCACTTACTCAAGTCCACTGGACTGTTATGTCCACCACATTGCATCCCATCATTTTCCCTTTCTCTTGACCCCACGATTTTTTTCTTTCCTAGGTTTACTGGTTCACGGTTGAGTTCGGACTTTGCAAGGAGGGTGGAGATGTGAAGGCTTATGGTGCTGGCCTCCTGTCCAGCTATGGTGAGCTCCTCCATGCTCTTTCCGACAAGCCTGAACACCGATCCTTCGAACCAGCAAGCACTGCTGTCCAACCCTATCAAGACCAAGAGTACCAACCAGTCTACTATGTTGCAGACAGCTTTGAAGATGCCAAGGAGAAGTTCAGGTTAGCCTAAAAAAAACGAATTGCCACAGCAGAGTCGCCACCCTCAAACCAAACTTCCAACCCTGCCTTCACATCATCCACATCCATAAGATCCTGTTTGTGGCACTTTGATACAAACAATTAACTGGTGGTCTGCTTCTGATAACTCGGATGCGACAGCCTCCTCAATGAATTCTTCTGCTCGATCTAATATAATCTTTCTTCTTAACAGGAGGTGGACCTCTACCTGCATGTCCCGACCATTTGAAGTCAGATTCAACCCACACACAGAAAGAGTGGAAATCCTAGACTCCGTTGATAGTTTGGAATCCCTCATCTCGCAGATGAGCCTTGAAATGCTCCACTTGACCAATGCTTTGAAAAAATTGAAGTTTGGGTGTTAAAACTTGGCAACACCTGTTGCTTAAGTAGAGACTGAAGGGAGAGGCCAATGGGAGGATAACTTGCGCAGATAGTTGTAGAATTGCCACGACCACATTCGCAGCGACAAACTAATAATACCAGTTTTCCTTTGCGACTGGTTTTGTATCTTCCAGATGCAGCCTTCCACTGCCTCTCATTTGCATGTACATATATTTTTAAGTTGACATGGGAAGATTTTCCAGACTTCCACTCTTTTCCATAGGCTTCCTTATCAAATCGGAGCTTGAATAACAGCTTACTTAAAGACCAATGGCATCATATTTTACTTAATTCAAAATATGATTAATCAAATACATGGGATGCAGCTCACTGTGATACCCACTTGTTTTCACACCATTGGTGTAACATTCTCCGGAAATTTTTACTGCATTATTTTTAATGCTACCACTTCCTCCTTGAAAGAACCCATTCCTCATTTTAGGAATTCGCTTAGCTGTTGAAAATATTTATTTTGTCTTTTAGAGCTTTCCCATCTTTAAACGCATGGCTGGCCTGTTTAGGAATTTTTGCAAAACCTCTTGTACAGCTATCTTCTTTCATCCAGTTTATGGAATATTTCCCATATGAATGAATTTCATTTCTTCATCTTATTTAAGTACCTACCTATTTCTTAAGTATTCCTTTCATTTAAGTTAATTCTACCAAAAATGTAAAAGACCTATATCCAAAAAAAGAGGTAGCTCCATTTTTTCACATGTACATATGACTCAAAATGAGTATTACTCCAAATAAGTATTATTTTATTTTTTTATGTCAATATCTTGTCAAAACATGATAGTCTTTGCTTATGTCAACATAGTGACATCCATGCCAACATCAAGCATGGGCCAAACACCCAAACATTTTAAAAAATAATTTAGTAACTTGCTTTCTGGCCACAATTGTCAGCATACAAGAAATGCACTTAAGACACCGCTGCACTTAAAAACATGGCTCTGTGCCACAAATGCATGTAAATAGATGTCAACAACCCTAAATTAAACATTAGATGGCTTTGACCAAATAAAGGTTTGTTGTGTGCCAATCCACTTCTGCTTGGATGTTATCAGACGATGTACTGAGGTTTTTTTGTGTGGATGCATACAGGTTCATCTTAGTCATGACTGTGTTGTATATTTATGACTTTGCCTTGTCTACTAGGGATTTAAAAATCCAGAGTGTTTTCAAATGTACTCATTTCAATCTGTACAGAACATGAAAATATATTCAGACTATCAAATTGCAAAATGTTGTCTCTTTATAACCCTCTGTTCCTCTGGAAAAATTGCCTCAAGGTCTGTCTGCTCTTAGCAGTGTGCAGGCATGCAGCAATGGAAGTAAGCCCAGGGCTTTAAGTGTAAGTTTCTGGTTCACTGAATTAAGCAAATATTTGATGATCAATGGTGGCATCTTACAGTAATTTTACCTTGGAAACTAGTTTCAGATAATTTTATCAATGTGATCACAACAATTTGTGAAGTCACTAGGTCTGTTCAAAAGTATTGACTTGTTTTTTCAAAAATTATTTATTTGTGAATATCTATTTTGTCCCATTCAAAGTAATCTCAATGAGATTTTATACACTCATGGCAACGTTTTTTCTGATCCTCATGGCACTTCAAAAAATCATTTCTGTGATCTTATTCGGTTTCGATTCAAGTCTTTTAGTCAATCGCGGCATCATCCTTTCATGGGCCTCTTCAGTTTCGGGAAGAAGAAAGTCTCTTTTGAAAAAGTCTTGGGTCTTTCAAAAGAATGAGAATGCAAAGAAATTACATGGGCACATACAACACAGCCAATACAGTTAAGAATTTGATAAATATGTCAACAGATGGTTTTATGAAGGACTCTTGTGCCCATTAACTCTGGCATATTTGAATTTACTATATTATGCATCGATTATTAGAATATTATTAAAATCAAACAACAGGAAAGTAATTTGATGCTGCAATTTTAAGTAACAGGTCCTTTAGAGTTAGTTTCTAGCAAAGATGTGAAATTTGGCTTGAACTGAAAGTAGTGGATAATTAGTCCTAACTGCATTTGTACTCGTGGCCTGATTATACTGCCTAAGCAGTCTTTTCTTCAGTAAATTGGCCAATTGCTTTTGGTGGAACATTTGGATAGGGGAATTTGTTATATGGAAGCACTTCCAAGGAATAGGATACATAGAAGATTAATTTAATTAGCCAATTGTTGAATACAATCATATTTTTGGTCAAACTCTTTTATTACCTCCATCATAATTCATGATTATTTAGAACTTCTCTCTTTAAAAGCAAACTACTGTTTTGATTACAAACATTAAAATCAAGTTTTCCTTTCAAGTAACTTAACTTTTAATAAAACTCTGCATTTACTATTTTCTGGTCAAGAATACAATTTCCAATCCTGGTTATTCATGGATTCGAGTTAATTCTTAAATAATTATAATAATAAACTTGTACAATGCATGGCTTTCTAATTCATGGAATGTAATATCTCGTATACTACATTGCAAGTATAAGATAAACAGATTCCCTATTTGAAAGCTGCATACCTGCAATTGCAGTTATTCCCTTCAATAAATAAGTCGCCATAATCAGGGGAAATCCTGGGGTATTGTTGAAACTTCTTCAACCCCTCAAAGTTTGGACTTTGGGTGGAGTTGCATTTACAGTCTTTGTTCATTAAGACTAAAGCTGTATTGATTTTTATAGTTGACAGGTACCTTGGGCAGATGTTTAATAATTATATAGAAAGATGTGGAGTGAGAGGAAAGTTATTCATTTAATATTGGCTCTACATTTCAGATATCACACTGCAACAATTAATGCCAGGGAAATTATTTTCTGACAGTACTAACCATATTTTCAAAATTGGCTGCAAATTGAAGTAGTGAGAAAAAATAGGCATACCATGTATTTATACCCAATGGACCTGGCATTGCTGTGTTGCCCAATTCAATGTCAGTTTAAAATTTCTTTTCATTTTCACATGAGTGTTTGGATGGTAATATAATGTTCATTACTTGTGTTTTACTTGCCAAATTCTACCATATGAAATTTTGAAAGTTTTAGATTACATTGAAGACTTGTGTTCAGAGGAATGAAAATATACTTGGTAGTTGTAAGAATCGAGCTGCATATCATAGGTAGATAAGACTTTGGGCTAACATAGTTTTTCGGGACATGTTACCGTTTGTCACCTGTGAGGTTTATTTATTTAATGGTAATAACCGTTTTACACAAAAAAGGGAAAAAAACATGTATTGGTTCCACAATTATAAAAAGCATTTACAAACGGGTATAAATTACATAAAGTTGCATACTCATTACTGAGTATTTAAATATTGCATAAAATTAAAGAAGAAATTTGATTTGCAAAACATGAAAGACATTTACAGATGGTATGTGAGCAATGATGAGAAATAATACCATTAAGTACATGTCTCTTGACCACTACTTTACTAATGATAGAAGTATAATCAATCATCAGTTAAAATATCTGTTTAATTCAAAAAGTAAGTGAATATCCAATATATTCACCAACAGATTAATTTTATCAGCCCATTTTTCACCAGCAGATGAATTTTACTGTCAAAGGAGGATTCCAAGGAAACTGCCAAATACATTATCTAAGTGGATAGTTGTATAGTTCATTGAAATGCTAAAACAAAGATTCAATTTCCACCTAAACCATTAATATTGAATTGCCATTAAATTATCATCTTGTCAATTTAAGATGATACAATTACTCCTACATATTATCCATTTGATAGGGTAGATACATTGCTGTTCATAAAACTGCTCAAAAAGTTATTTTCTTTGGCCTCCATTCATTTCATTACCTCACTTAACTCACATTCCCCCCTCTACTCTACAAAATCCCAAAACCAATCGAAGTGTTCCACATCCTCTTTTATAGCCTTCTTTGTATTTATCTCTCTCTCCTTCGATACTATGTCTTGCACTTTCCTCAGTTGTTTTCCCTTCAATAAATATTACCTTCCATTAATCTTCACTCTTGCATCTCAAAAATCTCCCATTTATGCGTTTCCACTCATCTTTAAAGCAGAGTTTTTATGTTTTACAAAACTATGCTCCCCAAGCAACATATGCTTCATTAAGGTTTTCTCTAATTTTCTCCTACTTACTAGAAGGGAAATCAATTCCCTCAACTTTATAACAGCTTCTTTATAGAATTCTTCTTAGAATCTCTTACACTGTGACCATTTTCATCCAAAATGCCTTCTAGATTAGATAAGCAAACTGCTCTAGTTTATGCCTTTCCTTTTTTAAGTATAACTGAGCCTTCCTATTTCTCAATAACCTCAAAACCTTTGTTTTCTTTGCATTTATTTCCATGGCATATGTATTGCACTGATTTTCTGGCATGCTCAGTAATGATTTTTACCCTTTGGATGAATAACTAACTAAAGCTGGATCATGCCAAAATCCAAGTGATTTTATAAAATTTCCCACTTGCCTTCATTCATATCTCCAGTTTTTACAGGTGATAATGAACACTATCCCTCTCACCCCATCATGAGGGGATTACCATCACCCCTCTTCCTAACACTATCCATCCACCACACACACCTGAGCAGCCAGGGATATACATATAGGGATTGCAGATAAGTTGCCTCTATTTCCATCTTTCTCTTATATTTTATAATGTATCAATTAATTTACCCACTTTACTCTGCTGAAGACCTCCACAAAATTCAGAAAGCAAACATATGTATATGTCCTGCCTGTATTTTATATTTCTTTCCTTCAGTAACTCATAACTGCTATAGCATCATGTCTTCCTCTCCCCTTTTTGAACTCAACCTGATAATCTCCTGAGTAATTATGTGCTCTCTTCTCTGTCCTTATGATGATGAGCTCAAGTACTACCTTTGCGGCTCGCAAAATCAAATGTATTGTCTTAGTGTCCTCACTTAAAGCTGCTTTTCTATCATTTGGGATGCAAACTTATTATGATTTATCAGTCTTCTTGACACATTTCTGCCTCAAAATTGCTAGGAATAAACCCATTACCTTGGGTGAGTTTATAATTTAAAATATTCAGTGGAAACTTAAGATATATGGTGTTTCTATGTTAAATTTTGGCAAATGTAGTCTGTTAGGTTTACATTGGACAAACATTGATGAACTTCACTGCAAGGGTCAACGAATATAAAAGTAGGTGTAGTGGATAGTCATTTTTACTTTACCAAAATTAGATAAAATTTTACTGCAATGTAGGTCAAATTGAAAAATTAACATACGTAGGATAAAAATTAGTTTTCTAAAATAACTTTTCAAATTTTGAAGCAATCTTTTTCAATAGTAATTTTTTAAAGACATGACATGGTTTAAATTTCTACCAGTGACTTCAATGTTTTATATTCATTCTCGCACCTTCTCTTACCCCCTTGCCACACAATATAACTCTGTATAATCTGGAAGCATTCTTTACACCAAATCTCCATGTTATTCCTTAATTTGCACCCTTTTCCAAATCCTTCTTCCTTCATTATCGTCATCCAGCTGCTATCATCTTAATGAGCACACATCTACAGGTTACAGTTGTAGTTTCACCTTCAAAGTGACAGTCTGACCTTGAAATAGATTGGGACCAATGGAAGTGAAGTGCTGAATACACAGTATTCCATAATTTGCCTAATGGTATTAATTACATCTCATTTTTAAATTTTTGTAATCAGCTCTCCAAGTCATGTGTGAGGCATAATATCTAAAATACTTCCTTTTTTAACTTCATATTCACCTCTTCACTCTTTCAAATAACCAAGAATGAACAGTGGAGAATAAATGAAAGACTATTAGAATCCTGGTCTTTGATTTTATTGTTATAAGCTTCACTTGCACAGGGATGCCAAAGGTATGCAATGATGTTGGCTATGAAAAATATAATGCTTACTGTAAACTATATTTTACCAGTGAATCAATCATGCTAGTAATGAATGCATGGAGGAATGTATACTTTTACATTTGAATGCAAGCAAGATGTGATTTAACTCTTGTAATGCCAGAAATAATCACTGTAAAACTTCACATCATGCATGTATTACTGAGTAATGCCCTAAACCACCACGATTTGGCATACCCTTGCTTGCGTACTGCTATTTATATCTGCCAACAAGGACTTGTATCTCAAAAATTATTTTCGTTCTTTATCAGAATAAAAAGTTATTATTGATTCATTTTTATATGCTGCATTATTTCATTCATTTTTTGTTCATTATAAGGCTACTTTTTTCAGGTGCATATTTATTATGATGAAGAAAACAGTAGAGTACAATGGTCAAGTGCCTTTTAATATATCTATCATATCATTAATATATATCAATATTAAATTCTGTCTCAAATATCATAAATGAAGCTGGAATTAAGTAGGCACAGAATTTTACCTTCAAGAATTTCTGGGGCATTTTGGCTGACTCTGAATCATTTGGTGACAATTATTGAAAACAATAATTCAGTACAGATAGACTGTTTTTTGAGAAAAAAGAATCTGATTGGGTCATGAATGGAAGAAAAAAACAATTGTTTCTTCAGCAAAACTTTGAATAAGTATATGATAAAAAATAATGAAAAGAAAAATGTACATTAATTTTTTCAAATGTTTTTACTTGAGTAGTGTATCCCACATGAGAAATGGATTATTTTAATGTTTTGACAATGATAGATAGCCATCACAATATGTTCCCAAAATGAGAGAAAAATGCCTTCATTGGATAATTTGATCAAAATTCAACTTAATGATAAACATAACAAATATCTGCATGCATACATTATCCCAAGGAACAAAGTATAATAATAATAATACTTTATTCATTTTGAAAAATGGTACAACCATATTAAATGTCATCAATATAAATATTTTTTAACATTTAAACATAAGTTCTTAAATGCGATGAAGATTATCACAAAAGAATTCATCCAATGAGTAAAGTGGGTGAGCAAGTAACCAGGTATATACTCTATTCTTGAAACTCTGGATACCGTCAGATTTCAAGTGAGTTGGCAGATAGTTATACAGTCATATGTTCATATTATGAAATGAGTTGTAAGTTGACGATAATCTACAATAAGTAGTATTTAGATTTGATTTACCTCTTGTGGAGTAGTTATGGATATTAGATCTTAATTGGTAAGTTTCTTTATTGACTTTCACATGAATAAGAGCATTAAAAATATATAAACTAAATACAGTCATGATTCGGTACCTAATAAAAAAAGGTTTGCAGGAATCATGTGGTGGTATATTAGCAAGAGGGCGAATAACTCTCTTTTGTAGCAGCAAAATTTGTTTAACATGTGCAGAATGACCCCATAACTCAACACCATAATTTAAATGACATTGAAAGAAGGCATGGTAAAGTGTTAAACGATACTCATTGGAAATGAGAAAGTTGAGCTTTCTTAAAATATAAACAGCCATACTCAGTTTATTACAGATCTGACTGATGTGAGTCTCCCAGTTAAGTTTTGTATCAATATAAATTCCAAATATTTCAACAGTTTCAGCATGAATTATTTTTTGTTTAAGGCTGCACACGATATGCTGAGTTTTGTTAGTATTTAAATGTAAATGATTAACATCAAACCATTCCTTAGCCTGTCTTTGCGTAGCGCTAGATCGTACCTTTGCATCTTCTAGATGTTGACATTTTTGCACACAAGTAGGGTCATCAGCATATAAAACAGATGTAGGTTTTATATAACAGGGCAAATCATTAATCATGACGATGAAAAGTATTGGGCCAAGCACAGAGCCCTGTGGTACACCACATTTTACTTTAAGAGCTGTAGATTGACAGCCATCAAGTTCAACCAATTGGTGGCGATCATCCAAATATGACTTCATTAGTTTCAGTGCAATTCCCTTAATACCATAATATTCTAGATTTGTTATTAATATTGAATGATTAACACAGTCAAAAGCCTTACTAAGATTACATAGTGTTACAGAGACTGACTCCTTCTCTTCAAATGCATTAATGATATAATTAACTATGAAAATTTTGAAGTCTTCTACAGTTACTTCATACATTATCCAAACCTTGCTTTTCCTTACGAGCCAGTGAAAATCAGGAGTGGTAACATGAAAAGTTGGCTCACGCCCGAAATCCGCATTATGTCACAAAAATTGAAAAGAATGTACTTACATAGAGAATCTTCCTGTGACAGTAAAACATATCAACACCACTCCCAGCAAAAAAGAGAGTACAGGTATCTAATAAAACATGCAAAAAAAGAGTATAATGATCAGCGGATTACGAATGCCTCCAATTTCTCAAAAATAGCATGGGACATCATAAAAAGCAACAGCAACCTAAATTCCATAACATTGCCTCTCCAGGTAAATGATAACTTTGGCAACATAATCTCTGAACCAGGTAAAATATCCAATGCTTTTAACAAAGCTTTTCTGTCTCTGCCAAATTCCCCTCATCCTGTGTCTCTTGGGCCCATGCCATCCAATAGAGTAACTTATGCATGAATGTACCTTAAACCCTGCAATGAGAGTGAATTACGCCTTTATCTTGATAAGATAGGGAAAAAGAAATCTGCTGACATTGATGGAGTGTCTTGCAAGTTATTAAAAGACTGTGGTGACCTTATTCCAGCACCGCTACTAATGCTGGTAAACCAGTCCTTAGCTGAGGGCATCTATCCAACTACCCTTAAAATGGCTAAGGTCTTACCTGTCTACAAGAACAAGGGGGACCGAAATGATTTGAATAATTACAGACCCATTTCTATAATTTCACAATTTGGTAAAATCCTAGAGTGTGTTTTTTGTAAAAGATTGTTAGAATTTCTTGAAAATCAAAATGTGCTATCTGAAAACCAGTTTGGATTCCAAAAGGGGAAGTCAACATATCTTGCTCTTTTCAAAGCGGTAAATTTTATAATTCAAGAAATTGATTGTAAATGTAAGGTCCTGGGCATTTTCTATGACTTGAGCAAAGCATTTGATGCTGTTGATCATCGTAAGCTGATCTCAAAATGTGAGCTATTGGGCATTAGGGGTGTGGCATTAAGCTGGTTGAAGTCCTATCTTGCTAATCGGCACCAAAGGGTGGCCTACAAAAGTGATGGGAATATTTAACTCTCCAATCCCTTGGAAATCAACAGAGGGGTTCCCCAGGGGTCAGTGCTTGGCCCAGTATTGCTTTTGATCTTAATTAATGTTCTTAATGGGCAGCTGCAGATCAATGGTACAAAAAAATGTGTTATGTATGCTGATGATGTGAGTGTAATGACATCCAGTAAAAATTTATGTGAACTGGCTGTGGCTGGTGACCTACTGATGAAATGTATGTCTACATGGTGCGAAGGAAACAGGTTGCTCCTTAATGTTGAAAAAACTCAAGCAATGGTCTTCTCGTCTTCACATAGCATAATTGACACTAACTCTTTAACAACATATGGTAGTAACTTAAACACAGTAACCTAATTAAAAAATTAATTAAATTAAAAAATTAATTCTACTTACTATCTATATTAAAACACTCTGTAAGCCAAAATGTACTGATGACATTATATTATGGATTATTCAACTCAAGAATTTCATATGGAATTGTACTGTGGGGACTACTCTCTCACCTTCTCAGTATCCTGAAGTTACAGAAAAAGATGGTGAGAGTTATGTGCAATGAAAAATATTATGCTCACTGTCAACCTCTTTTTAAAAGGTTAAAATTGTTAACTGTTCCTTGTGTATATATTTATCAATGTGTGACACTTGTTAAATTGCATAGCGCTGACTTTGAAACTAATAACAGCATCCACTTATATAATACGAGACAAAACTACAACCTAAATGTGAGGTCAACTAATTTAACCTTGGCTACAAATGGCCCCAAGTCTATGAGTATAAAACTATATAATTATCTACCTGAATGTATAAAAAGAGAAGGACGTGTACCTGTGTTTAAGAAAATGGTTCGAGAATTGCTCATTGAAAAGTGTTATTATAGTGTCAAAGAATACCTGAGGCCTAATTTATAAATTAGTAGCATTTTCTAATTTTGTAATATTTCTTATTTTTGTAATAATTTCTATTTTTGTAAATCTTGTACTTGACAAATCCTATGCACTTGCCAGTATTATTACTATGCACTGTGTCTCTTGGACGAATAAATATTATTATTATTATTATTATTATTATTATGGACTCTACTGCCAAAATTGTTGATTTCCCAGATCGAAAGCCATACTGTTACTTGGAAAAGAGATTATTCGACTCAAAAAAATTACATATTTGATCTTTCATAATAGCTTCAAAATTTTTACCAAAAACTGGGATTATCGAAATGGGGCGATAGTTAGCTAAATCATCTTTATCACCTTTCTTATAGACAGGTACTGTTTTGGAATATTTTAGAGCTGTTGGAAAATCTCTTGTCTCAAAACATAAGTTGACTAACATAGCTAATGGTTCTTTAATGAACACAATAATGTCCTTTATTAGGGAATTAGACAGACCAAAATATCCTTAGTTAGATTTTTTAAATTCTGTAACAGTTAATATAATAGCAAATGGAGTAACAAAATTCTATTTAAAATTTAAATTATTCAGTTGAAGATTTTTCAGCAAACTGCCAATATTGGCAGCATCAACGTATTGAGAGAACAAATTGTTTTCAACAGCTTTTAAGAAAAAATTATTTACAGCATCTGGGGTGAAAGGAAGATTTTCTATTCCATTACCATGACCAACTTCTTCATTGAGTACTCTCCATGCTGCCTTTTGTTTATTTTTTGCATTCTATATAAAATCCTTATAAGCTTTACTTTTTGCACACCTAACTGAATTATTATAATCTCTTTTGTATTTCAAGTAAGCCTCTTATTTAGTGGTTTCATTAACTATAAAGGTATTAACTATTTAACTCTTAATTGGTACTGTTAATAGTCTTCTGGCTTAGGATTTGCTTTTTTGAGCCCTGAGGATAAATATTACAACACCTCTAAGCCCTAGCTAACATAGCACAAAAATCCTTTGGCCTCATACTACATTTCACAATAACTCATTCTTTAGCACTGCATGCTTTCTACATCCCTTAATTTCAACCAAAATACTCATTCATTTCCTCCCTCCACCTCTTTTTTCCAGCATTTCTCGGTTTTTCCAGCATTCTCAACTCACATACTTCAGCACTTCATTTCCCCTCTGTAACTTGGGCATCCACCTCTTGTCCTGCCCTCATGCTACTTCCAATAACCAACCATCTTGCTTCCATTACAAGACCTGTATCAAAATGGTTAGTTTTCCTTTCTGTCCATTTTGGAATTTCCATTCTTCATCACACCTATATCTGAAAGACCTCCAGCTTATCTTCCTGCCTCCACAACTAAGCTCCTGAACCATACAAAATGATGCTCCCTTTCAAAGTTTTCACTTTTCTTCCCTTTAATCATTAATTAAGGTGTCTAGTCTTCAACTCCCACCTCTTCATAAATGCCTCTATGACAAGCATACTGTTCAGTCTGAGCAATGTGCAAATTCCAGATGGCCTATATATCTCTCCAGTCTGCCTATACTTTCTGCAAAATATTCATAGGCATATTATTACTCTTTAGTTCCTTTATACACCAGGGACCTCATTATTGCTATGGTATCACATGTACCAAACTCCTTTATAAATCCTAGCTGATCAGTCCCTTAGTATCAATTGTCTCTCTTCTCCATCATTTGTGGATAATGCTCCATGATACTTTTTTCATGTGTGAAAACGAACTTATAGTCATGTAGCCTACATATATTGCTGCTTTTATCTTTTTGGGATGTTTTCAGTACTGATCAAGCAGAGTCATATGGTCAAATTCCTCTCTCATGAATGCAATGCATAATCTCATAAAAACTCTTCCTTCCCCATTTCTCATAGCTCTTAAGCCCTTCTGTAGGGATGTTACGCATTCCCTAAGCCTCCTTCAATTTCACTTCCTTTAATGCCTTTTCTCTATTTCAGCTAGATATCTATGGTCCTCCCTCCCCGGACTACAACCTTGACGTGTTGGAAGGGCTTGTGCGTTCCGATGACCCCTAGAGCTGTGCTGGCGGGAGCAATATTAATTGCTCCTGGTAGGGTCACTCATGCCATATAGGTCGAAGGTTAGGAGCCAGACGAAAGGTAGGCCACGCGGCGTCTGTTCCTCAGTGAGGTGGCAGCAATGGTGTCTGACCCCAGAGGGGCGGCCAGTAAGTGATGGTGTCACGTTAAAAACACTATTGAGGAAGGCAATAAGAAACCACCTCAATTATCATTTCAAGATTAACATGATGGACTATACAGAGATTTTGAGTCCTGGCAACTACAGGGTTCGGCCCAATCGGCCGTGTGTCGTGACCAGCTGCGGGGGATGCAAGGCTTCTGCGGTCGTCATCCCTCGAAACCCTTGCAAGGGAAAACCAGCAGTAGCAGGACAGAAGACGCAGGAGAAGAAGACCAAATTAGTTAGAATAGGAACGTAGAATGTTAGGACAATGATGTGGACAGGGAAATTGGAGAATGTTAAGCGAGAGATGGGAAGGGGAAAAATAGATATTTTAGGTCTATGCGAGGTGAGATGGAAGGATAGCGGGAATTACTGGAGTGATCAGTATAGAATAATATACAGCGGTGGGGACGAGAGCCAACGAGGGGTTGCAATAGTATTAAATGAAGAGGTAGGAAGGAGCGTAGTCAACATAGAGCAGGTAACGGATAGAATACTACTACTATGGATAAAAGCAGAACCGACGAACTTAGTTATTATTCAGGTATACATGCCGCCGAGCAACCATAAGGAAGAAGAGGTCGATAGGATATACGATCAGTTAGAGGACATAATCTCGTGTGTTCCTGCAGGGAAACATTTGATAGTGATGGGGGATTGGAATGCGACGGTAGGCGAAGGAACAGATGGTGACGAGGTCGGGGACTACGGTTTAAGGTCGAGGAATGACCGCGGGGAGAAAGCAGTTGAGTTCTGCAGGAGACAGGGGTTAGTCATCACCAACACTTGGTTTAGACACCACAAAACACGCAGGTATACATGGAAAATGCCGAGTGACTCAGAAAGGTATCAGCTAGATTAAATCCTGGTTAGACACAGGTTTAGGAACAGTGTGATAAATTCACACAGCTTCCCGGAAGCGGATGCGGACTCAGACCACAATTTAGTTGTTATGAAATGTAGAGTCCATTTCAAAAAGGTAAGGCAGGGGCGGTGAGTTAGAAAATGGAATGTAGAAGCATTAAACGGTTTGAAAAGGAAGGAATACAAACAGGCGGTAGAGGAAATCATGGAGGATGGTAAAGAGCTAAGTACTATCAAAGAAAAATGAGAAAGGATCAAGAGAGGGTTGTTGAAAGCCGCAAAAGACACTATTCGAACCATTAACACTTAAAGGACTAGGAAACCATGGATCACGGATGAGATGGTTACAAAGATGGATGAGCGGCAAAAATGGAAGAATGTAAATACATAGTTAGGCAAAATGAAGTACAAGGAATTAAACAATAAATTGAGTTGGACAACAAATAAAGCAAAGGAAGCATGATGGTAGGCGCAGTGTGAGATGGAAAGTTTGCAGAGGAAGGGTGAAATTGGTGCGCTGTACAGCAAAATGAAATCTTTATCGACAAGGAAGGAAAGGAAGATCTATGCTAACATTTAGAGATAAGGCGGGTAAGGTAATAGTTGACGCAGGAAAGAACCAAGAGAGATGGAAGGAGTATATAGAAGAACTGTATAGTAAAGAACTCAGACCAACAAAGTTAGACATTGAAAAAGAAAATGACGTAGAGGAAGACAGCTTAGGTCCAGGCATACTAGACAATGAGATAGAAAGGGCATTAAGGGAGATGACACTAAATAAGGCCATGGGGGTGGATAACATTCCTGCAGAACTTTTAAAATGTTTAGGAAAATGTGAAAGGAAGAGGCTATATGGGCTGATCTGTAGTATTTATGAGGAAGGAATCGGGCCAGAAGACTTTGTTAGATCAGTTTTAGTTCCTATTCCGAAAAAGGTAAAGGCTACATCATGTGAGGACTACAGGAATATAAGTTTGATATCCCACGCAGCTAAAGTTTTCCTCAGGATCATAAACAAAAGGATAGAGTAGGACAAATGATTACTTAGGGGATGATCAGTTTGGGTTTAGGAAGGGGAGAGGTACACATGATGCTATTGCAGTAATGAGATTATTAATCGAGATGAATATAGAACACAACCAGGAGATATTTTCCTGTTTCGTAGATTTCGGAAAAGCGTTCGACAGAGTGGATTGGGAATAAATAATGAATATATTGCAGAAAATAGGAATAGATTGGAGGGAACGGAGGCTAATCCGCAACCTGTACATGTCTCAGACTGCTCAGGTGCGGGTGGGAAACAGGGAGTCCGGATGGGCAGTGTTAGGAAGAGGTGTAAGGCAGGGTTGCCCTTTATCACTGTTGCTGTTCAACCTGTATGCAGAGGCATGATCAAAGAGGCATGGGAAGAACTGGAGGTAGGAATGAAAGTGGGTGGGGAATTCGTAAAATCAGTTAGGTTTGCTGATGACCAAGCATTAGTTTGTCAGTCAGCCAAGGGGCTGCAAGCATTGCTGAATGAATTGGAAATTCAGTGCGACAGATTTGGGATGAGAATCAATATTAATAAAACAAAGGTTATACAATTTTCTAGAAAGAAAAAGGCTAAGCTAAACATTAGAATAGGAGGACAAAAACTAGAGCAGGTATAGGAAAAGTTTACGTATCTCGGCAGCGTTTTGGACAAACAGGTTCAAAGTAGCAGGGACGTAAGGAGAAGAATTGCGCTAGGCAAAGAGGCTTTTACAAGAAGGAGGGAGTTGATAACAGGGACGTTGAGTAAGTATGTTAAGAAAAGACTCGTAAAAACTTTGATATGGAGCATAGCTATGTACGGTGCAGAAACGTGGTCATTGAAGCAGGAGGATAGACGTAGACTGGAGGCTTTTGAAATGTGGGTGTGGAGAAGAATGGAGAAGGTGAAATGGACAGAGAAGAAAACAATTCAGGAAGTACGTGGTATGGTGGGCGAAGAGAGGGGTTTGTTGAGAGAAATCCTATGGAGGCAGGAAAAGTGGATGAAGGGTGTACTGACCGGCAGTGGGATGTTGAAGACTGTGATTGAGGGGAGAATGTTAGGCAAATGAGGAAAGGGAAGGAACAGGATAGGGATGTGGGTCGGGATGAAGGGAGGAAGAAAGTACTCAGAGATGAAGAGAGATCTGATGTAGAGTGGGATGTTGTGTTTTGCTAGGGGCCACAAATTGTTGGATTAGTAATTTTGTCCATCCAATAACCTACCTTAACCGGTAGATTACCTAATAATAATATATATATGGCCCTAGGCTATCATTTTTGGCATCATATTCCCTGTCAATATTCATAACCAAATGGCCTATTGTCATTATCATGTAAAGCATTTATATATTATTGCCATCTTGTAAGAGCCTCATCTTATTCAATTTATATTTTACCCCTTGCATCTCTAATAGTGTAAACAGAATGCTCTCTCAAAAGTTTCAGCCTCAACTTTGTGGAAGTTCATTTTTATAAATGAAAAAGAAACACTTTTTTCCAATCCACCACCACACAAGGGAGGAGGATGGACAAGAAGGAAGAGTTGGAGATCCGGAGAACAACGAAGAAACGTCCTTTACTCAATGACATTCTGTTTGAGAACTCATCACCTCTCCTGGAAGCCTCCCTAGCAATAACAGAAAAACAGAACTTCTAATCCCTTCCCCCTAACTCCCATTGACTCCTAACCCGTACCTTTATCCCCATTAGCCATTAACTCAAATTATACCGACCAATGAAATTTTCTCCTTTCTTAACCCACCTTCCAATCCCCCCTGCTCACTAACGCTTTTCCTGGTGTTTCCTACCCTCTCCCACATTCCTTCGTACCTGCCCCCGTACTCCCCTCCCCGCCCCCTCTTCCCACAACTCCCCCACCCTTTCCAGAAGAGGGTATATATACAATGATTGTGACTTTAAACTTTGCACCTGAGGATGATGCCGTAGCGTCGAAACTAGTCGTACCTGAAATAAAGTGGTGGATTGGAACAAAGTGTTTCCTTTTCATTTATTAGAATACTCTCTCTTAAATCTATCAATTCCATCAACTTCCTGTATAGTGCACCCATTTTGCTCTATCTGTGCATTCTCCATATTTTTCCACTGCTCTTTTTGCCATTTTTCCTTCGCTGTTTCCTGACTGTTTTGCACCAAAATTCACAGTTTAGCATATGTACTTTTTCTTCCTAATTCCATGTTCATGTTCTTATATTTCCTTCTTTCATTCATCTTCCTAATCATTTCCTTTGTAAGCCATGGTTTTCTAAACCTTTTTCTGTGTTCCTATTATTTCATTTTCCACTTTCTTAATTTCCTGTTTGAGATACTTCTATCTTTCTTATACTCTTTATCCTTTAACTCAGAATCTTATCAGCTGCCTTCTGGCACTCCAGCCTTTTTACCCCAGCTAAGTCTGCATTGCATTTTCTTATACTCCTTCCCTTTCTCATTCTCCAAATTTCAACATAACACTTCAAGTATGCTAACTTGTGATCTGAATCCAAAGATGCTCCCAGGAAACTGTGAGTAGATCACGGTTTAAACTAAATATTAGCTATGATTAAACTTTTGCTCTGGTTCAATAATATAGTTTGATGGATTTAGGAGCTGAAATGCATATTCTGATAGTTAAGAATGAGTAAATGCACAACACCATTTGTGTTCATCATTAACTTCACATCATGTCTAGTACAGTTAATTTGATAAAACTAAATCCAGCTTGACATGAGAAAGCACTTGATTCAATTTTCTAGTCATTAGGAGACAAATATCTTTCTAGATGATTCTAATTGCTGAAGTCTTGAGAGCTTAAATGCCAAAATGTTTCTTTATGCAAGCATTTAGAGTATGAAACGGAAAGACACAATACTCTGCATGTTGCTCCTAGGAGCAAATTAGTCCCTGATCAGTTGAATTAACTCAAGTGTGAGCCACTCCAAATGAATAGGTACTGTTGGCAAAAGAGATCATAAGAGAAGAAAGGAGAGCTTGGTTCAATGTGCTGCTTCATGGCATGGACTAGCATGGGATTTTATGAATGTGATGTCACAAAAGGGTACCTAAAACTTAACTAAATGAATCTTGACATTTTCCATCTTGTAGCAAATACATTTGGCATTGAAGATTTCATGTTGGCACACAGCCAACAGTATTGTGACAAAAAGCTAAAACATTTTATTCCCAATGTTTGGAAAAAATTTGATGCTTTAAAATGCTGTCTTTGATATACTTGCATCATTCCACTCACAAGTGTCTAGTATGTACCATGACTGTCATCGATGTTAATAATGTAAAGAGTTACTCTAAGGATCGCCTAAAGCATTAAATTTAAAAGGACTGCTCTCAAGAGCGCCCAGCGGGACTGCCTATTAGGGAGTCAGGTGCAATATGGCATTTTACCCTGGAGAGTTTACCCTACTGTGAGGGGAAGTGGAGCTTTGAAATGACCAATAAAAGCATAGCAATATTAATAATAATAATAATAATAATAATAATAATAATAATAATAATAATAATAATAATAATAATAATAATAATAATAATAATAATAATAATAATAATAATAATAATAATAATAATAATAATAATAATAATAATAATAATAATAATAATAATAATAATAATAATAATAATAATAATAATAATAATAATAATAATAATAATAATAATAATAATAATAATAATAATAATAATAATAATAATAATAATAATAATAATAATAATAATTTTTATTTGTCCAGAGACCATCATACAAAAAAATTGTACACATAGTATAGGACACATCAATATATACAATAATACACAATGTAAATACATATGCCTATTCTAAGTTTCATGTTCCATGAAATTCCTAATAGAATAGAACAAATTCCTTTGAAGAAAAGCTCTCAATTTTCTTTTAAATAGACAAATGTTTGTGCTGGATTTCAGGTCCTCGTTTAGCTTATTAAACATAAGGAGACCCATAGATTTAGGGCCTAGTGCGGTGGTTCTAGTTCTTACGTAAGTTCGGTGCAGATCATTTTTAGACCTGGTCCCATAGTGGTGAATACCACAATTTGTGTCATACATTGAAAGGTTTACAAAGGTGTACACCAGTAATACATAGATATAAATACATGGCAAAGGTAGAATGTTCAATTTATGGAATAATGGACGACAAGGAGCATTATGCTCTGCTTTGACAATTAGCCGTACGGCTCGCTTTTGAATTTTAAATATTTTGTCTGCAAGCGGAGAAGAACCCCAGAAAAGGATACTATATACTATACTGGAGTAGATATTTGCATAATATATTGACATGAGGACATCCATTGTTACGGTAAACCTGATGTTTCTAATAAGGAAGCAAATGGTATTCAGTTTTTTGCCCAGGTGACATATATGCTCCCACCAGGACAACCGCCCGTCTAGAACTATTCCTAGGAATTTTGCATGGGGCGCTTGGGGGATTAGTTTTCCACTTGATTCAATTGCAAAAGTGGCCATGTTTTTGTTTTTATTAGCAAAGAAAAGTAGTTGGGACTTTTCCACATTTAAATTCAGCTGATTCCTGCTACACCATGAGTTCAGATGTTGAACGGTTTGTTTAGCATTGTTTGTTAAACTTTGGACTGTAGAGGCAGTGAGTATGATACTGGTATCGTCTGCAAATAGGAGTGGATCATCCCTTTCGTTGGTTCTTATATTCTCAGGTAAGTCATTAATGTAGAGGAGAAACAGGATAGGACCCAGAACTGAACCCTGTGGGACACCTTGGCATACAACTTTACCAGGAGAGATGAATTTTTTTCCATCATTGAGCAAAACCACGTGCTGCTGACGGCCCTGAAGATATGAGACTAACCAGTCATGTGCATTGCCCCTAATGCCATATTTATGCATTTTTTGCAATAGTAAATTGTGATTTACTGAGCCAAATGCATCAGAAAAATCAAAGAACATTCCTACAGATTCTAACTTGCAATCAAGAGTTGATAATGAATATTAATAATGAATGTTGCTGCACTACACTTGGGTACATTCATCTGCATTACTACTAAAGGGGGCCTAATTTTCCAGGGAGGCAGAGCAGTTCAGCTGTAGTCTGCAAGTTTTACTTGATTTTTGAGCCATGGCCTGACTAAATCAATGCATTGGAAATGGGAGAAACAAGAAGCAATTAAGGAAATGAGTTCCAGCTGGGTTCATTGAATGTCCCCACTACTAATATGTCTTGAGTAATTGAAAAAGGAAGAGGCTACCTCAACTAATTGTGACAGGTTACCATTGGATGGAGTACTTACACATTCTGCTTGTTGCTCACTCTTCTTCATTCACCTGCAATATAAACTGGGTCCTACACGTAAATATGTGAAATGAACTTCAGACAATAGATGGACAAATGTGCTGCATACATTCTTGGTGCTGCCCCTTTCGCACCTTCTTAACATCTTTGTTGATGTGACGGGAGTTTGGATTCCACTTATGCTAAGAGATGAGTAGTGTAGCTGTATATCAATTCAAAACCCATTAATATAACAGCATAGAGAATGAATTAACTACTCACTGCTTTGTCTCTAATGGCCTGTAAATTATATGCCATCAAATTTCATGTTTATTGTGAAAGCCAAAATAGGAAACCTTTCAAAATAAGACAAAATCCTAACCAATAATTTTATTTGGTTCAATTAGTAATTCACAGAATCATAATGGGTAACATAAAACACCTTCAGCCTCAATAATGCACAGTAGGGATAGTAGGTCACGTGGAGGGCTTGCCTATCTGTATCCCAAAATGACCAAACTCAATGCATGGCAGAGAAAAATGGCTGGAAAAAAATGCATAATGAGAAAATGCAATTCATATTTTTAAGATGGCACCAGAAATCTTTAGAAGAAAATCTATACTCTACAGTTCGCTGCAGCTTGGAATTAAGAGTCTAATGTTCTTTGATAGTTAAATGCTATTTATGATTGTCTCTAACATAAACTAAATTTTCCAAAGAAACTGCGGGAGATGCCGCAACAGTAACTTTTAACGGAGTCATCCGCTAATGTGCATTTCAATGCAACAATTTCAGAGTGTAAAAATCATTCGCCTTGACTGGGATTCGAACCCAGATCCCTCAATATCCGGTCGAGTGCTTTAGCCACTTAAGCTATCGAGGCGTCCTCTTAAACTCTGAAATTTTGGGGCTTTTAAAGGAACAAGATGTTGTGACGAAATACCATACATACAATGTCACATGCATTCGTAGTCGTGCGCGAGGCGCCACAGTCCACGAGGTTAAAGCCAACTTTAAACACTTATGGTGTTTTCACTTTGACAAATTCCAAAGAAACTGCGGGAGATGCCGCAACAGTAACTAAACTAAAACTAAACTAAAACGCAACAGTAAACTAAATTTAAAATCTATGAGCTACTCTCTCACCCTGAAGCAATCATCAATGGGATGATGGCATGAAAACTAAAGGTGTAAATATATAATATTTGCAAACATACCTTTTTAAGGAAACTCTTAATAAACAAACAGTTTAAGCTTATCAGGAAAACTGTTTGCAGCAAAATCTATCAGATAAATTAAAATGTTGCCAAAAAGTGAGATTCAGCAGGGTGGGGCTGTAAATGAAGAGAGAAGTGGTGTGTTGATGTGTTTGGAAATGAATATGGGATTGGATGGCTGGAGACCATGAGATCGACTGTTGCAGGGAGAACATTTGATTGTGGCAGTTTCCAGGGAAATTTTCTCCCTTAGAGCTTTCATGTTCTGAGTAAGGGGTGGAGGTTAAGGAGACATAAATCTTGGGCATGCCATGGCTATTCAAAGATATCTACCACCCTAAAGTTAATGTCGAAAGTCTGCCATGCATGTAGGGTTAGACTTGGAAGGTATCCATTTTTATGAAGGTATCCATTTCTTTCCCTGAATAATATGAATTCTCTTTAATTCTTCACAATCTCATTTCCCTCTCTTATTTTTATTCCCCTTGTGCAGTACACGGTACCTTGCAAACCACTGCTAGAGTGTGTGGCAGGGTATGATTACACAACAGACTACTTTTGGCACACAATATTTTTCTTCACTAGTGCTAATATCTTAGGTCATTGAAAAAGGAAGAGGCTACCTCAATTCATTGTTAAAGGTTACCAGTAGATGTAGTACTTAAACATTTTGCTTGTTATTCAATCTTCTTAGTGAGCAGTCGGACAACATTATTCTGATCACTTATGGTTCATGAGTAAAATGGCATCTTAAATCTATCTGCTCTACACTTAACCTCACTAATAGATATGATCTCTAATACCAGAGTACAAGGGGGCTAATAATACATTTTCAACACCATCGCTGAAGAGACATCCTCCCAATGTATGTAAGAAATTTGATATTTAATTTAATCTTTGCTCCGTGAAAGAACCCCAGCCTAGCTCCTCTAATATTTTGGCTATGCTACTAAGTTTATCATAGCAACGTTTTACATATCTAGCTCCTCTATGCTGCTCGCGATCTGATTCGGCAATCAATCCAACTTTATGAGTATCCCATATACTAGCAGCATATTCTAAATGAGGCCTAACTAGTGAATGATAACATTGCTAATTAACCTTTTCATCTAATTTCCCCAGTACTCTTCTAATAAATCCTAATTTTATGTTAGCTTGTCCACATAATCCCCATATATTTTTCACCCAGAAGAGGTCATGAGTGAGGGTGTTGCCTAAGTATTTAGTCAAGTCTACACTTTCCATTTGCATGTTCCTGATGAAGTAGGCGTTCGTGAGGGAATTGCTCTTTTTCCAAAACTTCATCACTACACCCTTTTTTAAGTTTATCATAATTAATTATCCTGATCCCTTATCCTTTGTGGAAAAAAGACGTTTTAAATCTAACTTTTTGCACTTGATCTCTCTAATTTCATTCACATGATCTCTCCTATCGTGAAGCAGGTACATGCCGCCTTTGTTGGTGAAGGGACAGGGGTGCACAGATGAACAGGGTTCATCTGGTGCTTCATAGCGACTGATCGACCTTTCCCAGCTCTCTAACAATTTTGTACGCCACAAGCGCCCCTCGGTTAATTGTGTTCATGGTATTTTGGGTTTGGGAGAAAATAATGTTTCAGTGGACGTGGTTTTTCTAGATACTACAAACGCTTTCGACGAAGTACCTCACAGAGAACTATTTACAAAGCTAGAAGCCTATGGCATCGATAAAAATATCCTGGGTTGGATTAAATATCTTCTGAATGGTCGTGTACAAAGGGTAGCCATAGAGGGTGCAAGCTATAATGCAGTAGAGGGAGAAGAGGTCACTTCAGCTCTTCTCCCACCAATTGTTGTCGGGCCTATTTCATTCCCTCTCTGCATGAACAACACTAATTCCGTGGTTGTTATAAAACTTTTATTTGCCGACAATGCTGTGGTTTGCAGAGATATTCGTATTCATATAATGAAGAACAATGTATTTTTTCACTGTTCTTTATTTTGGTACTACCATTTTCAATGCTTAGGCCTCATCATCAGGTACAAAGTAGTCAAGCTGGGGTTCATTTATATGCCATTCATTAGGGGGAGGGGTGGGTGAGGGAGGGAAGGAGAGGAGTAGAAAGAGGTGGGGTAGTGATCGGCGTTGATGGGAAGAAGGGGAGCGGTGTTGGAAGCGTCAGGAAAGGCGATTGGTGGGTTCACAAGGGAGGGGAGGGGTAGTTAGGTCTTTCCGTGAAGGAAAACAATGCTTCCAGGATCGGGGAGAGGTATTCAGACAATAAATCGTTGACCAAAGGACTCTTTTTCAAATTCTTTCTGATTTCCAGCTCTTCCCTCTCGTCCCTCTTCCTTCCTTTGTCCATTTGGTGTATCAGTTCCGGGTTGAAATCGCTTCCATGATTTTCTTACCACAGATGATTGGCAAAGTGAAATTGTGCGAAGTCACATTTCCTAAAACAGCGTTTATGTTCCTCAGCTCGCGTTTTAATGATCTCCCCTTTGGCCTATGTAGATAGCACTACAGTCCTTACAAGTTAACTTATAGATGCCACTTTTATTTTGTTTTTCCACTTTGTCTTTCGTAGTATTCATGAATGATTTTAAGTTTTTGGTGTAGTAAAAAGCTATCCGAAATGCTTCCCCAGGGAAGAGGTTGGCTTTCTTTTGTGAAATCAATCCATTATAAGGGAGAATGATGTAGAAATGATGTCTCTTTAGCGATGATGTTGAAAATGTACGATGAACCCCATTACACTGCGGTAGGAAAGACCACGTTAAAAAATGAGAGATTAAATATAGAACAGATAGATTGAAGAGGTCATGTTTCCCACGAACGATGAGGGATCAGAATAACGTTATCCGAACGCACTAGGGAGAAAAATATTTTGGGTCAAAAGTAGTCTGGTATGTAAGCACCCGCTGCGACACATCCATGCGGTGGCTAGCAGGATACCATGCAGATATAGATAATACTGTAGTCAACAGCCTTGTTTGACTCAATACAGATTCTACATGTCATTTATCTTTGGTTTGAATCGTAAATACTCGAACAATTTCCCATTGTTGCCGTTGCTGTTTTGACAAACGAAACATATTTGTAGTTCAAGGCAAGAAGATGCAATGCCTCTCATTATCAAAATTTTAAGTAAGTTTTATAAAATTAATGCTCTACTTTTGAATTTGCTTAATTAAACGCTTAGCATATTGGGGAAAACATTTTGCTTTATGTAAATATGCGCTCCCAACTATAATTACAGCGATAGTATACCTCATCTGTCAACCCGCAATTGTCACAGCAGAATGCAAGATAACACGTTCTGGAACTCAAGGTACGTTGCATTAAAAAACACTTTTGTAAATGTTATTGCAGCATCTTAATTAACCATGAATGTGAAAATTAAGACTTAACATTATTTATAATAATAACTTCGTGACTGAAAATAAATTCACTTTAATTGCGGATTGGGAAAGTTGCAGCCTTTGTAATGCGGGGATCCCAGAGTTTGGACGTCAAGTTCATTAAACAGAATCGCGATCTACTTTCACGTGGGATCGTTCCTTAATTTATGAGTGCTCTTATTTATTTCCGCGTTTATGTACTCCTAAATATCTACCATCAAATTCAAAGATTTAATTAAGTTTGGGGATATCACTCCTATATAAAGTTGTAAAAGTAAGTACGCCAACAGTAATTGTTGAAATGTTTAAACAAATACCAATTATTCCATCATTCAATATGGCGTACAAGTAATTTTTCTGCCGTAATAACTTCTCGTAGATGTAGCTGTATATCAATTAATTAAATATGAATTTAATGTCGCTGTTTAAAAATATTTTCACTGTCACCTAAGAGGTATTTTTGCTAGTGTTAATCAAATGATTGCCGCCCTGAATCCAGAAATGTAAGTGTGCCATTGATTTAGTCATTGCATATGAAATACATAAATTAAACAACGCCGTGCCTAAGATCCATCATAATCATCACCTCATTAACTCTTCCTCCATATTGTGCCAGGGAACCCGACGTGCTCACCGTGCCCATAATGCCGCCGCTCCATTATCACCATGAGTCCAAACCTCATAGAGTGTAATTTTTATTGCAGATTGAGGGGAATACAGTTTAATCAACGAACACCATAGTGAATGAACTGATGCTATGAAGCTACTTTTTATTACTTTAAATTGCGAATGGAAGAAGCGGTTTTTGTACCTTCCTACGTGCCAGTGAATATTTCGTAGAATAAATGTAGAAAACTAAGACAAAGCAGAAATTATGACTAATAGTCGGGAGAGTAACCTGGAGTAGCAATATAGGGTTGTGGATAAAGCTCTTGGTTTCATTAACGCGGAACAAGACTAAACTTGAACCTTTCTTCACTTCGGTCGCAAGAACACATAATGCGCGATCCACATTGATGGTAGGAATGACTACCAAATCGCGTCTCCCTCTTTCATCCAAAATTGCATCACTACATTTATTTTTCCTTTCTTTAACTGCATATTAGATGACTACGCTTATTGTAGTTCCGGAAACACGATGAAGTTTTTCTTTAGCCTAACAAAATTTATGGAAGACCCGACACGGAGTCCATGATAAGTTTTAACTATGGCTTAAAATTGCACACCCCAACTAATAAATTTCCTTATATTAAGGCCTAAAAATTTTCCAACAATTTCTATTTCATTTCAGAGTGTAAAGATCCAACAAAAAAAGACACCATCTCGTTTGCAAGAACCAGCACCCACCGCGTAACAGATTGCGAGATCATCGCTGCCTTGATATTCATAATCCTCGCTTCTCTTGCGGTGAAGTGGATATTTTTTCCCACTCCAAAGAAGACAGACTTTCAGTGCCCCGTAGAAAACCCTGATTGTCCGATGATGAACACAACACTGGATTGTCCACCTGACGATTACGAATGCCCCGAGGAGCCCCAGTGTTCGGATTCCCATTCGTGGAATGACGACGGATGCACCATGGAAGCGTTGCAGGCGACAAACAGTAAGGCTAAGATCACTGTGAGTGCAACTAAGAGACGTACTGAGTTGGGCGCAGGGGATGCCTGGGTTGGGTCGAGGGGGAAACGCGACGACGGGGATGAATTACTTGAGTGGTTAACGCACGGCATAGCGCTAAGGGATAAACGACCTTTGACTGGCATATTCACGGTTGCGTGGGCGACGGTCAACAGGGACGAACCGGATGAGGGCGAGGAGAGCAAGGGAGATCAGGGCGAGGGAGAGGAGGGCGAGGGAGAGCAGGGCGAGGGAGAGGAGGGCGAGGGAGAGAAGGGCGAGGAAGAAGGGGGGGAGGAGGCGAAAGCCAAGGAGGGTGGAGAGGATAAGGGGGGAGCGGAAGAGGGAGATGTGGAGACCGAGGGGGATGAAGAGGGAGGAGTAGAGCTACCAGGGGAACTGTCGGCGCAAGAAGGCCCCGGTGAGGGAGGAGCCGCGAGTGCGGTTGAAGGGGGTGAGGGGGGAGAGGATGATGGCCAAGGGAAGGCGCCCGAGGAAGCGAAGGGGCTGGCGGCAGCCGCGGACGGGGAGAGAGGTGAGAAGCCAGCAGAGGAGGATCCATGCGCAGGTCTTTTGGGCAAACCAGAGGAGGATCCTTGCGCAGGTCTTTTGGACAAACCAGGGGAAGATCCATGCGCAGGCCTACTGGGCAAGGAGGACGAGGAGCATCCGTATTCAGGTCCCTTAGGCAAAGAAAAGGAAGACCCTTGCGCTAGTTTAAGGGCGGGAGTCTCGTCGACCAAAAGAGACCCTTGCGCAGGTCTGAGGGCCGGGCAACTGAAGTTGGATAAAGACCCATGCGCCGGTCCAAGGGGTAGGTCTAGATCACGCAGTCAGAAACGTGACGACCCGTGTGCTAGTCAGAGTCGCAGGACGAGATCTCTGAGCCAGGGGCGCGAAGGCTCCGGGGCGAGTGAGGTAGACGGTCAGCGAATGGGCCAAAGTGGTCAGAGCGCGGCGGCCAGGGATGGAGCAAATGGCGGGATAAAGTCATCTGATGCCCATAAGGAGAAGGAACCCTGTTGCCAGGACCGGAAGCTACCGCCTCCCGAAGAAATGTGCCAAGAGGATCGTCGGAAGGATATATTAGGTACAAATGAAGACTACCATAGCGATACGAAAAATCATAATTTTAACTGTCACACGGAGGATCGCTCAGTTTTTTGGATACCATGGGATCCTTTCAAGTTATATTTCCAAATTCCTTCTCCAAAAACCGCCTGTAGTTCTGAAAACGAAGGCTGGGTCAAGTCGTTCCTGGAAAGTTTGGGATAAGTCAGTCAATCGCTTTCCTTGCGGATTTCATCGTCAGTAAGCGGCCAAGACGTCAGAGTTCATGTTTGGGAGATAGAATTCCTTACCGAATATTATTGACTAAAGGGTTTATTATGATATGGTTCAGGGTTCCCTGTAATTAATTTAGAACTATTCAATATATAATATACAAGAGTTGGAACTGAATAGAAATACAGGCGATCTCAGCTCATCCCATGTAATTTATTCCTCAAGATTAGCCGCAAGTGCCACCCTATCAAAACCGCATACCTCTGTCATATAAATTCGTAAGCTGCGTCATCTGAGAAAAATAAATAATAACTGCTGTGGTGTTTCCAGTAGCTTCTATTCATTCAGAATTGCCTGTATTACAACTTTCTTGCAATGTTAATAGGCATTTAGGAAAAGAGAAGAAATGGAAAACAATCAAAACCCCCTGGATGAATTCCAGTTTCATATTTCTTTTTCAATACTGAGTATTTTTTCATAGTTAAGACCGAAACATGTCCATTATTTCTAGGTTAATTTTTTTTCTCCCAATAGTGAGTGCATAGTGTTCTTCCCTTGCAGTCTTTAGAAACGGCAGTCTCGCGTGCTGTCATAGCAGTATTGTGGTCATTATATGAAAAGGACAGAGCACAATGGGGATATATTTATTTGTTTCGCATGCTCAGAGAAGGATGCAGAAAGAATCTCCCAAGAAAGATATATCCATTTGATATGGCAAATTGAATAGAAGTAATTAATGCATAACAAAACATAGGCGTAGATTGGTGGGATAGACAACTTACCGGTACCTGGTACGTGTGAAACTGCAAAGGCGCGTGTAACGGATGTAGAGTCTGGATGGGGTGGAGTAAGACAGCCAGTGTCCATTATCCCTCGGGCTTTTCAGTTCATACGTGGAGGAAATGATAAAAGAGGCTTATAGATAAAAATGAAAGTTGGTGGTGAATCCATGAATCATTTAGGCTCTTGGATGATCAGGCTTTAGTTATCCAGTCGGCCAAAATGTTGCAATCGTTGCTGAGCGCATTGGAAAGTCAATGAGATAGATATGTGGAATGGAGATCAATGAAAGCAAATCAAAATATCTGAGGTCTCCGAGTAAGAAGAAGATTATTTGCTCGTTAAAATCAGAGGGTAAAAGCTAGGTTTGGTTTAACTGTCTTGGAACTGTTCTGGACCAAAATGGTCAAAGTAGTCGGGACGTAAGGAGAAGAATTGCGTTAGACAAATAAGTTACACGAGGAGGAGGGATTTGAAGACGGGGACCTATGGTAAGGATGTTGAGAAAATACCCATGTAAACTTTGAAATCGAGTGTGGCGCGGAAAAATGGTCGTATAGGCAAAATGGTAGGCATAGATTAAGAGGCTTTTGAGACCTAGGTGTGGAGAAGGATGGGAAAAGTAAAATGGGCAGGCAGGAAAGGTTGATGGAATTTCAAAAACTGTGATAGAAGGGAGACCTTTGGTCAGGGGAGGTAGGGGATAGAAAAGGATAGAAATTTTGACCCGAATGAAGGAAGTACGCATAGTTGAAGAAGGGTTCATTGTTGTTTGGGGTGTTTAGGTTTTCGTCTTGTCGGACCAAGCTAAGTAATATAGTGAATTTAAGTATTAGTAGATCCAAAACCTAGCTTAAGCGGTAGTATCCAAGTATGCATTATTAATTGTTTGGTAATTATGTTCCATGAGAATTTAGTTCGATAATTATGAATTTCAACTTTATTTATTTTAACTGGACAATATCGAGTCTATGGTTTGAGGGATGTGTACTACCATTGCTTTGATGTTGGCATGAGTAAATTTTATGATGAGAGGACTATATTTTTATAAGAAATTAACAATATCAGAACGAAACTCTCATTTTTTAACATTAGTAATTAACCTATTTGTTGTGGAAATTTAACATTTTAGCTCACACATAATATTCATGATTGCTCTTTAGTGCCACGAGAATAGAATCTCACTATAACTTCTGCATTCTGTTGTACTTGGAGTGAAACTATCATCCAAGCACTCATATCTCTAGAGAGAAAATGCTAAACACAAAAGCGCACTGAATTGGAGTTTAACGGTAAATTGTTAATAAAATATAATCGCTAAGCGAGGCTGAATCTATTTTGAAAGTATATAATAACATTTGTAAGGAATTAACAACGGAAAACTGTATCCAACCTAATTTCAATTAATAACACTGCGTTAAAATAATACCGATTAATTTCCCAAATCAGTCAGATCCTGCATCCTATGCAGAAAGGCAAAAGGCACTGAAAATGACCAACCCCTCGAACGGCAAACAGGCACATTTGTCAATTATAATCCCCATTAAATATGCTCATGGCTTTTATTCGGGCAGTCAAGCGGGAAACTAAAATAATTGGACATACAGTGTACACTGTGGCTAAAATAAAATAATTGGGCATACAGTGTGAGCATATAGTGTACGGCAGGCTTAAAAGACCTAGTGGAATTCAAAGCTTCAATTCAAATAATAGGGGTATATAATAGTAGGTCTCTCTTAGTAGGCCACTTAGAGTCAATGCGAGCTGTTAAAGGCGGCTTTCATTTCCCCGACTCGACCCGCGATGTTATTTAAAACACATCATTAATTTGCCATTTGAAGTGCGAACAGTAACACATGCGTCAGTGCATAAGAAAAAAGACGAGTTCCAGGTACAAACCTTTGCTGCTCTTAAATTTGGACTTCGTAAGTGTGAACAATGCCTCTTCTGCTGTAATAGATCCATAAAATTCACAGTATATTAAAAAGACAATTCAATATCAGGGACCAGAGAAAATATTAAACAGGGAACTGATTTATAGAATCCATTAATTTTACTGAAAACTTAGCAAGTAAGCGTTTGTTTTCAAGGACTGTATTCTAATCTTGGTATTTTCTTCCACGTGATTTAGACACGAAAACCAGTTACGAACTAGAGCGAGAAAGACTAGAGAAGGAAAGGAGCAAGACGTGGCGAAAACGAATGACAACAGCTGAAGATGGACTCAAAGTACTCCGCACTCGGGTGCACGAGCTCGAAGAATTTGTTTCAGAGAATGTGAGATGATTTTATAAACTTCCATGTTCTCAGAAAAATATCGACCACTTAATAGAAGGAATCTACGCCAGGATAATTAAGTGAAAATGTAGACCAGATATATATATATATATATATATATATATATATATATATATATATATATATATATATATATATATATATATATAATTTATTTTGTTAGTTAGTTAGTTATTTATTTATATGTACACACACTCACCAATCAATAGGTTGTAAATACTACAGATAAGTATATCGTAAATATTCAGTATTTTGGCCTAAACTTTGATCTCAAGAATTAGCGGAAAAATTAAAACGGGCAATAAAAGTGAACATAATTCCACACCTAATAATATGTTTCATGTCTCCAGCATGAGTATGTAGGGTGGAAATAGGTATCTTTTACGGACATAAATACAGATGGACAATTCAATTATTATATATCAATAAAAATTGCGGACCCCTTTAACTCCTAACACTTAATGTTCATTCTTACTACCTTTTTTGCAGTCTGATGAAAAATGGGACTCGCAAAGAAGGAGGAGTTTGGATCATATGTCAAGAGCAGACCGACAACCACCTCGCGGCATGGACCGCTGTCGAGACTTGGCACCCGGGCGGCCGAGATCCGCTGATCATTCCGGAATGAGGCCACCTCAGGATGCAAGTAATCCTTGTCCGATGCATGCGGACAGACTAACAAATGGAGCACCTCAGATTAGACCGAGTCGTTTTCCCAACGGCATTGACACTGGGGAAAGATCAAGATCGTTGAGTCCGACGATGCGTCCCGCAACCACACAATACTTCCCTTCCGGTCGTCAGAATCAACGTTCAAGTACAATGCCGGACTTCAGAGGAATGAATCCCCCTCAGACATATAGTCCCGACTTCCAAAGGGGATTGACGGGACAGCAGCAGAACATTATGCCCGCCTTTAATGCGGGGCCAATGAATGGGTTCGAAAGCGCCATGTCCAGGCAAAACGGAGGTGCGATGGCTTTAAGAGGTCAAAATGAAGGGTTAGCGAATCCGTGCGATAAATTCAAAAAGCCCAACCCATGCGATAAATTCAAGTCCAACTCAAATGCTGGCCCTAGACTTCAAAGTAATGTTTTCGGTCAAAACAGGAGCCCAGTAGCTAATCTGTGCGATAATTTCATGTCCAGCACCGCTATGGGCCCTGGGCGTCAAAATGAAGGCTTCGGTCCAAATGGAGGCCAAACATCTAATCCGAGCGATAATTTCATGTTCAGCTCAAATGGAGGTCTTAGGCGTCAAAATGGAGGGTTCGGTCCAAATGGTGGCCCAGCATCTAATCTGTGTGATAATTTCATGTCCAGCTCAAATGGAGGCCCTAGGGGTCAAAATGGTAGCTTACGCGGGGGAGTGAATCTCAGCGAGAACATATCTGGAGGAAGTGGCGGATCGCGGAACCAACGCCAGAGTACCCTGCCAGGTTTCATGAGTGGGGCCACAACTTCGCGTCAGAATGCTGTGTCGAACTTCAGCAATGGATTGGATTCACGTCAAAGAGCCCTGCCAAACTATTCTGCGGGAACCAGGAATTCGCGCCAGAATGGAGCGTCAAATTTCCCCAGGACGTCCACAGGATCGTCCAATTTCCCGATCGCGCGTCAGGATATCAATGGCGGCTTGGGCGCATTGAATGAAAGGGGTCAAGGAACACGGCAAAGCGTTATGCCCAGCATAATCCAAGGACTTCGAAACCAACGCCCCAGCACCATGCCAAGTCAACCCTCAAACCCAAGGCCCTGCTTCCCAGGAAGTGCATCGACTCGGGTACCGGGTACTACACCCGATTGCTTAAGCTTCAAGTCTGACCAGAAATTTCAGAAGCTATGTCCGACGCTGTCATGCCAGGACGAACCAGAAGTACCAGATTCTGAATCTGAAACACCTGATTGCTGCCTGGGCCCACGATCGAAAAAACCTCCAGGGCGGTACTGTTGCCTTTGCCATCATTTCCACCAGGGAGAGTGAAGAAAATGCAAACATGTAGCATTTGCCTCAAAACCCTCCGCGTTCTCTAAAGAAAGACTGTGACATCAATAAAAGATAAGAGTCCCAAAAAATGCATGTTACTATTTGTTTTCTTCTCGATTTCACTTTGTTCTTTAACTTTTTTTCAGGACCACTATTCCTTACACAAGTTTAAAATAGTTTAAAATAGTCATCATCAAGCTGCTATTTCAAGTTTACGAATACAATTTATTGAAATTTAGACGCATTCAAGTATTTGAGCTATAGCAGTAATTTATTAAATCCGCAGAAGTTACTTATTCATTCTACACTTACGATACCCATTTCTTGGACCTAAAATAAACTTAAATCCCTTTGAAAAAAAATTTTTACGGGAATTGAAAATATGAAAAAAAAATCACTTTTTAAAGGAAGCGGTTTTTAACAGTTTTAACCATTTATAGAAATAATATAATTTAATGTAAACATTCTAATATGCAAAACAGGTAAAACTTTTTTCTACAATAATGGCCTAATTATTGCTCATCTGATTACACTGGTATGAACGACATTCCTTGGAACTTACGACAGAGTGGATGCGATTATTCTGATGCCTTTTGCTGTAACGTGCGCAAAGCCCATTTTCTAACGAGTCGTTTCCCATAAATAGATCAATTAAGAGCTGTAACATTGAGATTACGCGTATGGACTCTTTGGAATACATAAAATAAGTAAAATTTACATTTTAGGGCTGGTTATTTTATATAAAATGCTTTTCTAATCCCTTTGTTGAAAATGAAAAGTCTGATTTGCGATACATTTTCATTTTTTACTTCGCTGTTAATAAAAGAGAAGAATTGGACATTAACCCCTCTTGGTATGAATTCTAATTTTATTTAATCTGGTTCATAAATATGACGCTCTCCTCCCACTAGGAAGTTAATAATTTTCAATATACAGGCGCCAGAGAAAATCAGTCCTACCACTTCTGGGTGCAACCCTGTATTACTATTAATTCCAGAGTGCATGCATATTTGAAAATAGACTGGCTCATTGTGTTGATAACGATAAGGTAGCGTTGACAAAGTGATCGATATTATACATTTTAATTGTGTGGAATATGCCAAGTTTTTCATTTCATGGGTGCTGTAGTTAAAACAAATTATGACTGCCACTATTAATTAAATCAGAATGTGTAGAAAACAGAAATAGGTCAGTACCTGTTCGTTCGTCAGTACCTGTAAATTATTCCAGGTATCCTCGACAGTCCTAGTTTTGCTTAATTCGTCAAATCTAAGAAAGGAACAGTTTAACTCACGTTTTAGGCCATCATGGTCAGCTTTATTGAATAAATAAATTTTTCTCTTAGGTTTGTTAACTTTTTCTACGCTTAGGGAAAATTTAGCGTTTACAGCCCTGTGATCACTGATTCCATCAATGACTCCTACATTTAAGACTCTTTCGGGTATATTAGTAGCTAACAGATCAAGAATGTTCTTTCCCCTTGTTGGTGAAGTGACTAATTGATGTAGGGATTTGAGGTGAACGTCAAAATGATGGACTCGCATAAATCCTTGTCTTTACCTCCATTTATAAAACTGTACGAATCCCAATCTACCGTGGGAACATTAAAATCGCCACCGATTATTAATCTATGCTCATTGTTGTGGGATGTAAAGTTTTTTATCTGCCTTTCTAGATCTAGTATTGAGTTAACGCCAGCATGGGGTGGTCTATAATACGCACAGACATATATTCTTTTCGCACTGGGCATATTTACTGAGCACCAGACACTTTGTATACAGTTATCAGGAAATAACTCAGCTATACTGATGGTAGAGTTTTTAACCGCGATAAACACTCCTCCTCCGGCTCTATTCTGTCTGTCGTTTCTATACACTGTGAAGGACTTGGGAAATATTTCGCTGTCTGCGATATCATATGTTAACCAACTTTCAGTTCCTATAATTATATCTGGTTCTGTGCTATGAATGAGGTGGTGAAATTCCGGTATCTTATTTTTTTAAACTTCGGCAGTTAACTACTACTACGGAAATTATTTCTTCGTCTAGAACCTTCTTTGTGTTCGTTGCGGTCTGCTTTCTGGTGATGTTATTTTTAAGTCTTTTGGGTGTCTTAATACACGATCGGTCCATATCCTGATAAGTGATTCTTTTTTCTCATTAGCACTGTACGTACCTCGAGAAATTTCTTTAGGTAACCTAGTATTGTGAGACCCACTAATTGACCTACACTTTATAGTATCGTTCTCATGGAAATTTATCTTTAAATTTATCCCACTACCTAACCTACTCATTTGCCTAAAAAAACGTTGAACGTTGTTACCACGTTCTTGTAAGGCCTGATTTAGAATACGCATGTAGCGTGTAGGATCCGAATGAAAAAGGTCTCATTCGGGAAATTGATAAGGTTCAACGTCGGGCAGCCCGTTTTGTAAAAAAATCCTACGATAAAACGCAAAGCGTCACCGAAATGCTCATGGCTTTGGGGTGGGAATCATTGGCAGAGAGACGATTCAATGCAAGATTGAAATTATTAAATAAATTTAGATCCGCATGTTTCAGCACCGACGTCTCGCAAATTATTCGTACTCCTACATACATCGGTCGCTTGGATCATGCATATAAAATTCGGGAAATAGATGCCAGAACTAGCCGACTCAAGGACTCCTTCTTCCCACGGACAATACGGGATAGCAACTGCAGGGTTATAGATAGCAAAAATTCCACTTGCCACCCTCAGCGTCTAAAAAATAATTAGTTGTATTTAAATGCATGCTCTTCCACTAACCTTATGTGTTTTGCTATAATAACCCATTCTTTCCGAATGACCTCATTCGTGTTCTGTTCATCTGTTTTTAAGTTTCCCTTTCAGTCCCTCGTCCCTCTCCGCGGGGGGAAATTCCTGCTACCTGCAACGTTGAGTCGCATTCCCTGCCTTTTACAGACTCTTTGGGGGTAGAGTGTTTCGTGGTGCATTTTCATGTGGTAGTGATGTTTCAATTTCTTGCTTGTTGTGTCCTGGCTTCCGTGTTGTAGGATGGCTTTCGTGCTGCATCATGGGGTGCAGTTTTTTAGTTGTTTAGCGGTATATGTGTTTGCATGAGTATTGGATGAAGGGATTTTTGCATGAGTGTGTGCGCTGCTGTGGGTGTAATTTTCCGTGTTGTTTTTTTGCATGTGGTATTTTTCCTTTTTACGGTTGGTGATCTAACACCCCCCGCCACACGCCCTTGCGGCGGCTTGCGGGGTATTATGTAGATAGATGTAGATAGATAGAAACAATCAACTTTGTAATAGTGTAACTAACGTTAAAGCTAAACACTTTATGTTACATGAACGAAATAAAATGAGGTTATTAAAATATATATATAAATATGTGCTACTTATCACTGTTCTTAATATCTAGGTCTAGCTAGGACTAGGCGGCTATTGTAGATGCGTCGCAAGGGGGTTCTGCAGGTAGCGGCGGAACAGGTCCGGAGCTCGGTGAGGCACGTCCTTTCACTCCAAGAATCATACGAAGAATGAAGGTAGTTGCAATGCATGCAATACTGCGTTGCTTTTGCAGACTATGACAACAAATTCTAACACAATTTAATAATATCACAATCATCGGGCCCAATATTTCATTGTTTCCACACCATTATAACGCACTTGACGTCCAATGAAAGTGGTGTGCTCGTTACGACGTCACATTTTTACTCGAAATCTAAGTTTGGGTAAAATTTAAAGCAATATTCGAGCATTCATCAAGCCGTCTCGTTGCTGATTAGTAATGCTTGATGTAGCTCATGAATATTCGGGTATTCCCTTGCATTATTTTCGAGAAATATTGCAAGAAGTTATGGAAATACAAAAACCTAAAGATCTAAAATCTGGAAGATCATTTCGCTTTCGCTATGAATTAAAAGTTTTGTTGGACCGCAGCGCTCCCCAGTGCACTGCTCTGCCCTTCAAGTACTTCATGCCTCTTCAGGTTTCTTTTTCAACAGTGCATCCTTGTCGATCATTCAGATTAAGAAAGCGCTTCCGTCCCTTCGAACCCCCCCCCCACCGAGAGAATGTTTCAAATCCCTGTTCCCCGGTCGCCCAATCGTTTCTCTTTCCACGGAAATGTCTCCTAAACCCTTCCTCATAACGCCCCAGTGATAAAATTTATGGTCCAAGTGCTCTTAGCACGGCCGTGAAAACGAAAGGAACAGCAGAAAAAAAGACGATTTAGTCTTAGGAATCCGCCCTCTTTTTTCACTGACGAGTTGATAGCAAATAAATCTTCGTTCGACTCAGAAATAAAATAAATTTCAACCGCTGACACCGTTTTCCCTTCCTCATTCCGTCACTCGCCCTTCCTATTTCCGTCCGACCCCTCGAAAGCAGCGGTCCTCCTCTTCCTTCCCCCTTCCTCCCCACCTCCGCCTCCTCCATCGAGTCTCCGAACTCCACTCGCACACATGCGCTACCCGAACCAAACCCAAAACATATGGCCGTCGCCACTACCCTATCCATTTCATAGCCGAGGACACTCTTTCGGGCGGCCCCAAGCCACGAAGAGCGAGGTTTTGGGTATCTGGCAAGACAGATTGGAAGTTTCGTAACACAATTCTTATTTTGAAATTGAGTGAAACGTTCCCGTTAGGCAAAGTACTGGCATTTCCCAAATTAATTGCCTGATTTCTTCTTCTCCCTTCCATCGAGGTAGAGTTTACTGCGCTTCCTTGGTGGTCGGTCTCCAAGCAAAACAATGCCGAGTTCCGAAGCGCGTCGTTACTCCAAAGAAAACCTCATGTAATAGAAGAACATTTCTGAAGAAGGAACTTTCCTTTCCTCCTTGAATTCGAACATTTTCCCGGGTGATCTAAAATTGGGATACCCATGGCATTCAAAAATTGGTCAAATTATTTTTTAAACAACTTAACCGTTAGTTTACTCATGGGAAAATATAAGTTTAACTTAGGTACTCTCTTGAATACTTATTCTGCGGCAGCTGGTGTAAATAAATGGGACAAGTAGAGTTTAACTACATCTAGTTTGTCATTATGCATGAATCAACAAAGAATCGAATTTTAAATACGTTGCAATTAAAAAATAAGAACCGTACTTTTCACACTTATTTCACAACATTACATTATTAGACAGTATGAAGGCCTGTGTTTTTTTTTATCGGAAATATGTATCGTATTTTGTGCAATTAATTGTTTGAGGACAAGCGTTACATGGTTATTTTACGACCATATTAGAGTAGAGATATTTGGAAAATTAAAGATTAAATGCACACCATATGAGCGCAGTGACTTTATACTCGTAATACTAGAACGAATACCATTATTGAGAATATTTTATTTTTGCAATGTTTATTATGTAATCTACCGGTTAAGGTAGGTTTTGGATAGACACAACTAGCAAATAAATATTTTGTGAGGCCTAACAAAAGTTAACCCAACATTCTACTCCAAAAAAAGTCCCTATTCATATCTGTGACCTTCCTTTCCCCCATCATCACGTCCAACATCCCTATCCTGTTCTTGCCCTTTCCTCGTTTGCCTAACGCAGTCACATAAGTCTCTCCCTTTATCACAGTCTGCAACATCCCGCTGCCGATCAATCCGCCCTTCGTCCACTTTTCCCGCCTCCTCAGGACTTCTCCCAACAGTCTCCTCTCCGAGCCCACTATACCTAGTACTTCCTCATTTGTTTCCCTTTCGGTCCATCTCACCTTCTCCATTCTTCCCCACACCCACATTTCAAAAGCCTCCAGTCTAAGTCTATCCTTCTGCTTCAATGTCCACGTTTCCGCGCCACACATAGCTACGCTCCATATCAAAGTTTTTACGAGTCTTTTCTTAACATCCTTACTCAACGTCCCCGTCATCAACTCCCTCCTCCTTGTGAAAGCCTCTTTGCCTAGCCAATTCTTCTCCTTACGTCCTTACTACTTCCACCGTGTTGGTCCAAAACACTACCGAGATACGTAAACTGTTCTACCTGCTCTAGTTTTTGCCCTCCTATTTTAAAGTTGAGCTTAGCCTTTTTTTTCTAGAAAATCGCATAACCTTTGTTTTATTAATATTGATTCTCATCCCATACCTGTCGCACTGAATTTCCAATTCACTAAGCAATGCTTACAACCGCTTGGCTGACTGACAAACTAAAGCTTGGTCATCAGCAAACCTAACTGATTTTACGAATTCCCCGCCCACTTTCATTCCTTCCTCTAGTTCTTCCCATGCCTCTTTAATCATTTCCTCTGCATGCAGGTTGAACAGCAACGGTGATAATGGGCAACCCTGCCTTACACCTCTTCCTAAAACTGCCCAACCGGACTCCCCGTTCCCAACTCGCACCTGAGCAGTCTGAGACATGTACAGGTTGCGGATTAGCCTCCTGTCCCTCCCATCTATTCCTATTTTCTTCAACATACTCATTAGTTTTTCCCAATTCACTCTATCAAACGCTTTTTTGAAATCTACGAAACAGGCGAATACCTCCTGGTTGTGTTCTATATTCCTCTCGATTAATAATCTCATTACTGCAATGGCATCACGCGTACCTCCCCCTTCCTGAACCCAAACTGATCATCCCCTAAGTAATCATTTGCCCTACTCTCTATCTTTTGTTTATGATCCTGAGAACAACTTTAGCTGTGTGGGATATCAAACTTATTGTCCTGTAGTCCTCACATGATGTAGCCTTTACCTTTTTCGGAATAGGAACTAAAACTGATCTCACAAAGTCTTCCGGCCAGATCCTCTCCTCATAAATACTACGAATCAACCCATATAGCCTCTCCCTCCCACATTTTCCTAAACATTTCAATAGTTCCGCGGGAATGTTATCCACCCCCATGGTCTTATTTAGCTACATCTACCTCAATGCCCTTTCTATCTCATCGTCGAGTATGCCTGTACCTAAGCTATCCTCCTCTACGCCATGTTCCTTTTCTATTTCTAACCTTGGTTGCCTAATGTCTTTACCGAGCAGTTTTTCTATATATTCTATGTCTCTTGGATATTTTCCGTTTAAACTATTATCTTACCCGAAGCATCTTTAGCTGTTAATACAGGTGTTCCCTTCATAGTATTTTAACCTTCTTGAATTCCTTTCACCATGCTTCTTTCTCTTTATATGTTGCCCGCATGAATTTATTATTTAACTCTTTGTGCTTCCTTCTGCCTGACTCTGTGTTTACAATCTTCCATTTCCTTCTCTCATCCATCTCTATTATCATCTCCTCCGTGATCCATGGTTTCCTTGTCCTTTTCCCATTACGGTTCCTAGAGTTTCATTTGCGGCTTTCGATAGCCCTTATTTGATATAATCATATATTTCCTCGATAGTACTCAGCTCTTTTCCCCCGTCCATGATTTCTCCACAGAATGCTGATACTCCTTCCTAGGCAAGCCAGTTGATGCTTCTAAATCCAATTTCCTAACCCGCCGCCCCTACCTTATATTTTTGATTTGGAATCTACACTTTAGAACCACTAAATTGTGATCTGCCCCCGCTCCCGGGAAGATGTACGATTTTACCTCAATGTTCCTAAACCTGTGCCTAACCATAATATAATCTAACTGATACCTTTCTGAGTCACCTGGCATTTGCAATGCATACCTACGCTTTCTTGTGGTGTCTAGATCAAGTGTCGGTGATGATTAACCCCTGTTCTACAGAATCCAATTACTACGAGTATCTCCCCGCGATCATTCATTGTGCCTAAACCGTAGTCCCCCACCTCATCACCATCTTTTCTTTCGCCAACCAGCGCATTCTAATCCCCCATCACTATCAAATATTTCCCTGCAGAGACACACGTGATTATGTCCTCTGACTGATCGTTTATCCTGTCGACTTCTTCCTCCTTATGATTGCTTGGTGGCATGTATACATGAACAATGACCAATTTTGTCGGTTCTGCTTTTATCTCTAGTTATAATATTCTATCCATTGCTTGTTCTATCTTTAGTACGCTTCTTTCTTCTTTCTACCTTCTTATTCAATGTTATGGCATCGCCTCTTGGCTCTCATCCCCTCCGCTCTATATTACTCTATAACTATCACTCCAGTCATCCCCGCTATCCTGCCATATCACCTCTCACAGACCCAAAATATCTATTTCCTCCTCCCATCTCCCGCTTTATATTCTCTGATTTTCCTGCTATCAACATTCCAAGTTCTTAATCAAATGATTCCATCTTCTTCTTTGGTATATTCTATTCTGTTGCTGTTGGTTTTGCTTGGAAGGGTTTCGTGAGATGACGACCGCGGAGGCCTTGCCTCTCCCGCTACCGGGCACAACACACGGCCGATAGGGCCGAGTCCCTTAGTTATCAGGACTCATATTCTCTAATCCTCAATAGTGTTTTTAACGTGACACTATCACTTACTGGCCGCCCCACTGGGGTCAGATGCCGTCGCAGCCACCTCAATGAGGAACAGATGCTGCGCGGACTACCTTTCGTCTGGCTCCTAACCTTCGACCTATCTGACATGCGTGACCCTACCAGGAGCAATTATCATTACACCCGCCGGCACAGCTCTAGGGGTCATCAGAACGCATAAGCCCTTCCTCCACGTTAAGGTTCTAGTTCAAGGAAGAGCTTTGTACAATAGACAGATTTAAATAATCTCAATATTTAACCATCAACAGTCAATTATTTTGGAAAACTTACCATCGCTCCCAAAAATGGTTTTACTTCTTCATTGTCGGCAGAGCAACAGGTCTCCCGAGCATAAGAGGTATGTCTGGTTAAATGGAAAAAAAACCCCACACATGAGAACTAAGAAATTAATACGTATTTTATATTTCCTTTCCATCATTCCATCGCATTAGGCGACGGCGGTGATTCATTTGAACTGAACGCAGGAGATTTATTGCTTAAAAAATAGTGCTGCTTTGCCGTCTAAGATTATTTAATTTTTCATTTCGAAGGGACAAACTGATAACAAGTAAAGTAAAAGGAAGGACTAATTGATTTTCCACTCCGGCAGTTTTTCCAAAATTCAATTTTTTGGTTCAATACGTGATGAAATATGTATAAAGGAATATATGCGTGAAGCTAATGTAAATTGACTTTACTGAAACTTGTAGACGCATCAGACTTTGCAGGTAAGGACAGAAGATGGAGAGTGAGCGGATAAAGGGGACAAGATCTCCCTTTATCCCCCGTACTTGTCAACATGCATGCTGAGGATTCGTTAAGGACAGCCTGAGAAGGGCTGGAGTTTGGAATCAATGTGGGTGGCGAGAGGAATAAGTCAGTTCGCAGATCATCCAGTTCGGCACCCAAGGGATTGATGTCTGAGTGCCTCATAGGAACCATGCACGATGCATGGGGTGAAGATCAACGGTAAGAAAACAGAAGGGATGATATTCTCGAAGAGTCGTAAGGAAAAGATAAACATTAAAGTAGGAGGGTTTGAACTAGAGCAGGTGGAGTAGTTCACGTATTTGGATGGTATTTTAGATGCATATGGGTATAGTAGAGTGGAAATTAGAGAATAATGGCGTCAGAGAAAGGAAGAGAAGAGGAGAGAGATGATGACAGGGGCACACGAGAAAGATGCGAAGTGAAGATCGATGAAATATTTAGTGTGAGAGCATAGCATTCCCCCTAATAATGGGAGAGAGTTGGTTTACCGGGCAAGCGGACGAGCGTGGATTGGAGGCTCCTGACATATGAGAGCGATGGATTATAGAGGAGATAAGTAGGGCAGAGAGGAAGTCAAAAGCTGAAGTATCAGACAGGGTGCGAGAAAAGGATAGCGAAGGCAGGAAATTTTGAAAGTTAGTGGAATGTTTAACGCCGCGATAGAAGGGAGAATTCTGGGGAAGATGAATAGAGAAAATAAAAGATCGGCGTTTTAGGCAGCAGGTGGAAGTTACGAAGAAATGAAGAAGGATGTCGTAAGTATGGAGGGTGAAGTAGACATTAGGAAGAAGAAGGATGGTATTGAAGTAGTAAGTATTGGATAGTGGTACTCCTGTGTAGGAAGAAGAAGGATGTAGGAGTAAGTAGTATATAATGCATAGCAAAACGAAAGTAGTGCTCGCGGTACGCAGAAGGCGATAGGCATTAGGAAACATCGGGAAATCTATCTTATAAATAACATAGACTAAATTGAACGAAATGAATGAAACTTGCGCTGGAAGTTACTCTGATGGCTGGTGAGGTAACAACTTCACGCCCAAGTGGTGGCCTTCACGGGAAGATGTTGAAGTAGAAGACAATGGAAGACATACCCTCACAGAAAGTGTAAACGACACCACGCACTCTTTGTCGGCGGTGGTGCGCTCTTTTGTAGTATCAATATGAACAAGTAAAAAAGCACACCAATTAGAAATTGATCAAATCCGCATACGGATGCAAAATCATTTCATAAATCTCAACAGTCAACATAGCGAAGCATCGGTGGGCTCACAATGCATCGCTAAAATTTCATAATCACGCAAAGAGTAAGGCTCTGCCGACGTGAGAACACCTCGGGGAGGGGATGGATCCTCCCCTCCTCAATCTACAACCCTCCCTTCCGCCTTTCAAGCCGGCTTCCCCTCCCCCCCACCTCACCCTCCAAGCTCTACTACACAGGCGCCCACGTACGGGGCTATTCTTGGCCCCACTCCCAACTCGGCCGCGGGGAGCCGAGGGCCCCAAGGTCCTCAACCCGCATTTGCTCAATCCTCGCCTCCTCTAAGAAAAGTAAGTCATCGTGATAATAAATAAATAAAATAAGGCTCACACTGCCCCCGCCTCGTCTTCAAGACAACCCATCCATCGCCCTCTCATGACGCCTTACCTTCCCACCCTCAATCTATGGCTAGGTCTTATTCAGCATTCGAAAATGCATTGCTCTCCGAAGTCAACAGTGTAATAAGAGGGTGCTTCAAAAGGAATACAGAGGAGGGCGAGGCAAATGAAATAGGCGAAGGAAGGCTTGAAGATGATGCAATGGCAGAAGGCGTGCGATGAAGGGTGAGGTGGACTTGCCAACAAGCTGGTCCCCACATCCTCTATGCTGCGAAGATTTGCGCCATGCCTCAGAAATAATTATTAAAAAGTAATGTAACTATTTGCAATTGAAAAGTCGACATGGTCCGAAAACAACTCATAGGACTTATGTGGCTGACAATCCTCCGTATATCTACGCAATAATACATAGACGGAGATAAATTGAAAAGGCATCAATAAAGTTTGATTTACTCGCGGGCACGGGCGTCCGCACAAAAACCGACATCAAACGACCGCGACCGAATAAGATAGAGGCTGTCGAGCACGCCTCAAGCCTCCGTTTTGAATTCTGACCCCAACACAACCCTGGGAAAACCGCACACCTCAGGTCCTCGTCTTGCCCCGCGCTCGAACGCCCAAACGAACACGACGTCGCGGCTAGGCGTAGGCGGAGAAAGGACTGTCGGCCGCAAAGACAATTCTAGGACTAATTAACATTGATGGTGATGAGATTATTTAATAAATCAATCAGGTATGACTATTTCAAGAGTAAAATAATGTGTAGAAGATCAATTCATCATTTATAAACACCAAAATCCAGTCACACGGCTGAGTATAGTTTTCATTGTTTGATGTGATACGATAAGAAAGTTTATGCGTTTTGGCATGTGGAGTCTATATTGGCTTGTCGGTCCATCCCTCTCATTTTTTCAGGAACCCTGCCAATGCAGTGTGGGCTCTAAAGAAATTCACCAACATATTTAAGTTTAAATTGCTCAAAGCAGGGGAATACTTCTAAGAGTTTAACAAAGATTAATCTCTCGGTTTTCCGAAAGCGCTCCCCAAAACATGTCTTAAAATAAGCCGGAAAAACTTTCTTTTGTCATCATTCGCATCTCAGTTTAAATCCGGGATCTTCTCCCCTTGAACTTTATCCTGCACACATCTTTAACTTGCCAATAATACCTTCTCCGACGGAATTCTTGCAGTAAATTCTATTTATTCTATATATATACAGGGTTCGTCCGGAAAATAAGTGTACCGAGCTCAGGAAAAAAAATTTATTACACTTTTACATATCTTAAGCTAATATTCCTCAAAATAGGACCTTGTGAGTCGATACACTTGTTCCAGCGGCGTTCCCATTCCTGGAACGCTCCCGCGAAGGCATTATCGGGAACCTCTCGAAGACACGTCGTCACGGCCTCTTTGACGGCGTCACAAGTCCCGTATCGCGTTCCTTTCAAACTCCTCTTTATCTTCGGGAACAGAACAGTTCTCTAAAAAATGTGGATCATTTTTGCAGTGATCCGCAAGTTGTGTCGCGATTTCCAAACGATTGAGTCTTTGATAATCACTGAGCACTTTCGGCACAACTTTGCACAAATTTTTCGCATCTGTAATTGCTCCCTAATAATCTCGTGCACTATTGTTTTTGGCACATTACACTGCTCTGCTATCATCCGAACACTAAGACGACGATCAGAGTTCAGTACGTCGCGAACTTTTCGCACATTTTCGTCGGTGAGTGTCGTTGATGGGCGTCCAGACCGTGGTTCGTCGTCGACCTCTTCTCTGCCCTCCACGAACATCTTGTGCCACCGAAAGATCATGTTTCTGGACATGGCTGACTCCCCGTACGCCTGGTTAATCATACCGACAGTTTCGGTAGACGATTTCCCAAGCTTTACCGCAAATTTGATGGAATAACGCTGCTCCAAAAACTTCGGCATCGCGTTCCGTGACGTGGGTCGAGCGTGGAGGTTCGCGTTAACAGAGCACCTCACTACACCACACCTCAGAGCCGACTGCCTTTTTCAGCGTCGCTTGCCAACATACCCCCCTCCAATCGCAGCCCGTCAGAGCGGTGCTGGGCGCGCCTGGAGCGGCGGGAAAAAATCAGTACAATATATATATATATATATATTTATTTATTTATATATATACATATATATATATATATATATATATATATATATATATATATATATATATATATATATATATATATATATATATTGTCGAGGGGATGCTAGACACCCCCTCGATATTCCGATACCCACCCGCTCCTACTCATTCGGTCTTCAATACCAGGAAGAGCGGGGGTATGACTAGCGCAGATAAGGGGGCAATGGCCGCCCTGACGCACACGGGTGGCGGGGGAGGTCCCGTGCAGAATGGCACCGGGATGGCGCACGGCGGAGGGCAAGGGTCGGCCCGAAAATCATACTTAAACGGACGCACTGCCGCGGTCACCAGGATTCGCCGGGTTACGCTTGCCGTGACCGCGTCCTGTACGATTTAGTTACGCTCGCCGTGACTGCGTGCAAGACGATTCGAAGGCCCCTCGACAGACGACTTGGATACGCTTGCCGTGACCGCGTCTGCCGACTCTCCCCAGCGCCCACCGCCGCCGCTCGTGCATCCCAGCGTACCAGTCTCTCGCTCTCTCTCTCTCTCGCGCTACAAGTGAGTACGATGGCAATGCCAATCCATGGGAACTGAGGGTTAATAAATGTCTCTTTCGCCACTGATCCACTGGTATGATTTCAAAGCTCCCCAGGCCGTCTCGGCCCCTTACGACAATATATATATATATATATATATATAAATATATATATATATATATATATATATATATATATATATATATATATATATATATATATATATATATATATATATATCCCTCCCCGGAGGCTTGTGCGTTCCGATGACCCCTAGAGCTGTGCTGGCGGGAGTAATAAAAATTGCTCCTGGTAGGGTCACGCATGTCAGATAGGTCGAAGGTTAGGAGCAGGACGAAAGGTAGTCCACGCAGCGTCTGTTCCTCAGTGAGACGGCTGCAATGGCGTCTGACCCCAGTGGGGCGGCCAATAAGTGATGGTGTCACGTTAAAAACACTATTGAGGAAGGCAACGGGAAACCACCTCATTTATCATTTTCAAGAAAAATATGATGGACAATAGAGATATTTTGAGTCCTGGCAACCACGGGGCTCGGCCCAATCGGCCTTGCGTCGTGCCCGGCAGCGGGGGAGGCAAGGCTTCCGCGGTCGTCATCCAACGAAACCCTTGCAAGGGAAAACCAGCAGCAGCAGGACAGAAGACGCAGGAGAAGAAGACCAAATTAGTTAGAATAGGAACGTGGAATGTTAGGACAATGATGAGGACAGGGAAATTGGAGAATGTTAAGCGAGAGATGGAAAGGGGAAATATAGATATTTTAGGCCTATGCGAGGTGAGATGGAAGGATAGCGGGGATTACTGGAGTGATAATTATAGAATAATATACAGCGGCGGGGACGAGAGCCAACGAGGGGTTGCAGTAGTAGTAGTTTTGAGGGGAGGCGACCGACAGCTAAGGTCATTTACGAGGGGTTGCCTTTGTATTAAATGAAGAGGTAGGAAGAAGCGTAGTCAACATAGAGCAGGTAACGGATAGAATACTACTAGTGGAGATGAAAGAAGAACCGACGAACTTATTTATTATTCAGGTATACATGCCACGGAGCAACCATAAGGAAGAAGAAGTCGATAGGATATACGATCAGTTAGAGGACATGATCGCGTGTGTTCCTGCAGGGAAACATTTGATAGTGATGGGGGATTGGAATGCGACGGTAGGCGAAGGATGAGATGGTGACGAAGTCGGGGACTACGGTTTAGGCACGAGGAATGACCGCGGGGAGAAAGCAGTTGAGTTGTGCAGGAGACAGGGGTTAGTCATCACCAACACTTGGTTTAGACACCACAAAACACGCAGGCATACATGGAAAATGCCAGGTGACTCAGGAAGATATCAACTAGATTATATCCTGGTTAGACACAGGTTTAGGAAAAGTGTGATAAATTCGCACAGCTTCCCAGGAGCGGATGCGGACTCTGACCACAATTTAGTTGTTATGAAATGTAGCGTACGTTTCAAAAAGATAAGGCAGGGGCGGCGAGTTATAAAATGGAATGTAGAAGCATTAAAAGGAAGTAATACAAACAGGTGGTAGAGGAAATCATGGAGGATGGTAAAGAGATAAGTACTATCGAAGAAAAATGGGAATGTATCAAGAAAGGGTTGTATAAAGCCGCAAAAGACACTATTGGAACCGTTAACGCTAAAAGGACTAGGAAACCATGGATCACGGATGAGATGATTACAAAGATGGATGAGCGGCGAAAATGGAAGAATGTCAATACAGAATTAGGCAAAATGAAGTACAAAGAATTGAACAATAAATTGAGGCAGGCAACAAATAAAGCAAAGGAAGTATGGTGGAAGACGCAGTGCGAGGATATGGAAAGTCTGCAGAGGAAGGGTGAAATTGGTGCGCTCTACAGCAAAGTTAAATCTTTATCGGGAAGTAAGAAAGGAAGAGCTATGCTAACAGTTAGAGATAAGGCGGGTAAGGTAATAGTTGACGCAGGAAAGATCCTAGAGAGATGGAAGGAGTATATAGAAGAATTGTATTGTAAAGAACTCAGACCAACAAAGTTAGACATTGAAAAAGAAAATGACGTAGAGGAAGACAGCTTAGGTCCAGGCATACTAGAGAATGAGATAGAAAGGGCATTAAGGCAGATGACACTAAATAAGGCCATGGGGGTGGATAACATTCCTGCAGAACTTTTAAAATGTTTAGGAAAATGTGAAAGGAAGAGGCTATATAGGCTGATCCGTAGTATTTATGAGGAGAGGATCTGGCCGGAAGACTTTGTGAGATCAGTTTTAGTTCCTATTCCGAAAAAGGTAAAGGCCATGTCATGTGAGGACTATAGGACAATTAGTTTGATATCCCACGCAGCTAAAGTTGTTATCAGGATCATAAACAAAAGCATAGAGAATAGGGCAAATGATTACTTAGGGGATGATCAGTTTTGGTTCAGGAATGCCATTGAGTAATTAGATTATTAATCGAGAGGAATATAGAACACAACCAGGAGGTATTTGCCTGTTTCGTAGATTTCGAAAAAGCGTTTGGTAGAGTGAATTGGGAGAAACTAATGAGTATATTTCAGAAAATAGGAATAGATTAAAGGGATAGGAGGCTAATCCGAAACCATAATCCGAATACATGTCACAGACTGCTCAGGTGCGACTGGGGAACGGGGAGTCCGGATGGGCAGTGTTAGGAAGAGATGTAAGGCAAGGCTGCCCATTATCATCGTAGCTGTTCAACCTGTATGCAGAGGAAATGATTAAAGAGGCATGGGAAGAACTGGAGGTAGGAATGAAAGTAGGCGGGGAATTCGTAAAATCAGTTAGGTTTGCTGATGACCAAGCTTTACTTTGTCAGTCAGCCAAGGGGCTGCAAGCATTACTGAGTGAATTGGAAATTCAGTTCGACAGGTATGGGATGAGAATCAATATTAATAAAACAAAGGTTATGCGATTATCTAGAAAGAAAAAGGCCAAGCTTAACATTAAAATAGGAGGGCAAAAACTAGAGCAGGTAGAACAGTTTACATATCTCGGTAGTGTTTTGGACCAACACGGTCAAAGCAGTAGGGACGTAAGGAGAAGAATTGCGCTAGGCAAAGAGTCTTTCACAAGGAGGAGGGAGTTGATGACAGGGACTTTGAGTAAGGATGTTAAGAAAAGACTCGTAAAAACTTTGATATGGAGCGTAGCTATGTGTGGCGCGGAAACGTGGACATTGAAGCAGAAGGATAGACTTAGACTGGAGGCTTTTGAAATGTGGGTGTGCAGAAGAATGGAGAAGGTTAAATGGACAGAGGGCCACAGATGGGCCACATACCATATCCTTGGGAAGACAATCTGGTTGAGGAGGCGGACGCGGGTCACGATCGGGAGGGAAGGGAGTGAGAGCTTTCCAATACTCCATTTTACATGATGGTCAATAATTCCCCAGTTTCGCTCAATCGTGGGAGCCAACTCCTTCTCCCACCAGAACCCTAAGATTTTGAGCGAGGGCGCTTCTGTTCAACCGATGGAGGTCGAGGGCTGGTCGACTTCAGCAGCAAAAACCCGGATTTCCGGTTGTTGAGGAAGATACCACCCTGCTCATATGACGTTAATATGTCGTGGGCTAGGGCCATGTGGGACGGGTCGTCTACGAAGAGGGTTATGTTATCAGCGTATGCGACGCCCAGGCAGACGGCGCCGTGACGGCGTACCCCGATTCCACTGCTCTGCAGTCGTCTGAGTATGGGGTCTACGGCAAGGGTGAAAAGCAGCATTGACAGTGGGCAGCCCTGCCGAACGGAGCTCCTGACGGGGATGGGCGGCGAGGTGGCATTCTTTATCCTAATTATCGAGTATGTTCCGTTATACATCGTTGATACGGCACGAATTAAGTTCTCGGGGAAGGACATCGTCTTGAGCACAGTGAGAATCCATTCGATCCGGACCAGGTCAAATGCTTTCTCAAGATCGATAGCCAGCAGTGATAAAAAACGATCGCCATACAAGGGCGCGGGAAAAATGATGTCGCGAATTAAAATTGCTGCATCGAAGATGTTTCGCGTTTTTGACATGGCGTACTGGGTTGGAGGGAGGACGATGTCGGCAGCAGCCGTCATTCTATATCGTAGGACGTGCGCCAATATTTTATAATCTGCGTTTAAAAGGGCGATTGGCCGGAAGTCGTTGAACGACTTGGGCTGCGTTTTCTTTGGTATAAGCGTAATAACGGCGGTCCGCTGACTTGCAGTCAGAGAGCCGCTAGTTAAAATACAGTTAAAAAGGTGGGTTAAAATAGGCTTTAAAACATCCCAGTACGCTAAATAAAATTCAAAGGGTAGGCCGTCCAAGTCGGGTGCTTGGCCCGGGAACATGGAGGAGACGCAGTCCAGTTCGTCTGAACTTATGTCTCGACAAAAATCGTCTTTTTGATCTGTGGAAAGCGTAGGGAGAGGGGGTGTCTCTCCCTCCTTCCACGGAGGATACCTGTTAAAGGTGTTTTGAAAGTGCCGGCCCGCTTCCCTAAGAAGGTCGGTGCCACCGGCGGCAGATTCTCTGACAGGGATTCTGTCTATATCGGAGCCAGAGTTGGATTTCATCGAGCGCCGAAGCTCAGATAGCGTTAGGGGGCCCCTATATCCGTGTCCAATTCTTTTTGCCACTGTTGGGGAGCGTATTTCTGGAGCTCGTGGCCCAGGATAATTTTTTTTAGGGACGACACTTGGGCGTGAAAACCCTCCGGCGCCACATCCTTACGCAGGAGCTCTTCCAGCGCTCGGTGGAAGAAGGAGATGGTGTAGTTCTTTTCCCGACGCCACTCGAAAGTTTGCCTTTTGATGTGGGTGACAATGCGGGGTTTGAAAACCTCGTCCCACCATAGAGCGAGGTTTGCACTGGGAAGGAGTGCCGCGATCAGTGCACACACCCGGGTGCGGATAGAATCACGACGAGTCGCGTCCTCCAACACGCGGAGGTCCATGCGCCACACGGAGCCACAGCGGTGGACGTGCGCGCCCGGGGTTGTGTCCGGGCACGTAACTCTCATGATCACTGCGCAGTGATCAGAGAAGGACACCGGGAGGGTGTCCACTGTCTGGACATCATTCTTTAGGGATGCCGAGACGAAGAGGTAGTCAATCCGCGTCCGAGAGTTAGGCCCTGATCGCGTGAAGGGGGCGGGACCGGCGCAAAAAGAACGCATCCCAGACTATGTCCTCCTTTACCTCTTGAAGGAGGATTACATCAGCCCTAAGGTCGCGGAGAAAACGTTGGAGAACTGCAATTTTTAAAGCGCTATAAACGCCAGCAATGTTAAGCGAAATAATATTCATTGGGGAATGAGAGGACAGCTATGGGCACCGGACATCACTTACCAGAGTCCTGGTCGTGGATTACGTCGCTTCGGTCGGCGCTCGAACCCGGGCGACGAGTGCTTCACCGCTTCCCGGGACGCTTCGTCCGACGGGTCGACGATCGAGGTCTCGAGTTGTCACCGCATACCTCCCCTCCAACCTCGTCCGAAGAGGAAGACCCAGCAGTGGTCTCTCGAGCCCTGGGATGATCGTCGACACCTTGGCTGTCCTCAAAGGAGAAGGACGGTGGAATGTCTGCGGTGCGGCGCTGACCCTCGTAGATGATGATGGCCCGGTTGCCGCCGATGTGGAGGTACGAGGGGATATTTCTTTAGACCGTCATCCGCACCACTCTCGTACCTGTCAACACGCGCCCCATTTTGTCGCCCTCCCACCTGTTCTCCCACGAGCGATGGATTTTTCCAAAACGTTGAAGCTCGTCTGTTATATCTTCCGATGGGGTCTCCACGGGGAGACATAGAACCCTGACATTACAAGGGCTACCGGAGGTCTCGTCAATAGTAATCGTCGTCCTGGGATCATTTTTGGATGGAAACGGTAGTTTTCGTGGGATATTATCTAGAATCCTCTTCATAGTAGCTTCAGTTGCCAACTTCAGGAATACCAAATGGCGGTTATATCCAAATTGGATCGCCACAATCTCTTCGGGTGTGAGGCCCAACGACTCTAGTGTAAAGAGGTGGACCTCCAACGGAGTAGGGGGCTTCGCCTTCTCATCAACTTGCAAGGCGAGGGTGTTTACCCGACGTACGACCATTTTGAAAGAAATCAAATGGAGCACGCCAGCGCGAAAAAAAAGAAGAGCGCACTGAAAGCACTCCAAGAAAGAAAGAAAGAAAGAAAGAAAGAAAGAAAAAAACACCCGTGTGCACTCCCTCCCCGCTACACGCACCCGGCGGTAGCAAGTAAAAAGGAGCCTAAGATCTACACCAGGAGTCAAGGTCAGTCTTGATTCAGTAAACAAAACAAAAGCACGGCCTTCCCGGCGGAAGAAGTCAAGAGTCAAACTGCACGCTTCTTCATGAACTAGGCGGTCAACCGCCGCTCGAAACAAAACACGATCGGAACCTCGATTTCCGAGAGAGTCCGTCAGTGCCGCTCTCCAAACCCCGGCGGCCGAAGCCTCGGACGCCGGCGAATTTTAGACACTCGGTGAACACTGGCACGTCCTGCTATCGAGGCAGCTATCGAGGAAAAGTAATTTACCCTGAGATCCGTGGGTCTAATATGTCGCCAAGCGCCCCGATTCTTTAGCCAAGAGATGGCGTCAGGGGGCTGTTTCACCCACCGAAGTAGAAATACAGACCTCACAAGAGGAAAGGACAGTGGGTTAGAATTCAAACAACATCATACAGGAAAGGAACAGTGCGTTTCGTGGCACGCATAGCCAGAAGAAAGAGATGAGCCACATTGGCCAAATACACATTCAAACACAAAATCCCGCCAAACGGCGAATAACGGCTGGCTCCTATCCTTCAAGGGGATCGAGATGGTGCGGGGGCTAACGTACTGGCTTCCCACCCAGAGGGCGCGGGTTCAAACCCCGGCGGTGTTGAATATTTTTCAGGGGTATCTCGATCCCTACTTGAGGTGCTTTGTGGAGGGCACTATGAGTGGGTACGCCGTCGGAAGGGAACCCCACGAGGTCAGTTTGATTTCTTAATTAAGTCTTGACTTCGACAAGGAGCTGGTTTGATGCTATCATAAACTTAAAGATGACACAATTTATTCGCAAAAGATTGGGAATCACACACACGAGCCAATGTTTAAATGTTATATCAAACCCCTTGCGTAAGTTAGGAGAAGCGTATAACTAATGACGTTCAAAGCGCATCACTAACCATGCCAGTACAATAACCAGAGAGATCATGGAAATAATAAAATTAGAGATGAACTGCTGAACCGATATGTTTTTAATGCCACATTTTCCAGAAGCTGCAAGGGTTCAGAATAAATGCCGATGCTAAATTACACTCGGGTACGTACTGACGATGATTTCGATAGTATTTGTATAATAACTAATAATATAAATTTTAGTAAACATGCTCACCGGCAGACGTAACCTTTTTAATGCTTATTTTGTTGTAACTCTAACCAACGGCTCATCTCGCTTTCAACGAACGCTTTTTTAAGCGTAGAAGCTGTGGTGCATACAGGGTCGCACCCAAAAGTGGTAGGACTGATTTTTTTACAAGAATTTTATCGACGATATACTTACATCGACTTAATAATCTTCAAAGTATGCTCCTTGAGCTGCTACACACTTAGTATAACGTTGCTACCATTCCCCGTACGCCCGCTGGATATTTTCTTTGGGGATGCCGTTGATGACCCTTGTCGCAGCCTCTTGAACGGCTTTTATCGAGTCAAAACGTCGTCCCTTCAGCTGTCTTTTCATCAGGGGGAAGAAGAAGTATTCCAGTGGTGCCAGATCGGGAGAATAGGGCGGGTGCGGCAACGTGGCAACGCCGTATTCGGCCAGGAGCTGTCTGACGACGAGCGCGCCATAGCAGAATTTTCGGCACCATCTTGGCGCACACCTTGCGCATGGCCAAATCCTGTGAAATAATGCGTTGGATATTGGATGCAGACAGACCCAACTGGTCTGCAATTTCTTCACTGATTAAGCGTCGGTCTGTGTTCAGCAGTGTCCTCACTCTGTCCACATTCGTGTCGGTTCTTGCCGTCGACGGCCGTCCGGAGCGATGGTCGTATTCAACGAGCTCCCTACCCTCTTTAAACAACTTGTGCCACTCAAATACTGTGGAACGGCTTAAGGCAGTGTCCCCATAAGCCTGCTTGATCATATCGAGGGTCTCAGTGGCCGTCTTCCCGAGTTTCGCACAAAACTTCACGGAATAACGTTGCTCTAAATTCAGATTCATTTTGTTTTTCGATGCGGACAAAAAACTTGCTTCACTAAAAACGGTGTCCTCACTCAACGACAGCCCGCAGGCGACTGAGGTTGGTGTCGGTCTGTTGCTAAGAGCCCCCTCCACCGCTCCGTTGGCGCCAGAGAAAATCAGTCCTACCACATTTGAGTGCGACCCTGTATATCGCCAGCCATTACTAAAAATTATTTCAAAATATATAACATCCCAATTAGTCACTAATACTTTCGCAGGGCGTGGAATTATCTTTTAATAGACGTCCCAGATGTAGCTTAAGGGATATTATTTTGATGTGGATTCGAGCGATTAGATAAAGCACAGCCGGAAATTATTTCTTCTACTTTGTATTCTTAACACCACCTTCAAACCCATGCGCCCCCTTTGAAACTCCTTTGACCCATAACTAAAGCGTCTTAAGTCTGTCCGAGCGCATCTCTGACTTTCATGAAGGCTTACAGTTTGCCCCCAAGCCACCTAAAGGACGCGTGGAATGTGTTGCGAGGGATTCGTCCATCAGGGGTATTGACAATTGTTTGCTTTGGATGCATTTAAATACTCGGAAAGGTTGAATACGTCGTGCTGATATGATATTACCTACTTTGGAGGTCATGAAGTGCGCGAGGGGCAAATAGTAGCTTACATGCGTCCGTCTGAAAGAAGTTCTCCCTCGACTTCCAGCAGGGCTCTCGCCCACCAATGCGGAACAATTGCGCTTCCTCTCCCATTCTCGCCCTATTCAAAGTATATCGCCTCAATCATCTGATCAACTTGTTTATCATAGCCCCATGGTAACACGCTTGACTCCACTCTCCTCCTTTCCACTTCTCTCCCGGGGTTTACGGGAGGGTTTTGCGATCTCTTAAAGATGTCTCGGATGATGTCCGGAGGTTACGAGACCCGGTCAGGAGCGAGTATCCGGGGAAAACCAAATTACCCTTTCTTCTCGAACGACTCGACTTGGAATTCTAATTGATCCCTCTCAGTGTCACTGCTTTGCCTGAATTTGAGGTGCGGGTGGGTTCGTTTTCTGTGTTAGTTTAAGCTTCTCTGAAAGAAAAAATTTCAAAATCACGTCATATTTAGTCAATCACTAGCCAGGTTGTCGTAATTCTAAATTTGTGGCTCTTCTCACGCCACGGGTCATGCATAGAGGCAATTCTACTCCTGGAAGGGTCATTCCATTAATTGAAAAAGAGAAATTTTCTGATGGCAGTAGAAGTGATGCTTGCACGAAATAATTCGACTCGTGGAGCGTGAGACCTCACGTCGACTACTCAATGGCAAACTTGGGACAACGGACACATCAACACAGGGGAATATTTTACAGTTTATGACAATCAGATATATTTACCAAATGGTGCATTTAGAAGTTATGAAAAACTGATAGCAAATTATTTACGCTCAAGGTTGCGAGACATTTATTTCTGAAATCACAAAATGTTGCCAGCAGCTGCCCTGCAATACACAGAAGCCATTCTCTACAATTCTACCCGATAAAATCGCTCTAACTGGAAGAGAGGCACTAATATAAATTAATTAAATAGAAACACCAGTGTAGTATTCATCCTGGGAATCGAGTTCAAAACTGCTAAGAGGATTTAATGAACATTTTTCGCTTCCTAATAATAATTACAAGTCTCGTTGCGTTTTCCAGCAGATTGATTAAGAAAGGAACCTAATATTTCATGTTCAAGAAGTCATTAATCTTATTTTTTTACGTATTATTTTCAAATAGCATATATTTTAGAAGTTGGAATGAAATATATTTGGCGTGTCCATTGATATCGTACTTTTCCATACGCACTGAGATTAGCACACATTGCCAGCATTAATATTACAATGTATTTAACAAATTTGACACCAGCAACTATTCTGTTACCCGACATCGTTCCTCTCTTGTTTCACACGATTTTACTAATTCGTTTTGCACGGTAAAATTCATTCCTATCGATGTTGAGACGTTTCAATCAAGTTAAATGGGTAAGCATATCTGCCAAACACGTAACAAGGGAATGAATGAGCTCGCATCCAATATTGCTGCGCCTCCCCAGAGAGGGCCGCCAGTTTTTCTCCGAGCGACAAAATGGTAAAATAATGTTTGCAAACTGAATTTTTTCATTCAAGGTAATTCCCATTTCACCCAAAAACGTGCAAAATGTAAACAACTGGGCACCACTGGGGGTGGGGCGAGATCGCCGAAATCCATATTTAACTCACGTTTGCAGACCCTAGTTGAGGGCCCAGAAGAAAGGGATGTTGTCTCTCTCATCTCCCTTCAGAATGAACGTAATGGCTTGATTGACCGATGTGTTTAAATAAACATCCAACTCAAACATGACTGAGATGGAAATTTATTTCCCCAAAAGACTATACCTACATTAGTAACTACTGAGCAGCAAAAATTGCTCGTGTAAAAAGCTGTAAAATTAAAATTAAATTACTTAAATTTCGACTGAGAGGAACTTCACGGGCAATCCTTCTGCGACTTTCTTGGCGCATTCCGCAACGTAAGAACCGACTCCTGCCTGAGGAATGGGTGTTTTCACAATTGCTATTTACAGCAGTCCACGAGTCAAGGTGGATTTTGATAGAGGAGGAAATAATCACTGCTATTATTCTAATGCGTGCCTAACACGATACGAAATACTCTGAAACCACTCGACATCTCTACAAACTCTCCATCCCCTTTCTCTGCATTCAACATGACCAATCTTGCACTCCCTCGCTCAGCAGACACCTTCCCTCCACCGCAGTCTCCAACACTCATTCCATTGCCATTAAATACGCCCTGCGTCCAGGCATTTCCCTCTGTAACCATAGAATACTGTCGAGATTTTAAAGAAGATAGATGGGAAAAGAAAATGGAAGAATGCACGCACAGAATTATATAAAGGGAAATTTAAGGAGATGAAATAATAAACTGAGGCGGGAATATGACGGCGCGAAATGGAAGCCATAGAAGACAGTGCAAGGATATGGTAAGTTTGCCGGGGAAATTGGCGCGCTGTATAGAAAGGCTAAAGGAATTTATCAAGTCAACATCAGGGAACTAAATTCAAGAGGAAAATTATTAATTGAACCAGGCAAAGAGAACATGACGTTGATGAGGTCCAGGCGTACTTGATGGCGAGATGAAAAGGGGTGGCGCTTGCTGAATGAAGGCCGACGAAACCTGAAGCTGGAAAGGCATTGCATGCAATTTTATTGTTGGCCCAAAAGAAGGGATTTTGCGCCGCGTGTCACGTGCTACAGAGTACACCGCAACTACCCCCGTTAGACATAAACGATCCTCCAGACCTTACCGCAGGCAGGAATCGTTAGATGCATGCTTCCTTTGATATCGCCCAGACGGCTAGTACGTCGAACACCACACGAGAGGCTAAAGTTAACCGGCTATCTAGACTTCGACGGTACAGCTTGGTAGCCCAGTGGGTAGAGCATTGAACTACTGACTTGAAGGTCCCGGGTTCGATTCCCGGGCAAGGCACTCTGGGCACCTACAGCTCCTCCCAAACTATGTGATTTTTCGGGTACCAGGTCTTCCTGGGAAATCATAACCTAAGGGAAAGGAACTGGCCCCCCTACCCTGATGTGTGAATTTCACACGCCGTCGGGCTTAATACTGGGTGAACTCTGCCATCACCTACCAAACCAACCTTTGGGTTGATTACTGTGTTTATAATATATATGTATATACATATATATATATATAATTATATATATATACATATATATATACATATATATATATATATAATTAAATATATATACATATATATATACATATATATATATATGTATATATATAAATATATATAATTATATATATATATATACATATATATATATATATATATATATATAATTATATATATATAATTATATATATATACATATATATATATACATACATATATATATATATATATATATATATATATATATATATATATATATATATATATATATATCTATGAGACAGGATTCTGGCCGGAAGACTTTGTAAGATCAGTTTTAGTTTCTGTTCCGAAAAAGGTAAAGGCTACATCATGTGAGGACTATAGGACGATAAGGTTGATATCCCACGCAGCTAAAGTTGTTATCAGGATCATAAACGAAAGGATACAGAGTAGGGCAAATGATTACTTAGGGGATGATCAGTTTGGGTTTAGGAAGGTGAGAGGTACGCGTGATGCCATTGCAGTAATGAGATTATTAATCGAGAGGAATATATAACACAACCAGGAGGTATTTGCCTGTTTCGTAGATTTCGAAAAAGCGTTTGACAGAGTGAATTGGGAAAAACTAATGATTATATTGCAGAAAATAGGAATAGATTAAAGGGATAGGAGGCTAATCCGCAACCTGTACATATCTCAGACTGCTCAGGTGCGGGTGGGAAACGGGGAGTCCGGATGGGCGGTGTTAGGAAGAGGTGTAAGGCAGGGCTGCCCATTATCACCGTAGCTGTTCAACCTGTATGCAGAGGAAATGATTAAAGAGGCATGGGAAGAACTGGAGGTAGGAATGAAAGTGGGCAGGGAATTCGTAAAATCAGTTAGGTTTGCTGATGACCAAGCTTTACTTTGTCAGTCAGCCAAGGGGCTGCAAGCATTGCTTAGTGAATTGGAAATTCAGTGCGACAGGTATGGGATAAGAATCAATATTAATGAAACAAAGGTTATGCGATTATCTTGAAAGAAAAAGGACAAGCTTAACGTCAAAATAGGAGGGCAAAAACTAGAGCAGGTAGAACAGTTTACGTATCTCGGTAGTGTTTTGGACCAACACGGTCAAAGTCGTAGGGACGGAAGGAGAAGAATTGCGCTAGGCAAAGAGGCTTTCACAAGGAGGAGAGAGTTGATGACAGGGACGTTGAGTAAGGATGTTAAGAAAAGACTCGTAAAAACTTTGATATGGAGCGTAGCTATGTACGGCGCGGAAACGTGGTCATGGAAGCAGGAGGATAGGCGTAGACTGGAGGCTTTTGAAATGTGGGTGTGGAGAAGAATGGAGAAGGTGAAATGGACAGAGAAGAAAACAAACGAGGAAGTACTTGGTATGGTGGGCGAAGAGAGGGGTTTGTTGGGAGAAATCCTATGGAGGCAGGAAAAGTGGATGAAGGGGGTATTGACCGGCAGCGGGATGTTGAAGACTGTAATTGAGGGGAGAATGTTAGGCAAACGAGGAATTGGATGGAACGGGATAGGGATGTTGGACGGGATGAAGGGAGGAAGAAAGTACTCAGAGATGAAGAGGGACCTTTTGTAGAGTAGTGTGTTGTGTGTTGCTAGGGGTCACAAATTATTTAATTAATTAGTAATTATGCCCATCCAAAAACCTACCTTAACCGGTAGATTACCTAATAATAATAAAAATAATATTTTCTAAAGAAATTTTTCAGAATTGTTCACGGGCATTAAAGCACAGGTAATAGAGTTGAAATTACTCAATTCCGGTATTCACCTAATCACAGAAGAATAAAGATTCCAAAAGAATGGCTTTTCAGATAAAATTTAATAGATTCTACCGTCTAGGTATGTCTCCATCGGCAAATATGCGTGCTAGTTACCGCGATATTTTTAAGCTTGAATGAACTCGGTAATTTGTTTCATATCCAACATAACTAATAAATTTTTCAAAGCCTCATAATTCCTTCCTCCCTTCATTCCTACTTATCCTCCCCCTATCACACTTGCCCAACGTTCTCCCACCTCATCCACAGCCCTCGGCATTCCATTGCCAATCAAAATGCCATTGCCAATATAATCTAAATTATAATAAATGTTCGGTGGTAAATTTCTTTAAAAGATCAACGGGATTTGCTTACAAATTAGCTGGAGGTGACCTGGCAGTAGTTGATACGGTAAAATACCTAGGTGTCACATTCACAAAAGACTTAACTTGGGGGACTCACATACGTAAAGTCTGCGGTCAAGCATATAAAAAATTGGGATTCATTAGACGCGTTGTCGGCAAAAGTGACTCGAAGGTCAAGGAACGTTGTTACCACGCTCTTGTAAGGCCTCATTTAGAATATGGATGCAGCGTGTGGGATCCAAGTGAAAAAGGTCTCATTCGGGAAATTGAGAAGGTTCAACGCCGGGCAGCCCGTTTTGTAAAAAATTCCTACGATAAAACGCAAAGCGTCACCGAAATGCTCATGGATTTGGGGTGGGAATCATTGGCTGAGAGACGATTCAATGCAAGATTGAAATTATTAAATAAATTTAGATCCGCATGTTTCAGCACCGAGGTCTCGCAAATTATTCGTACTCCTACATACATTGGTCGCTTGGATCATGCATATAAAATTCGGGAAATAGATGCCAGAACTAGCCGACTCAAGGACTCCTTCTTCCCACGGACAATACGGGATAGCAACTGCAGGGTTATAGATAGCAAAAATTCCACTTGCCACCCTCAGCGTCTAAAAAATAATTAGTTGTATTTAAATGCATGCTCTTCCACTAACCTTATGTGTTTTGTTATAATAACACATTCTTCCCGAATGACCTCATTCGTGTTCTGTTCATCTGTTTTTAAGTTTCCCTTTCAATCCCTCGTCCCTCTCCGCGGGGGTAAATTCCTGCTACCTGCAACGTTGGGTCGCATTCCCTGCCTCTTAAAGACTCTTTGGGGGTAGAGTGTTTCGTGGTGCATTTTCATGTGGTGTTTCAATTTCTTGCTTGTTGTGTCCTGGCTTCCGTGTTGTAGGATGGCTTTCGTGCTGCATCATGGGGTGCAGTTTTTTAGTTGTTTTGCGGTATATAGTATGTGTTTGCATGAGTATTGGATGAAGGGATTTTTGCATGAGTGTGTGCGCTGCTGTGGGTGTAATTTTCCGTGTTGTTTTTTTGCATGTGGTATTTTTCTTTTTTACGGTTGGTGACCTAACACCCCCCGCCACACGCCCTTGCGGCGGCTTGCGGGGTCTTTTATTTAAAAAAAAAAAAATGATGTTCATCCACTTTTCTTGACTCCTCCAGATTCCTCCCGGTACCCATCTCTCTCATCGCTCAAACTCTCCAGCACTAACTGCCGGGCATTTCTTTCATTTCCGTCCGGTGGTGCACTTTGACTCTTTTTACCACACCTACATCCCAATTGTCTCAACTAATCAACGCCTATCGATTTGCCTTAATGAACAAGTATAAAACCATGCTCCCCATCACTAAACTTATCTCCAGAACTGAACTCAAGATTCCCGTCAACAGAGTGCTCCTTTTGAAACATTCTTCAAATAAATACCATTACAATTTTAAATGTCATCAAATGCAACAATTCATTTGTAGGCGTTTTTCATTTTACAACAATTAAAAAATCCTCATAAATACTTCATGCATATACCTGTACATGAAAAAAAAACCATAAACACGGTAATCAATCCGAAGGCCGGTTTGGTAGGCGATGGTGGAGTCAGCACCATCAGATACGTTTCACGTCGAATCCCGGATCGTGTTTTTCTAAAATGTGACGTTTGCTGTCAGGCACGTGACTTAATCCGTCCGTGGGCTGTGCATGCCCGATGAGGATACACCCCCCGCCACACGCCTTCCCGGTGGCTTTGCAGGGTATTATGATGATGTAAAAAATACTGAGGGTTCACAAAATAATAGATTTTCATTATGAAAATAATCGATTCCATGCGCCACCAATTACAGGTCCCTTGAATTTCGCACGGCACTCGTCCTCTCAAGAGAGAGCCTAATCCACGCCCTATTTCCCCGATTTAGGTGTGGCAGGAGCGAGCAACGCGGCGACGGAGTCTCCCGGACTAACCACCGCTCGGCGCCCCCTCTCCGCCGCCGCCGGAATCCTCCTACCCAACATAACCCCGTCCACAACTCGTCTCGCACCTCGGCCTTGTCTCCTCCCGTGCGCTATTGTGGGCGACCTCTTCTCCTCCCTCGCCCCTCTCGTCCTGCCCCTTCCTCCCCCAGCGGAGCAGACCCGAAAGAGGAGGGGGTGCCAAGGGGGGAAAATTCTCCAAGTACCCCTCCATCTCCCTTCGGAGGCCTCCCTCATTTTCTACACCCAAACAAGAGGCGAGGGGACCCGCTTCCTTGCATGTGGGATGTGCGGGGGGGCGCAGGACCTCCTTCCTTTTTTAAATGCTCCGCGCCGGGGTGACCTCCTCCCGCCCCGCCCTTCGCAATCGGACCGCGCGACAACAACCCAATCCATCTCGTGGTGCGGAACATTCTTTGCCCAAATATCGCTCATCAAAAGAGGAAACAAATTATGGAAGTGATTTTGTTGAATTATTATTATATCGATGTGGCGGCATGTGTCAGATATATGAAACTTTGGGTCAATCCATTATTTTGAAAATATTTCGTCAGTTTTTGAAGCCGATGATTTAGAGTGGAGGAGGACAATCTCACGGCGCGAGAAGTACGTGACTAGAGACCAAGTCTTTACGAGTCTTTTCTTAACATCCTTTCTCAACGTCCCTGTCATCAGCTCCCTCCTCCTCCATGTGAAAGCCTCTTTGCCTAGCGCAATTCTTCTCCTTACGTCCCTACTACTTTGACCGTGTTGGTCCAAAACACTACCGAGATACGTAACACTGTTCCACCTGCTCCAGTTTTTGCCCCCCTATTTTAATGTTTAGCTTAGCCCTTTTCTTTCTAGAAAATCGCATAACCTTTGTTATATTAATATTGATTCTCATCCCATATCTGTCGCACTGAATTTCCAATTCACTCAGCAATGCTTGCGACCCCTTGGCTGACTGAAAAACTAAAGCTTGGTCATCAGCGAAACTAACAGATTTTACGACGAGTGAACTCTGATGATAATAATCGCAGTAATGTCGATAAATCGTCTGATCGCACGGATACTCTCTCTCTCTGCCCCCCCTTCTGGTCCCCTCTCTTCTACTTCACTCTGGCATCTCACATCTCCCCCGCCCGGCCACCTACTCCCCCCTCCCCCGGCGCCCCTACTCCCCCTTCCCCGCTCAAGAAACGAAGGGATGTGACGCCGCCCTCCCAGTTCCCCGCGGAGAGGAAGACCTTCGGAAGACCGCCGCGGGAGAGGGAGTGGGGTATAGCCGGTGCCCGGAGGCGGACCGCCGGGCGAGGAGGCGGCGGATGAGGATATCGCTCTCCTTCTGATTCGCGCGTGCCCGTGAGCAGCGAGGTCGGATGGTGGAGTGCGCCGCGGGAAGAGTCACGCTGGATGACACGCGGTTCCCCTTGGCGCTCGAGGGCCGAAGGAGGACGTCTTAAGGCGGAGGCTGAGAGAGGGAGATGAGTTCCAACGCCATCCGGGCCATAAGACGGAAGAAGTCCACGCTCTCGGAGGTGCGGGTGGCCGTGGTCGGCGGTCCGTCAGTCGGCAAGAGCGGTGAGTGGGGCGAAGATGAGCGTCTCCGCTTCTTCCGGTTGCTATTCATCGCCTCTCTACGGCGGTCGGTCGGCAGTAACGTCTCCCCCGAGTCCTCCAACCCCACCAGAACACATCTCCTGAGAGGCTGTGCTTAGCAACCCGCTGCCCTCGACCGCTCCTGCCAATTTTTTTTAATTAAAATATATTTATGAAACATCACCGTATAGTTATTTTGTGTTCTGTGCGGAAATAATTTTTTTTAAATTGAAATTATCGCTAACTTTAATTGAAAATGTATGCTTCTTGATCACTAAAAGTTCTATATTTACTGAAATTTTCCCAAAGAAGCCCACAAGCTTGAACAATACCCGTCCGTTTATGGACAACGTGTATGGATCATTGCTGGAAATGTGTGCCAACGTGAAAGCATGATTTGGGTATCCCGGGGTCGAATCGGCATTGTTGAACTTGCCACTTGAAATTTCGGAGAAGAAACTTAAATTAATTCTAAACTATAATCTTCGTTATATCCTTCGAGTGGAATCGAGTCAGAACGCGGCCGGGCCGCGCGATGCATTATGGCAGGCATTAAGTGGCGCATGAAAGTGCGGGCGAGGACGATGGAATTCGTCACAGAGAAGTAGGAGGCAGTTAAGTTTTTGGTCACAACGATAGTGGGTTACTTTAAATTGGTTTTCTTGTGATAATCTTTGCGATGGTGTTTTTCGAATGTTTTTCCAAATAGTCTGATCTGGCGACAGAGATTGTCCCCCACGATCCGCTCCGGAGTACTAGTCTCCTTGAGTGTCCAAACCTTGAAGTCTTCTCTTCGCCTGATCATCTCTTCGTGTTTGGAGGAACTCCCTTCCCATTTTATATTTCAACTCCGTCTAACTTATTTTATTTATGTAAATAAATCACTCAAATTTGCTTTGATTTCGTATCAATCTCTGAAATATCAATTCCTGCATCAAAAACTATCCCTATTGATTTACTAAGCAACGCCGACCGATGTTCTCTTGTTTTTGTCATTAAACGTACATGTACCTGTGTTTATATATTTGCGCTTTTACAAAGAGATAAATCTTGCTTGACAATTTAAAGAATACTCGAGCGAGTTTTGTTGCTAGAACTTATTCCTCTGCCCTTTTTCACCAAGTATTAATATCCAGGCATTATATTTTTCTTAAATGTAAAATCACCCATAAACAGAGGGTACGAAAAGTATCAGCAAAAAATTTGCGAGTGAGAGAAGGATAAATAAGGAGAATGGAAGGCGTAGGAATGGCGGAAGGATGATTGCTGGTAAGCAAAGGAGGATGTGAGAAAATGAATGCTGTGTTCAACAAGGAGGCAAAAAGGGCAGTGTTAAAAGATGCACTCCTCCCTCCACGTGACTGAATGGAGGAGAGACTTGGGAATGCCAATAAATGTCGACCGACCGCGGTGTGAATGGAGCACTCGAGGAGCCTTCGCGGTAAAAATAGGAGGGATGGGGTAAGAAATGAGCGAGCCATGAAAGGATGCGAAATGAACGAGCCGAAGTGAGACGAGCAATCAAAGCCGTTTTGGACCCATTGAGAGAAGGGATGAGAGCCTAATCACCAATGAGATGCATTGAAGAGGAGTGTTTGGTAAGGAAGAGGAAGGGGTAGAGGGAATGTGTCATGGGCGAAGATCGTCGAGGAGACTCTCAAAGATGAAAGATGGAGTCCCAGAAGGAAGAGAGCATGTTGGAAGCAATGCAAGGAAAAATGTGTATAGAGGAAATTGGTAAACGGAAGTAAGTTTCCTGAAATTATGCTGATCATTATTTATTTTCTTCGCCCACTCCTCCAAAATTGCGCGGAATATGCTGGACGAGGCGCATTTTAGAGGCGCTCTGGCCAGGGAGCGTTCTCACGGCCTGCGTCGCACCGCAGCGCAAAACCCACGCCCGCCCTACCGCCTCCCTTGCCCAGCCGTCGTCTCCCCTAGCGCGCGACACCCGGACCATTAGCTTCAAATTTCAACCCTGAGCGGGAATCAGGTCCGAAATCGTCGGATCCAACACGTGCCAGGCTTAGTCGATGACATCTGCTTTACTTCCGGAAGACTGCGTCGTCGCAAATCGAGCGTTTAGATTCGCAGGCGGCGACGTGAAGGGGCAGAACAACGGAATTTAGCATCCCCCCGCGCGGACAGCCTCGAGGGAAAAGTGCCCAAGAGAGCGAAGCATTGATTTGGGAGACGATGAGCGTCCCAGCAAGAACCACAACCCACTCCCCCCCCCAATGGAGCGGGAGGTGCGCTTTGAGTGAAGTCATTCGAGTGCGCCAGCGTGCCACGGATTCCGTTTCGCAGATTTGGTCGCACGCTCGGAATCGACGCGACCTTTCACCTCGAGCACCGAAAGGAAGCATCGTAATTAAGTCCGACGCCAATCGCGCAAATTTAAAAACCAGAGCAACGTTGAAACACGCGTTGATTTCCTGCGAAATCTAATCCCACACCGTGGGATCAAAGCAAACGGGAGAGACACCCACGGCAACCCCGCACTTCCGACGCTAGTCGTGTGCGTCGGAACTATACCAGAGCTGTACTCAAAAAACACCCATTTGTGATCTACCGGTGGGGTTATCCTCGTACAACGCCAAGGAAATGTCGTTTGTGGGTGTCGCAGACGAAGACGAAGTGTCATTAATCCCTCCTCGCCTGACTCATCACATTCGTGCAGAGTGAACGGGGTCGTGTGTTCGGAAGCAGCAGCTGTCCCCGGCGAGGGAGTAATTTCGCGCAAACCTTACAGGATTCTAGGGTGTTTTGTGTCCAAGAGTGTTTCAATTTGGTTCCCGGCGCGGGATTCATTTCCCTTCACACGACAAAGGCCCGATTATTGACGGCTCATTTACGGCGGCACGAGAAAAACCGTTTTAAAGAAGCGCTATCAGGCAGTTGGTGCATTCGATAAAAAATTCTCGAGCCTGGTGAGAAAATAACTTTCCGTCAACCACCGCAGTGCGTGCCATTGTGACGTGCTCCGTGCCATTGTGGAGGGCTCCGAGTGCTTCAATGACTCACACGGTATCGAAGGAGATCGGAATGGTGCGGTGGCTAACTTACAGGCTTCCCACCGAGAGGGCCCGAGTTCAAATCCTGAAGACAACAAATATTTTCAGTGGTATCCCGATCCCTACTTGAGGTGCTTTGTGGAGGGCACTTAAAGGGAGTACGCCGTCCGTCGGATGGGACGTTAAACTGTGGACCCCTTGGCGCCTTTCGACAAGAGTAGGCTAATGCCGACTTCCTCCTTTCCCATCCATCCCTAATAGCGCAAGTGACCTTAGCTGTCGGTCGCCGCCCATAAATACATTCTAAGCTAATGTATGCGGCGAAGCCAATGTTCACATTACACCGATGACTCGGACGGATTCTTTGCGAGTTCATCAATCGTAGGGTCAAAGAATTCTGACCCGATACGATAACCCTGACTCAAATCATAACTTCAGGGAAGAATGAATTTCGCCGCCAGGATTTTTGTTTCCCCCGAGTAGGACGGACGAAATGGTCGATCGATTACAACGAAACCGGAAGGAATTCTAACCGGCTTGCTCGGTCGTATGAAAGGCTTTAGGATGTCTTCTCGGGCTTCTATCGCTCCGTCCCTTCATCAAACCTGCTTAATGTGCAACCCTAGGCTTAAAGGGAATGAAACACATCCCATGCCCGTCCAAGGTGTCCAGGCTTCTCTTGCTCGCCCTATGTGATGGCAATGTGCACCTACCGTCGAAAACAGTTTCCCTCAATTTAATCCATATCCTCCAATTCCTGGAAGATTGATAACTAAAAACTCAGCGATCAGTATGCGAGGCGTGCTCAATGAATGACTCCCCGTAGCTTTTTGAACACACCTTGTATTCAATAAATGATGGCAGAAGAAAAACCCAAGAGTTCCATGCCACCATGAAATGTATATTTCCAAGCGCTGATCGACTTTCTTGGTTTATCCTGCAAAGCGTGCCATAAATAGCCGTGTGGTACCTAACAAATACTCATCATAGAAAACAGCCTTCAAATAGATCCTCAAAAAAATAGGAGAGATAACAAACACCAATAGATTCGCTCATACCTCATTGCCAAGTACCCATCTGTTTATTTTCCTACATTAGTCTATAATTTTTTACTGTATTTCACCATTGCCCAATGAAATACATCAAGCTCACGAGCAATTACTATAATGATTTCATGGATGCCAATGAGGCATAAAAATATCATGTAATACAACAAACCAAAATATATGTCAATAAATTCCGGTGCCTAAAGGGGACACTCTTGCCATTTATAGAGCAACGGCTATTTTTGAGGCTCTGTTTTTTGCTGCTTCGTTTATTTCAAGATATTAATTATGGTCGATGCGGGAAGGAACAAAATGAATTTAAGTCATTGTCACTTCAATTCCACTACAACTTTTTCTGTTAAGATGACCAAAATGTTCCGCAAAAAAATGGCATGCTCATTTCAATAGTGAGTCGAAGTCTCGTGAATGAAACTCGGGCCGTGGGATTTAACCGACGTTTGACGAGCAATGAGGGATGACCGAGAGAGTAAATGGTGGGCGAAGAACTCGAAAAGGGTGCTCGTGATCACTGGCCCGCCGCGACGTCGTGCGGCCGCGTGGGAAGAGCGCCCTCGTGCTCCACTAATCATTCCGCCGTCAACGTGAGTCGTGAGGGGGTGTGAAGCTATTAAAGCGCCGGAAGTGCCGGGTGGGCAGGCGGAATGGAGGTATCAGCGTAATCTGCGGCTCCTGGGCTGAGGCGGACGCCGCGCCTGTGACAGATTGCGGACCGCGGTGCTTATAAAACATTTCTTTGAGAATGGCCGCGATATTCGGCGGGGCATTCGGCGATTTTTACACGCCTCTTTTCTTCCTCCAGGTCCATAATTAATTTCTGGAAACGTTTCCCTGGGCTTCAAACGGGAGCGTTGTGAAGTTCACTCGCTGCGAAAGGGAGTTTGAAGGTTGGCTAAGACATTTAAACCGTAACACTTGACCGTGGCACTTGTATAAAGGTTTGAATTTTAATTTCACTACATCGTGGGCACTGATCAACATTAGATAGTGCGGCGATATATTTTACTCGCTCCATACACTGCGTGCGAAGGCTTTTGTTTTAATAAATATTTAGTGTTGCGTCTATAAGAGAGAATACTGACGAAGAAGTGCACATTTCCGGTCATATCCCTTGAAAACTACCAAAAGTAACTAATAGAATATACTCCAAAGAATACGTGAAATAAATAGGATGTCGGATGAGTAATTGAGGCACTAAAGTATTAAGACTTCTTTTGGGCAATCCTTGAAATTAATTTTTTAAACCCCTGATGAAAAAAACAAATTTAATTTTTCTATGAAATAGCAGAGCAAGTGCTCGGGGAGAAGAGGGAGGAACGGTCGGAAAACGCAAATCGCCAGCAAATAGTGGACCATATCAAAATAAATTGGGCTGATGGACACCAATAGAAATGGATAATAAATACTTGATTGTTATTAATAGAAATTTTCATTGGATTCAACCTATCTCATGTTCTAGGGTCGTTGAAAGTAATATACAATTCCTAATTATCATTATCAGCAAGCTACCAGTCACGGTAGGTTTTGGATGAACATAAGCTACCAAGCGACACAGCGACAATACCCTTTTCTCTCCCAAAAAAACACAGCTCAACATCCTACTACACTACGAAGTCCCTCTTCATCCGTATGTACTTCCTTCCTCCATTCATTCCGCCCAAAATTCCTATCCCGTTCCTTCCAATTCTTCGTTTGCCTAACTTTCTCCCCTTAATTACAGTCTTCAACATCCCACAACCGGTCAATACCCCCTTCTTCCACTTTTCCTGCCTCCATAGGATTGCTCCCAACAAACCCCTCTCTTCGCCCACCATACCAAGTACTTCCTCGTTTGTTTTCTTCTCTGTCCATTTCACCTTCTCCATTCTTCTCCACACCCACATTTCAAAAGCTTCCAGTCTACGTCTATCCTCCTGCTTCAATGACCACGTTTCCGCACTGTATATAGCTACGCTCCATGTCAACGTTTCGACGAGTCTATGTTTAGATTATTATTTTTTTTAAATAAACTGCAAGTAGGAATAATTCAAATGTTATGTAGCGGAAATGTCCCGGGTAAAATTTCACTTATTAAGAACTGCAAGCGATATTAACTTGATAAATAGGGATCACCATTCTTCACCATGGTGCGCGTAGTATTCTTCAGACTACAAAGTTTTAACTTACACTAGAGAAATTATTTCCTTTGATTACATATCTTCCCAGGAAATAGTCATGAAGCATCGATCTTAATTCTAAAAAATTTATACCGAGAGCATGATTTTCAGTTTTCATTAAAAAATACGCAAAACTACCATCAAGTTCTTTCGTAAAAGGTTGTAATTTTATCTCACGTTGTAGCCCACCACTACGCCAATTGTCAATCCCACTGAATAGGCTGGCCAATCAATAGAAGCGCATGTCGGGAATGACAATGAAAGTCCTCTTCATTAGTGCTCACAAATAATTTTGACTCCAGATCTGTCCTTAAACTTTGACGAACCGACGTATCAATTAATTAACAGTTAAAAGTTTGTATCGCTCAAGGATATGGAATGCATAAAACAAATGCAATCACTAAAGGCTCCCACCGTCTTTCATGTGTCACATTAAAATACTCATGATTTACAGTCAGTCGGTCAAATTTCTCCGAATAATATCGAGTTAAAACGAGAGTACTGCATCTTTTACTCCACGTATTTAATGTTCGTTTTGGAGGGGGGGGTCAATCGCACTCTGACGAAGGTACCATCACCCAAGTATTAAAATCTTGAGCGAGTGTTAGTGTATATATATATATATATATACTACCTTGATCAAAAAGTTCCCGGAATAACCACCGTGTGGCGCTCCCATCGTTCCGATTTGAGTTCTGTTTTTTTTGTTAAATTGGTACATCTGTTGTTGATATTCCCTTTAAATCTTAGTGTCATAACTTGACATTTGCAAAAGTTACGTAGCCAAGAGTACATCTATCTCTGTGTGTGTTGGCGATTTTTTACAATTTCAGAAATGGATTTAAATTTGCAACAACGAACTTGTATTAAATTTTGCGTAAAAAACGGATTTAGTGGCGCACGGACGTTGGAAATGTTGGAAAAGTGTTTCGGCACCGATTCTCTAAAAAAAACGGTCGTTTACCAGTGGCACGAGCGGTTCAGAAGTGGTCGTGAGTCAATCGAAGATGATGAACGCAGTGGCAGACCATCGACATCGAAAGTCGGTGAAAAAATTGATAAAGTAAAAGAAATGTTGGTCAATAACCGCAAATTAACCATCAGAGAAATAGCGGAGGACTTGAACATTGCCTATGGATCCGCCCAAGACATTGTGGTTAATGATTTGGGTTTCCGTCGTGTAGCAGCAAAGTTGGTGCCAAAAGACCTCAATTTCATGCAAAAAAGAGACCGTGTTGACGTCGCAAAAGACATGATTGGCGAGGCTGAATCCGATCCCACATTCATCAAAAGGATCATTACTGGAGACGAGACGTGGGTTTATGAGTACGACACGCAATCCAGACATCAGGCAAGTGAATGGCGTTCACCAAATGAGCCGAGACCAAAAAAACCACGTCGTTTTCAGTCAAAAAAGAAGGCAATGCTGACGGTTTTCATGGATTACAACGGTGTAGTGCATCATGAATTTTTGCCAGAAGGCCAGACAGTAAACAAAGAGTATTATTTGGGCGTTATGAGACGTTTGCGTGAAGCAATTCGCCGAAAGAGACCAGAAATGTGGGCAGAAAACTCGTGGATTTTGCACCATGATAACGCACCGTCGCACAGTGCTATCATTATTCGTAATTTTTTGACGAAAAATGCAACAAATACCATCCAACAGCCACCGAATTCACCTGATTTGGCTCCCTGTGACTACTTTCTGTTCAATCGAGTTAAAAAACCATTACGGGGAACGCGTTTTAGCAGCCGAGAGGAAGTAATGGAAAAATCGCAGGAAGCACTGATGGACATACCGAAAACCGAATATAAAAAATGTTTCGAGGATTGGATCAAGCGCTGGCATAAGTGTGTTGCAGTCGATGGGGATTACTTTGAAGGGGACAATATAGATTTAGATGAATAAACTTGTATTTTTAATTTTCTGAATAAATTCCGGGAAATTTTTGATCAAGGTAGTATATATATATATACACTATATTCCACTTGCCGGGCGGATGCTCTTAACCTGTATGATGTTGTATGAATTCTAACCACTGTCCTTTCCTCTTGTGTATTTTCTCCTTTGGTGGGTGAAACAGCCCCCTGACGCCATCTCTTGGCTAAAGAATCGGGGCGCTTGGCGACATATAAGACCCACGGATCTCAGGGTAAATTACATATCCTCGATAGCTCAAGTGGTTAAGAGCATCCGCCCGGCAAGTGGAAAGATCCGGTGTTCGAGTCCCGGTTGAGGAAATATTTTTACTCTTGTGATCCGTTCGATTCCGCCTTCCCCACCTCTATTGTGTTCGTCCTTTATACGTGTTCCTATCCCTTTTCCTTATATATGTTTCTGTATATATGAGTATATATATATATATATATATATATATATATATATATATATATATATATATATATATATATATAGGTATGAATAACATTAAACACTGTGTGAGGCGGTTGTTACTCAAATCCACGAGAGTATCGATAACTGACGTGCGCTTTCGGAGAGTGCCCACACTTGGGGCCGTCAATTACCGACAGAACCTCAAATAGAGTCACAGCACATTTTGCAACGACGGCTTCCTGATACTCAGCCATGGGCGCCTCTCTCAAAGGTATCCAATTCTTGAATGGCACGTGATGAAATGCCACCGTAACCCAAACTTCTTCACTTCGAGGAAGAAGTCACTCCGGACCCGATTCCTCGGTCCAGCAGCCACCCAATCCAGGGCACCATCTATTTCTAGTTCCATTAGTCACATCTCCATGGGGTCTGGTCCTATGACTTCTCCAAAGGGCCTTTAAATAGTTTTCACCAGGCATTATCAATAAGTTCCTGATGTGGAAATCACGAGCATCTATCTCATCGAACCAAATTTCAATGTCACAATAATCAACCGTCCCGTCACTTTCGGAATCGCTTGCGTTTAATGATTTTGTACAAGTCTATTCAAGCCCTGCGATACTTAATCTGTCCTTCTAAAACAATTCGCGATAAGGAAAATAAGTCAATTTGGTAAAATGGAATTTTTTTAAGTTGATTGCTTCTGATGAGAATCACACTTTAGCCAGACTGAATATTCGTGTCACAAGTATTTGACCTGTAAAAGTTCATTAAATGAGGATGTGCCTTTTCATTAATTCTAATCGCTACAACGAGTTGTCCTCTTTCCAAATTTATCTACTCTTGACGGAGACAACGTCGTGTATATCGACAAAATATTCAAAAGAGCAAGACCGAATCTAAATTCTATGACTGGGCTCTTCTTTAGTGCCATTCTCTAAAATGTGAATTTCTCCGGCATAAGGAGACAGATGCAACATTCCGTCTATTCCGAGTTCAGTGTATTGGACAAAAACAAGGAAATTCTAATAAATGTTGTGTTGCTATAATTACCTTTATTGTTCAAGCGACTCGGTAAAAATGACACATTTACATGGCCGGCGGATAGAACTGCAAATGACTTCTATAACATCAATTCTCTTCGTTTACCACGTAAGAATGTTGTATAGGAGTGTCAAGAGTATAGACTCCATGTGTCAAGTGTTTCTTCGTGGACAGGAGTGCGTTACATAATACAGAACTTATTTCGCGAATATTGTAAATTCGACAAATGGCACCACTGGCAATGCCTGTGCCACGTGCGTTCCTTGGCAACTATATCGGCGCCGGAAATTTACATGCAATGTGTTGACTATTTCACTGGCAAGATTAGATTTTGTTAAGTCTTCATCACTCAACAACATTGGATTTCACACGTTTCTTTACGATCCCCAGAGCCCACTTTCCCAGGCTTCTCCAGAAATGCAATGAAAGTCAGCAGAAAGTCATACGCCACGTAACACTGAGTCGGGGGAAGGCCGAGTGATGTTCGCACTGTGTTTGGCGTTGCGGAGAGATACCAAATGGCTAAACACTGCGTAACATGGTTTAAAAACAACAATAACGGCGCGAAAAGACACTTTTCATATTCGCCTTTTCCAACTGTAGACAGATATTGCCTATTTTAGTGAGTAAAAATAATTGCTTCTGTTTGAAAACCAATGCATTTACTTCCTCTGCGGTTCCTTTTTCATATATTGTGATCGCATGATATGGTTGCTAACACTTAAATCGATGGGATTTGACAGAATTTTTATAATTTACAAATGGATTTTTTGAGCTGTAGATGGGAGAAAGAAAGTCTCAAAAATATGGTCGAGAATAGCTGCGATATTCATTATTACCCAAATTGCGATTCCTTGATGACGCGAATATATGTAATATCAATTGTCGAATGTTCGAAAAATTGCATAAAATCGAACCCCTTCGTGTAGATAATATCAGAACTGACAACGAGGTGATACGTTTCCTAAACACACGAAGGTAGCTCAATTAACACTGAGGTTAGCTTATATTTAGTTTGGTTCGGAAACGTGGTTTTTATTGCAAGAGGTTGAGCATAGAGTGGAGGTTTTTGGGTTGGAGAAGAACTCGTAAAATAATAGTTAGAGAGGAAAACTAACGGTGAGGTTTTAAATGCGATGCGGGAAGAGAAGAAGATCCTAGGTGAAATTTTGAGAAGCCGGAAAAATTGTATTGTTGTTGGGAGTTGAAAGGAGTCAGAACTAAGGGAGGTATGAGGGAGAAGAGAGCATGAAGGAGGGCAGGAGGTGTGAAGAACTGAAGAATCAGAATATGGCAACAATGGCAAAATCAGACATTTCCGGCCCAATGCCACTAACTCATTCGGGGAGTCTCTCAAGGAGACGCGGAGGACCGATGTGTCGTCCAGAACGACTGATTCGTTCATGCCCTCAGGCAATCCCATCTCTTGTACAAGATGGACGCATTTCTGGTTGCTATAACTACATGGGATATTGAGCATTGGCACAAAGAAAGGAGAAGACCCTCCCACCGTGGATTGTGATTTCCTAACTCCTTACTAGGACCAATTTGGAATGAGTAGTTCCAACCTCATCTGTTTAATTCGAATTGATTGACTCGATGTAAAACAATAATTTAGTCTAGAGAAATGCCACAAAATAATTAACCCACAATTTTTGTGAGAGCCTGTCTAAAATCTACCTTTAATGAGTAGCATTAATGCTTGTGAGTTATTAATGAGTAAGTTCTGATAGGCAAGGGATTACGAACACTTTTGAGTAGACATAAAGACAATACACTTTCAACCACTTAGTTTGGGTGAACGTCCACTGGTGCACTGTATCAGATAAAATTATCCGACGGCGTAGCACAGAAGCGGGGATTGGACGGCGGAGGAAGCTCCTGAAGCCAACATGGGTACGTGACTTGCAGCAGATCTGTCGCAACGGTAGCTCCACCGACCTGCCTACCGCAGGGCTCCGTACCAATGAGCGTCTCCCAACGCACATGCCGAGCGGCCAGCGCGGCTCATTTCACGAGGCGCTCATGTTATGAAATAGTACTCCTAAGTATTGCAGAGTCACGTGCTTTTCTCCCCGCACTTTCGTAACTCCTGAGGTCCGGTATCCCTAGAGATACGAGAATGGAGAGGAAATGAAGGGACAACCGCCCCAGGCCTGCCTTATGCATCAACGCTGGATGAAATTACGTGACGAGGCTTTGATATTTGAAATTACGCGGAGAAAATGCATCCATCCAGCGTCCCTCTTCCATTCCGAAAGAAATAAGAAAATGCGAAATGGACTGGTGGATTTTCCTCTGCTATCATGCTCTAATTTTCAATACGTTTGCTCTCGTTGCAATCTGAGTGGCGATTAGGCAATTTGGACAACATCTGTATGTTATTATAATCTGGTAAATTTATTAATACTGTTATAACTTCTTTCCATGTGTAATACTGGGAACTACTTGCATGTTTAAGAATATCGTTGGGATATCGCTAAATTAAAAGCGGTTACTTTCATAGCAGACAAAAAAAGAATTCTAATTAATATTGAAGATTCCTCTCCTATCATATTCCTTGATATACATAGATTGAAATTATGGCTCTCGAGTGTTCTGTTGATTTCGCACGTGGTTGACACCCTGGGCTACTAGGATTTATGATTACCATTAGGGGAGACTAGCGATAGTTGAGGTCATTTGGGATAGGTGAATAATTTGGTCTAGGTAGGATTTTCAGGCAATCAAGGAATAGGTAGGAAAGTGGAGGGAAACCCGTCGTCGACATTAGCCCTATTCTTAACTAAAGACGCTCAGAGATCAACAACTGCACTTCCCATTAGGCGGGCGTTGCTTTTCACTTGAAGGGCTCCTTGTGTGGCGAGCACGTTGGGATTCTAGGAGTCGTGACTTCATCGGTCAATGGTTTTGGAGATGCCTGTCAGTAACGTGACAAGGAAGGACGTTCGCGGATTTTATCTTAAGACCACAAGGTTCATTTTAATACCATCGTGAAGGGTTAAGTGTTAAAACTTCTGGAATACATAATTTTGACTGTCTGGTACTTTCCACGACATTGGGAACCTCTGAAAGCAGCTCAGCGTCTTCGAAGTTTGCCTGACAATCGGCACGGAACCACCCCGTATCCAGATTCGACCAAGAACGCGCGATATCAGAAATATGGACGGTTTCGAGAAAAGAGAACATTCCCCCTGTAAATTTAAAATTTTCCTAAGCTGTAAATCTATTGTTCATAAGATTAGTTGACTCCACAGAATTTTTAGTTCTCCACCTGTTCTACTTTTACGCACTTGCCGTTAATTTATATAAATTATTCGAATGTCACGTTGATTAAAGAGCTTCGCCATTTCCTTATGGCGATTAAATAATTTCAGCAGAATTATGGATTCAATTTCTTGTCGGAAGAATTAACTCCCACTTTTGACCACGAACGACCGATGGAAAATGTTTCCTCTCTCTTTCGCTTAACGTAAGCATATTAAAATGAAATTATTGACTTTGTAATTCCACAAACTTAATTTAAAAAATACGACCCAGGTTTCGACATTGAACGTCATCATCAGGTGGTCCTCATAGAAGCAAACTTGGTATATATCCCTTCTGATCGGGGGAGGGGAGGGGGTTGGTTAGAGAGGGAGGAAGGTGTCAAAAGGTTAAAATGTAGCTGGGAGGATAAATCAAGTGTGTGGAATTACAGTCAATAATGTCATTCCACTTCAACATGTTACGCAAATTCCATAAAGTTACACCGGAGACAACAAATGTTAATGTAAGCATATTGTATTGTTAGTTGCAGAGGAGTTCTGTTTACACTGCTACTGCAGTAGTTGAAATTTTGATAAAAATCGAAAACTTAAGATTCTCTCGTCCAAAGTTGATACTAGTTTCTAAATGTTGACAAACATAATTCGTGCTTTCTTAATTGTGCAATGTTCACTAAATTGGAATATAAATTAATTCACTGGACTGGAATATATGTGTTCTTGCTTTTGTCATTCTTGTTATGGCCAATGGTTAGCGGTAATTGATGAATGTTGCACACTTTAATTGGTGTAATAGTTGAAGAAGTTGATACTTTTAAAAAAGGTACTAGGATAGTTGAAGATATTAAAAGGCGTGGAATGGCCAAAGAAAATGCGTTGATAATATGAGGAGTACATGAAAGAATTGATGCTTTTCTAACGCTGCAAAATTGGCGGTGAATAACAGAATTCTTTTCCCCAGGCTATAACTATCTCAAAGGAAAGGGAACTCGAGTATGCCAGTGCCCTCACTCAACACAGTGGGCACTCGAGGAATGTGTGCGACAGAAGAGAAGAGATGATGTGAGAAGAAGGAGGTCATGTAAGCATGCGGATTGGAGACACGGTCATAGTCAAGTCGAAGAAATGCAATTCTTTGACCGTGGTTTGGTCTCATTGAGAGATTGGATGACTTCGATCTCCACTGATGTACGTAAAAGTATAACGTTTGAGGGGAGGGCTTGTAGGAAAAAGAAGACATGTGGCTCAAGAGACCCTCAAGATGAGAGATATTAGAAGACTCAGAGAAGATAAGAGCGTCCATCAAACAAATGCTCGAATGACTGGGAAAGACAAAAAAGAAGTATTCGCAACCGAGTAATACGGAATAATTTACTGAAACGGTGTTTCCTGAATAAAACTTAAAATTAGGCTTTTTTTGGCTCAGTCTAAAGGGAACGCGGTGAACGGTAATTTATGAGAACCAAGTTTTTTTCTTATGATAAACATCTTAGCGGATAATCTTATCCTTTCGATCATTTAAACAGCTCGATTGGCATGCAAGTACTCACACTTATAGAATTGTGATGAATTTTAGCCCTAATTGGTATAATAATTAACGGTCTAAAAAATCTCAAAGGGGTCAAATATCTTAATTGGGACGCTTGATTTTTTTCGATGAATGAATACTTGAATGATTACTATTGATTAATAAATGCGTTCTTGTGACGCTGTGGGTTGAATTTATTTTTTTCCTGACCTGCGACAAAAAAATTCTGGTGGGCATGACGACGCCGTGGATCAACACAATACAATAAACCCTGCCCTACTTCTCGGCCTATCACTAGTGATCCGGATTCTCCGCCTGCTATTCTTATCTATGCAGTCCTTTAGACTCGTATATCTTTCATAATACTCTTATTAGCCAAGGTCTCTAACTCCTCTTCCATTTCTCAAACCGTTTCCAGGGAATATTATCCTCCGGAAGGCACTACCAGTTGCTACGCTGAGCCCATATCCTTACCAATCCCTCTTCCTCCTCGATGAAATGCAGTTTTCTTTCAGCTTTATCCTTAGCATCGTCCACGGAGAATACAAAACAGGGCTAACATCCCCTGAATATGACGTCAAAAGTGAGATGGCATTTGTTCTCACAAACACATGACACAAACGTGAATCCACTTATGTTTGTCAAAATACCTCGCAACAAAACAGTATCAACAGGACTTGAGGCATGATATGAACCATGAACACAGTAATCAACGCGAAGGTCGGTTTGGTAGGTGATGGTAGAGTTCACCCAGTACTAAGCCCTATACGGCGTGTAAATTCACACATCAGGGTCCTTTCCCTGTGCCGGTTATGGTTTCTAAGAAAGACCTGGTACCCGAAAATCCCTTCAGCTTGGGTGGAGCTGCAGGTGCCCAGAGTGCCTTGCCCGGGAATCGATCCCGGGACCCTCCGGTCAGCAGTCCAACGCACTACCCCCTGGACTACCGCGATCCCTGCATGATTCATGCACATATATTCAATTCTAGATCTTGTTTTCAACACTGAACTCGGCATCTTGTGTTCCTTTCACCTAATTAACCGAACGGATCTTTATTTGAACATTTAATGTCTACATTAATTAAAATCAAATAAAAATATGAAATCAACCAGATACGATTTGTGAGGAAAAATTTAGGTCAATTATTAATAGAGTCAGTAATGATGGCGACAGAAGTAGGAAAACATTCCAATCCATTCTAATTTTTTGTGAACTAACAAGAAAACTGAAGGTTACCTAAGTCTATCGAAAGAACGATGGCATTTATTTTCTCGCTTACTTTGAGTTAAAATCGCTTAGATTTATTATTATAATAATTTATAGTATTCATTCTTATTCATAATGAAAAGTTGGACTCTTAAAAATAAAATGTTTCTTCATAATAGTAAACTCTGACTACCGACTGTTCAACTAGGCTCTATTATTACCACCATCTTGACTACATTTCCGATTATTTGTCTTTTCAATCAAAACAATCACCACCATTTTAACGGCGGTGTGACCTCCAGTGTAATTATCATACACTCGGAAATGACATTTCTGCTACTTACCCGCTTATGCTGAGATTGATATAGATCCTTAAGCAGGAGATACATGACGTAATCCTGCGAGGAAAAATATCCTGTGAGATTATGAGTGGCATTTATTCCAAGAAAGATTCTTCAGAATATTCGTGGAAATATGTTTGGGTCACATTCCTTCGAAGCACATTTTTTCTATGTCAGCAATTTATCAGTCTGTATTGCTCCAAGCATTCTATAATGGTAACGCGTGCCTCCTTTCCTGATCCAGGGAACATCCCTTCAGGAATTCAACTCTTCTGGGGGAAAAACAACTCAATCTGATAAGGAAACATGATTAACGCCCTGAAGTGAACAGACAATCGCAAACATCCCTGCTTCGGAAAACCTTCCACTTGGATGAAGCTGGGATGGCATGCATGCCACAAACTATGGTTTTCAGTTTGGCGAATACGATGATCAAATGCATTCAGGTTATGAAGGATTTTTCATGGACGATACACTTACAAGCGTACGTGGGTGATTCGCATACCAGCGTAAAATGGGTGATATAGGCGTCCACGCGTGCGCATAGTTTTCAAACGGTTTAATTTTAAATGCTGTGGCTAGGTTATAAGTTCCCTGGACGTGACTGCCCTCAGCGACGAAAGACGGAGGTTCCCCTTCCAGATGGAAGATTCTAACGGGAGCATGCCTTAATTAATCCACCACAAGGAACAAAGGCGGCAAACGGTTTTGTATAGCCATTCCTTTTCTGAAAGAGTTCCAAATTTTGAGAGGACGGCCATTATAATCTGAATTCTGCTCTTTTGACAATGCGTCTATATAAAACACCTCAAAATGAAGCCAAGCCCACGAAGCAGCCCAGATTACATTCGCCTCCGATCTCTCCTTCCTTCCCTACATCATTCAAGACACGCTGATGATCGCTCGCCCTTGGATAACACACTCCATTCCCAATCGCGCACCTCACGAGCTATCGCTCGAGCACAGTCCGCACAGCCCGACGGAAGGATCCGTCGATGACGTGCGTCTAGGAAGAAACCTCGCATCAACAGAGCCATAATCCGCCAACGCCTTAACTGAAACAAACCTCGGGCATTGCGCGAGTGAGTCTTAGCGCGGGTTTGAGCTATTGCCCCAGAAAATAGTTTTAAACCTATTTTTAAGCATAGGAGCGCTATTTATAGTTTGTTCATTGAAGCAGAATGTTTCCGCTGCTGCGTATCATTGATAGCAAACTTGCCATACTAAGATGAAGCAAATTCAATTGATCATTAACGAAAACAAAATGCCAAAAGGTGATATAAGTAGATAACTTAAAATACGATCTAAAATACCTCTGCTTTGAGGGTGTAGGTTAAATCTTTCGGCATTCATGTTTCTATTGTCTGAATTGTCCTCTGTTTGAGTTGACGGCGGCAAGACCTCTCGCGGATGTGGTGAGCGCAGCAACCATTTCTTGTCGTCGCGAGGGGGGGAGGGGAGAGGTGCTGCTTAAGGCTCTCCTGGCTTCTTGTCGCGGGGACTGAAATAGTCACGCCCACCGATGGAAATTAACCACGCTGAAGGCCATTAAGCAATTTTATGCAGTTGTAAAATTTTACTCTTTCATAAAAAATGTGTTCGGTTCCTTTTCAAAATTAGAAACGCCATTTCTCTGAGTAAACGAGTACATTAATTCTAATAATGTATTGAAATTTTCTAGGACTTATTGTTTAGTTACCTGGCTAAAGGAGAAATAGCATTAAAAATTCTTTTTTGAACAGTTCTCCGTGATAATGTTCTCCATTCTAAAACATATTACTCCATTTACCTTATTATTTGTGCAACATGTGTGTATTTTCTAGCATTCTAGTCATTTATATGAAAGCTGTATCCGAGTGTAGAAAAAATATATATATATATAGGGTCGCGGTAGTGCAGTGGGTAGAGCGTTGGACTGCTGACCGGAAGGTCCCAGGTTCGATTCCCGGTCAAGGTACTCTGGGGACCTGCAGCTCCACCAAAGCTAAAGTGATTTTTCGGGTACCAGGTCTTCCTGGGAAATCATAACCGGCACAGGGAAAGGAACTGGCCCCCCGACCCTAATGTGTGAATTTTAACACGCCGTATAGGGTTTAGTACTGGGTGAACTCTACCATCACCTACTAAACCGCCTTCGGGTTGATTACTGTGTTTATGGTTGTCTGTGATATATATATAAAACACATATCACAGACAACCATAAACACAGAGTGTTCTGCTGTGCTTGCCCTTTATATGTGTTCCTATCGCTTAAATGATTATAGTATTAGTATATATATACTAATTATATATATTATTATTAGGTAATCTACCGGTTAAGGTAGGTTTTTGGATGGACAAAATTACTAATTCAACAATTTGTGGCCCCTAGCAAAACACAACATCCCACTCTACATCAGGTCCCTCTTCATCTCTGAGTACTTTCTTCCTCCCTTCATCCCGTCCTACATCCCTATCCTGTTCCTTCCCTTTCCTCGTGTGCCTAACATTCTCCCCTCAATCACAGTCTTCAACATCCCACAGCCGGTCAGTACACCCTTCATCTACTTTTCCTGCTTCCATAGGATTTCTCCCAACAAACTCCTCTCTTCGCCCACCATACCAAGAACTTCCTCATATGTTTTCTTCTATGTCCATTTCACCTTCTGCATTCTTCTCCAGACCCACATTTCAAAAGCCTCTGTCTACGTCTATCCTCCTGCTTCAATGACCACGTTTCCGCGCCGTACATAGCTACGCTCCATATCAAAGTTTTTACGCGTCTTTTCTTAGCATCCTTACTCAACATCCTCGTCATCAACTCCCACCTCCTTGTGAAAGCCTCTTTGCCTAGCGCAATTCTTTTCCTTACATCCCTACTACTTTCACCGTGTTGGTCCAAAACAATACCGAAAAACGTAAACTATTCTACCTGCTCCAGTTTTTGCCCTCCTATTTTAAAACTGAGCGTAGACTTTTTCTTTCTAGAAAATCGCATAACCTTTGTTTCATTAATATTGATTCTCTTCCCATACCTGTCGCACTGAATTTCCAATTCATTAAGCAATGCTTGCAACCCCTTGGCTGACTGACAAAGTAAAGCTTGGTCATCAGCAAACCTAACTGATTTTACGAATTCCCTGCCCACTTTCATTCCTACGTCCAGTTCTTCCCATGCCTCTTTGATCATTTCCTCTGCATACAGGTTGAACAGCTACGGTGATAATGGGCAGCCCTGCCTTGCACCTCTTCCTAACACTGCCCATCCGGACTCCCCGTTCCCCACTCGCACCGGAGCAGTCTGAGACATGTACAGGTTGCGGATTAGCCTCCTGTCCCTCCCATCTATTCCTATTTTCTTCAACATACTCATTAGTTTTTCCCAATTCACTCTATCAAACGCTTTTTTGAAATCTACGAAACAGGCGAATACCTCCTCGTTGTGTTCTATATTCCTCTCGATTAATAATCTCATTACTGCAATGGCATCACGCGTACATCTCCCCTTCCTAAACCCAAACTGATCATCCCCTAAGTAATCATTTGCCCTACTCTCTATCCTTTCGTTTATGATCCTAAGAACAACTTTAGCTGCGTGGGATATCAAACTAATTGTCCTGTAGTCCTCACATGACGTGGCCTTTACCTTTTTCGGAATAGGAACTAAAACTGATCTCACGAAGTCTTCCGGCAAAATTCCCTCCTCATAAATACTACGGATCAGCCCATATAACCTCTTCCTCCCACATTTTCCTAAGCATTTTAAAAGTTCCACGGGAATGTTATCCACCCCAACAGCCTTATTTAGTTTCATCTCCCTTAATGCCCTTTCTATCTCATTGTCTAGTATGCCTGGACCTAAGCTTTCTTCCTCTACGTCATTTTCTTTTTCAATGTCTAACTTTGTTGGTCTGAGTTCTTTACCATACAGTTCTTCTATATACTCCTTCCATCTCTCTTGGATCTTTCCTGCGTCAACTATTACCTTACCCGCCTTATCTCTAACTGTTAGCATAGCTCTTCCTTTCTTACTTCCCGATAAAGATTTAACTTTGCTGTAGAGCGCACCGATTTCACCCTTCCTCTGCAGACTTTCCATATCCTCGCACTGCGTCTTCCACCATACTTCCTTTGCTTTATTTGTTGCCTGCCTCAATTTATTGTTCAATTCTTTGTACTTCATTTTGCCTAATTCTGTATTGACATTCTTCCATTTTCGCCGCTCATCCATCTTTGTAATCATCTCATCCGTGATCCATGGTTTCCTAGTCCTTTTAGCGTTAACGGTTCCAATAGTGTCTTTTGCGGCTTTATACAACCCTTTCTTGATACATTCCCATTTTTCTTTGATAGTACTTATCTCTTTACCATCCTCCATGATTTCCTCTACCGCCTGTTTGTATTCCTTCCTTTTCAAACCATTTAATGCTTCTACATTCAATTTTCTAACCCGCCGCTCCTGCCTTATATTTTTGAAACTGACGCTACATTTCATGACAACTAAATTGTGGTCAGATTACGCATCCGCTCCCGGGAAGCTGTGCGAATTTATCACACTGTTCCTAAACCTGTGTCTAACCAGGATATAATCTAGCTGATATCTTCCTGAGTCACCTGGAATTTTCCATGTATACCTGTGTCTTTCGTGGTGTCTAAACCAAGTGTTGGTGATGACTAACCCCTGTCTCCTGCAGAACTCAACTGCTTTCTCCCCGCGGTCATTCCTCATGCCTAATCCGTAGTCCCCCAACTCGTCACCATCTGTTCCTTCGCCTACCGTCGCATTCCAATCCCCCATCACTATCAAATGTTTCCCTGCAGGAACACACGCGATTATGTCCTCTAACTGATCGTATATCCTATCCTATATACGAGGGTCATCCGGAAAGTAGTACCCGTTCGTGCCGCATGAAGTGCTGACGACGCGAGTAGCCGCTGGACGAGGTCAGATAGCTTCAGTGGCTTGTCTGCCTTCTCTGAGCCAAGTTGCGTGACGCTAGCATTGCCTGTGTTGTTTCTGTGATTGTTTACAATGTTTAAAAAAATTGAGAACGCCGCCAGTTGTGAAGTGAGGGCAGTGATTAAATTCCTCAATGCAAGAAACGTTCGCCCATGTGATATTCATCGCCAATTAAAGGAGGTGTATGGAGACAATGTAATGGACGAGTCGTCTGTTCGGCGGTGGTGTCGCAACTTCAACATGGGGAGGGGGAACACACACGACGATGAGCGTTCGGAGAGACCGTCTGTCATTACAGACCAACTGGTGAGCTCAGTTGACGAATTCGTGAGGAACGATCGGCGCGTCACAATTGATGACATCTGTGAGCATTTTCCCAATGTTTCTCGAACAATTGTTCATGAAATTGTTAAACACCATCTGCGTTATGCAAAAATTTGTGCAAGATGGGTCCCTCGCGTATCTCAATGAGCTGGCGGCGAAGGACTATGCAGCAGGAATACAGAAACTTGTCACACGTTATGACAAATGCCTTAATTTGCTTGGAGATTATGTTGAGAAGTAGTTTAAAGTATCCTCTTTCAAATAAAATTTTTTATGTTTGTTAATATTTACTTTTGTGTCTTTAATTCACGAACGGGTACTACTTTCCGGATGACCCTCGTATATTCAAGGCACAGGGAAAGGAACTACTAGCCTTAGTACTGGGTGAACGCAATCATCACCTACCAAACCGACCTTCGGGTTGATTTTTTGTGTTTATGATACATATATATTCTCATGATTATTATTATTAAAAATACACATGTGCTGATAGACATTGTCAGGTGGCACACAAGTCCCGAATAATTGCAAAAGATAGTCCATAAAACCAGACTTAAAAACACAAATCTCTTTGACAAAACAAGTGGATCCCCATCCCATTTACAGCATATATGACTATATATATGTATATAGTCATCCGATACCGGCACAAATATAGTTGGGCAGCACTATGAACTGTATGAGTGACAGTAATGAAGAAGCAATCATCGCTAAGAGTATAGGAGAACACTGGAGAGGATATAAATCATCACCACTGCATTAGTAGCTGGAAATACACCTTAACTCGCAAGGAGCACTAAATCTGGTTTCGGAAACCAAGCACTCGCGAAAAGGGCAAATACATTATAAATACCACCATAGAAGACCATCTACAGCCATTATTCTGCAGAACGTCACTCCGTAGAAGTTGGAACACTGCTTCATTATGTGCGGGAGGTACTGGATTCAACTGCTAAATTCATATTTTTCCTAAATATTTCGACTTAGTTTCGCACAATAACAGTCGACAATGACATACCACGGTGTAGGAACACTGTTTATGACCATCTCATTGTCTCTGACAGTGTCATGTAGTCGCATAGCCATGTAAACTTTCATGTAATAATTGAAACTGAAAATGAAATTATTCGCAATAAGTTCCATGTAACACAAAAGGAACACAATGGTAACGTAATGCCTCGTGTTTGTGTTTACTGAAATCTACGTATAGGGAGTAATGCTTACAGAGAAATAATTCCTTTATATTTTTATGCATCCATTTTGTAAAGAAAGATATTCCTACTCTTTTTCAACCACGCCTGATGAATTTCGGATCATTCCGACCTCATATCAAGCTAAATAACAAGAGAAAACGGTGTCTTTTCAAATTCAAACGTTACAAAAATGGGCTTTTAAAACGTGATAAAATTTATTAATAGAATCCGGAGTCTATTTATATCAATGATCTAATAAACACAGCAGCTGTTCCTTGTTCAGCTTTTCAAATATTGCCCCAGTTGCGAACCGTTGTTCAGTCGGCATTCCATTCGACTCTTTTAAATCAGGTATTTATACTATTCCGAGTCGGGTCTTTTAAATTACTCCCATTATAATGGCTATACTTATTCCACTCTAAATCACCCGTGCAGCGGACGATCCTTAAAAACCTCCGCCGAGAAAGAAACTCCAGACGTCATCATTTCAAGAAAATAAAAATATTCCTGTTTATTCGTTCCTTCTTCCACTCAGCCCATCTCCTCCCCATCACCCTTGCCCTCCTCTCTCAACGCTCGCAGTCAAAGCGATCACTCTAGCTGAGCCAAGAGGACCTCCCCCGCATCGAAGCAATTAACCCCCCTTCACTGCCTCCGCCCAATTACAACTACGACCGCCGCTACTCGCTGGTTGCGTGGGCGGAGAGCTCGCTTGCCTGCGCGACACGCTTCCTGTTTCGCCTCCCCATATTTCATAACTCATCGCAATCCGGGAGTCTCCACTTTACACGAGGACGAGTACTCGCTCTGGTATTTCGCACCCCGCCAATGTTCCCGCGAAGGTCAATTTTTTTTAAGGACCTCGGGACGGAATCTCGTGCGAAATGCCTCGGACCGAGCGAAGCCGCTCCATCGAGCCGGGAACACAAGGAGCGTCGCTGCGACTGTGAACTCACGCTGATCGAGAAGGAAACGTAGCAAGGGAATTCTATGTCCATTCGCCGATAAACGCGCAAGCGGATATATAAGTTGATGTGGATACAGTGTTTACTTTCACTGACTGAGTGGTCCGTTCTGTCGTTATCGTTCGTTGAACTAGTTCAAAATACTATTTGGCATTTATATTGGAAATGCTCGTCATTTGACGAAAATGCACGCACGCGAGAGAGAAGTTGCATTTAGCCAAATGCCACCGCACAGTAAAAGTCCTCTCCCCTTGCCCTTTCCATCAATATTTCAATATTTACTCCTGGCATTGGAATAAACGAATGTGGTGTGGTGCTCAAGTCACATTAAATGCCGTTTCACTCCGAATTCATCTTCAGTTTAGCTTTTCCATCTACCTGCATTTGTTTTGATGGAATTCTTTTTCTCGTGAATGTACGTGATGATTTCACTGTTGTAGCTTTATGAAGGCAAAGGCAAAGTTATATTGATAGCATTCTGTTGCATTCACTGACTACGTCAATACGCGCAAACGCAAAATTCCGCTATTTTTACTGATGAAAGTTGTGAATGCATAAAATTTTGAAAGCGTAAGCTAACTCATGACTGATCTGGTCTTCCAACGGGTATCGGTAGTAGTAACCAATCAATTCTTATGAAAACCAAACGTGACCACAATTCTGGTAGTAGATGATTGATTATTTTTAATGACTATCGGAAAAGGAAGGAGAAAAGAGAAAAGGAGCTTTAAAGTTGTGAAGACTTCGTTATAAGGTCTAAGCACTCCCCACAACTCTTTGATTTCACGAGCTTGTCAATTGTTCTTTCGGTTTAAAACAATTATGACAAAATGAGAGGATATGCTGCAATTCGATTTGGAGACGATATATCTTTTTAGAACTATCTTGCATTTGGCTCCAGGTTCATAGATCTATGGAGGGTCTAATATTTACTTTTTCCATCTCATGAATGCTGTATAGCGCTGACGGTGAGATTCCTGACCAAAAGATACATCGGGGAGTACGACCACCAGTCAGGTAAGGATATGATGGTGCTGATTTGGCGGTAAAGTCAAGGGAGAATGAGAAATAATCTAAGTCGGATCATCTGTATTATTTGACAAAATCTGTTGATCACTTTGCTCGTTCAGATACCCCCGCATAGGAGCTCCGTCGGTCATCGCCAACACTAATTCTTATGAATAGATATTGACTGAATATTTTAGTGTTTTTCTATTCAAGTTAGTGAGGTGATTGAGTATAACATATTTTTCTATTAACATGTTCTTTTTGGGTGTCTAATGAATTAATTGCGCAAAAAGGAACATGCATAAAACAGTTCCATCTCAGAAGTCTTTGAGCGGGAGATGTTACGCTGCTTGTTCCGATGCCCGCTGCAATTGTACGCAGACGATATGAGATCCTAGATACATTGAATATCAACCTGGAAACCGAATTTACAAAGAAAACACTAAATGTCATCTTCCTCTATTCTTCTACAGAATTTTCTGCCATCGACCATAGATTGTCTCCTTCAAATTAAGCTTAAGATCAGATCTTCGGAAGTACCTCCCATTATTCGAGTTTCTTTTCTAAATGTCCCTTCATGGAATTATAAGACGCAATATCATCTACAAATAAGATTGCTTTGTTCAAATAATTATAGATACTGTAAAAAGTATTATAAAAAAGATAAAATCATGTTTACGAACAATTTCCAGTATTCTATGTCATTTTTTACCCAACACGCGTTCTAAAATATTATAATTACTGAAAATTTTGCACAAAACTTTGTATAGCACCTTTTACAGGCATAGATAAAATAAAAAAATAGTAATGATAGTGTGCCCGAGTCAAGAGCAATATTGCATACCTAAGAAATGTAATGGCGAGCTTTGCTAGAGCTTGACCAAAGTGATTTGTTTTTTTTACTCCTTTTAGAAACATTCGCATATGTCATTTCGGTGGCATGCATTTCAACGTAATCCCCAATACTATTTTCGGAATAATTTATCTGTTTGTTCGCTGGGACTCGATGCGAGTAGTCTATACCCTCATTAACTTGAGAAACAATAAATATTTACATAAAAATAACCACCGAGTTGATATTTTTAAAACAAGGGCGTACTATAAATCAACTGCTGTAGACCTTTCGTTTCGGGGTGCTCTTGGTAGCAGTTGGCTTCCCAACTATTTCGTCACACTTCGTCATTTAAGGGTAATATAAGCAGCCCTGTGGCGCGACCTTTGCTGGCGCGCTACTGCTACCCATAAAACAATTTCTCACTTCAGCACTGTTCGCGACCACTCCAATGGTTTGCGACAGCGACAAGAATAGCTTTACGCACGTTGGAGTGATGCAGCGTCTTTCGAAGATCAGTGATGGAATAGTTGTTAGCCATCGCGTAGACGATGATGAAGCGTGAGAATCATTACGATCCCTGATCGTGTTTCCCTCTCCTTTCGAGAGTGGTTTCTTTGACTTTTTGCGAATAAGTGATTTCCTTTTCCCAGGAAATAAATGACCAACGAAAGCAATTCATCTGAAACTAAATGCTAACTTTGATCGGAATCGATGCCATAGCGGAAATTCCGGAGGCCTTAGCAGTACTTAGGAATACGAGATGGAAATGAGGCCCAGGGTCGTACTAAAAGGCCCACAGAAGCCATTAATATCGACAGATTTTGTAAGGGTTTTCCCTAAATAGTGATTTGTACAAGTTTAAATACAAATACTGAACTGGTAACGAGGCAGAGGATTAAGGACAGAAAAAAGACCACCCTAACTACTGACTGGAAGTCATAAATTTTCAACAAAGGCATAATTTTTCTATGATAAAACAGCACCCGCTACCCTGACCAAGATCATTGTAAAGTTCGGGAGAAAAAGGCCAGTTCCAGTAAAACTAGGGAATGAATGGACAAATAAGTCACTGGCTACTCAAAGAGTTAGCTTCACGAGTCAGCAACATTGCTCATCCTAGAAAATGATCGCTTGCCTTTCAAAAAAGTCATAAAATCAACTAATAACCTAAATAATAGTAAATTGTGATGAACAGACTATGCAGGGGAAGTATAAAATGGCTCCGAGGTTCTTGCAAGGGCGCCATTATTGTTCATTCTTCAGTTTGGCCTGCTACAATGTACCTGACGACTTAATTGAATGATGAGAGTTGACATATTGAAATTTCATCAACTAATATCCTCGAGCTAACTTAATATTCGAAGTAAATTACACAGATTTCAATTTTAATCATAAGCTTGGCTTTCGCAGCGTCGATATCTGCAAGTTTTCAGCAGCCACTGCGTCTTTTGCATTAACGCCGTTCCATTTTCCGCAACAGTGGCAGGCCACGTCATCAGGAACAAATAAAAATGAAGTTAATTGGCATCTGCAAAAGATATAACGGCGTCGATGCTCAAGACACAGAAGCTATCGAAACTGTTTTCAAAAAACATTGAATCAAAACTCTTGGCTGTGTTTTGGTCACCTCGCTAAGTTGCTTTGATTCCTGACAAATATAACAAAGAAAATTAAATCTGCCAAATAATCATTTGGAAAGATATTTATTTTTCATTTTCTTTACAGAGAATAGGTACAAACATGAAGTTCTCGTCGACGGTGAGCCCGTGCTGTTCGAGATCCTCGACACTTGCCCTAAGGTAAGCGCGCTCGAGTACAGTAAGAACACCATAACAAATGGAACGTAAACTGAAACATCTGAAAATCAACGGTAAACGAAATAAATTTACGTAAAACTTAATCTATTGTTTTACCCGTGGAGACTTTAAGGCGCCATTTGAACGAAAAAAGCTCTTCGGGTATGAATTTGTGGCCCTTAGAAGAAGAAGGATTTTGATAAAGTATTTCCCGAGGCAAGATAGTTTATTGAAGATCATAATTAAATGAAACGTGGAGGGGAAGAACGACAGAGTAAGGACAAGGACGAACTATTAGAAGCAGTCAATGAAAATGTCAGAAAAAGGAACCTTGAGGGAAATAAGAGATTGGTATGGAAAAGAATACATATTGGAGAGCTGCTACATACCAATCTTCGGATTGATAAACCGTCATGATGAGAATGAATTTTATGAGTGATTTTTTCCTCTAGTTCACATTTTCGCCAAGCATAGCCATTCAAGACATCCAATACTATACTTTATTGAATATTATCAAGAGAAAGTTCTCGGCAGTTTATTAAGTGCTGATCCATAATTCTGTTTTCTTGATGCATGGTTTTTTTGACCGAGTCTGCTAATGCAATGTCATTTTTTCTATTGGCAACATTTTGCCGCTAATGATTTCGATACAAAACCATTATAACGTTCTGTAAACAAGTTGGGAACTCAAGGTTACCTTTTTAGTTGCAATAGATTGGCTTCTTCTGTTAAAAACATGTCAACTCGGATTTCTCTCCGACCAAACATTCCTTAACACCTAACCTTCACCCTAATTATCATCCTAACCTTAATTTCGCCATAAACTCCAGCTTTCAGTCACCTCCCCAAATAACTGATACCAGGAAAAGCAGCCTAGGTCAGCTTTTCAAGTTCTTTATCTTACCTCGATACCCGTATTGAATTGGCTTTCTGTCAAGGGCCCTAAATAATTTCTCTTGATAGCTGACATGCATCTGAAAGCCGTATTCGAGTCCCTGCTCCTACCCGTCCATATCTTATTGTATTACAATAAATGTATTTCACAATTATCTGCAATTATTCCATTTTTTTCATTTGCTAATATTTTAAGAATCATAAATATTTTCCCCTGTATACATCTCTTCAGAAACATGGAATGCTAAAAATATAGGGATGCTTGGTGGAAGAATATATATGTATGTATGTATGTATATATATATATATATATATATATATATATATATATATATATACTACCTTGATCAAAACGTTCCCGGAATAACCACCGTGTGGCGCTCCCATCGTTCCGATTTTAGTTCTGTTTTTTTTGTTAAATTGGTACATCTGTTGTTGATATTCCCTTTAAATCTTAGTGTCATAACTTGACATTTGCAAAAGTTACGTAGCCAAGAGTACATCTATCTCTGTGTGTGTTGGCGATTTTTTACAATTTCAGAAATGGATTTAAATTTGCAACAACGAACTTGTATTAAATTTTGCGTAAAAAACGGATTTAGTGGCGCACGGACGTTGGAAATGTTGGAAAAGTGTTTCGGTACCGATTCTCTAAAAAAAACGGTCGTTTACCAGTGGCACGAGCGGTTCAGAAGTGGTCGTGAGTCAATCGAAGATGATGAACGCAGTGGCAGACCATCGACATCGAAAGTCGGTGAAAAAATTGATAAAGTAAAAGAAATGTTGGTCAATAACCGCAAATTAACCATCAGAGAAATAGCGGAGGACTTGAACATTGCCTATGGATCCGCCCAAGACATTGTGGTTAATGATTTGGGTTTCCGTCGTGTAGCATGCCAAAAGACCTCAATTTCATGCAAAAAAGAGACCGTGTTGACGTCGCAAAAGACATGATTTGCGAGGCTGAATCCGATCCCACATTCATCAAAAGGATCATTACTGGAGACGAGACGTGGGTTTATGAGTACGACACGCAATCCAGACATCAGGCAAGTGAATGGCGTTCACCAAATGAGCCGAGACCAAAAAAACCACGTCGTTTTCAGTCAAAAAAGAAGGCAATGCTGACGGTTTTCATGGATTACAACGGTGTAGTGCATCATGAATTTTTGCCAGAAGGCCAGACAGTAAACAAAGAGTATTATTTGGGCGTTATGAGACGTTTGCGTGAAGCAATTCGCCGAAAGAGACCAGAAATGTGGGCAGAAAACTCGTGGATTTTGCACCATGATAACGCACCGTCGCACAGTGCTATCATTATTCGTAATTTTTTGACGAAAAATGCAACAAATACCATCCAACAGCCACCGAATTCACCTGATTTGGCTCCCTGTGACTTCTTTCTGTTCAATCGAGTTAAAAAACCATTACGGGGAACGCGTTTTAGCAGCCGAGAGGAAGTAATGGAAAAATCGCAGGAAGCACTGATGGACATACCGAAAACCGAATATAAAAAATGTTTCGAGGATTGGATCAAGCGCTGGCATAAGTGTGTTGCAGTCGATGGGGATTACTTTGAAGGGGACAATATAGATTTAGATGAATAAACTTGTATTTTTAATTTTCTGAATAAATTCCGGGAAATTTTTGATCAAGGTAGTATATATATATATATATATATACAGGGTTCGTCCGGAAAATAAGTGTACCGATTTTTTCCCGCCGCTCCAAGCGCGCCCAGCACCGCTCTGACGGGCTGCGATTGGAGGGGGGTATTTTGGCAAGCGACGCTGAAAAAGGCAGTCAGCTCTGAGCTGTGGTGTAGTGAGGAGCTCTGTTAACGCGAACCTCCACGCTCGACCCACGTCACGGAACGCGATGCCGAAGTTTTTGGAGCAGCGTTATTCCATCAAATTTGCGGTAAAGCTTGGGAAATCGTCTACCGAAACTGTCGGTATGATTAACCAGGCGTACGGGGAGTCAGCCATGTCCAGAAACATGATCTTTCGGTGGCACAAGATGTTCGTGGAGGGCAGAGAAGAGGTCGACGATGAACCACGGCCTGGACGCCCATCAACGACACTCACCGACGAAAATGTGCGAAAAGTTCGCGATGCACTGAACTCTGATCGTCGTCTTAGTGTTCGGATGATAGCAGAGCAGTGTAATGTGCCAAAAACAATAAAACGAGTCGCCCGCGTCCGGCCAGCGATCAAAAACATCTGGCGGCTGCATCACGACAATGCGCCGTCTCACACCGCGCTGGCCAAGCACGGCGTGGCAACGCTGCCGCACCCGCCCTACAGCCCGGACTTGGCACCACCGGACTTCTTTCTGTTCCCGAAGATAAAGAGGAGTTTGAAAGGAACGCGATACGGGACTTTGGACGCCGTCAAAGAGGCCGTGACGACGTGTCTTCGAGAGGTTCTCGATGATGCCTTCGCGGGAGCGTTCCAGGAATGGGAACGCCGCTGGAACAAGTGTATCGACTCACAAGGGTCCTATTTTGAGGAATAATAGCTTAAGATATGTAAAAGTGTAATAAATATTTTTTCCTGAGCTCAGTACACTTATTTTCCGGACGAACCCTGTATATATATATATATATATATATATATATATATATATATATATATATATATATATATATATATATATATGTATATATATGTATATATAAGTATATATATGTACATATATATTTATGTGTTATGTATTAATATGCACACACACACACATATATATATATATATATATATATATATATATATATATACTCATATATACAGAAACATATATAAGGAAAAGGGATAGGAACACGTATAAAGGACGAACACAATAGAGGTGGGGAAGGCGGAATCGAACGGATCACAAGAGTAAAAATATTTCCTCAACCGGGACTCGAACACCGGATCTTTGCCCACCCACTTGCCGGGCGGATGCTCTTAACCACTTGAGCTATGATATAAATTATTTTATTCGGTTCAGAATATTACAGAGTTTGTTAGCATTATGCATAATATCAGGTCACAGATTATGGGTACATCATGTTTTTCTTTAGTATAAGTGTATACATGGATACATATATGATACATATACCACATACATATCCACTTGTACATACATACGCACACATGCATATCCACACGCACATACATAAGCATATGCATACAGACGCATACTCGTGAATTTGACCATTAACATTTAGAAAGAAAAAAAAAGAAAGGAAGACAAGGTCCACAGATATTAGGAGGGAGATTTTAGCTAGCAATGGAAAATTATGTATTGTAAGAAATTATCAATGGCAGGGTTGAAATTATCGATTCAATCAGTCATTCAGCAAAAAAAAAAAACTCTCCAACGATGGACGAAGTGTGTCCGGCACCGGGTGGCTACCGGACATCACTTCCCAGAGTTCTGATCGTGGCTAGCGTCGCTCCGGTCGCGACTCGACCCCGGGCGACGAGTGCTTCGCCGTTTCCCGGGACGCCTCGTCCAACGGGTCGACGAGCGAGGACGCGGCATTTCGCCACATCCCTCCCCCCCGGCCTCGTCCGAAGAGGAAGAGCCAGCCGTGGTCTCCACGAAGACCGGGTAACTCGGCAGCGTTCCACAGGGGGCCTTCTTCGAAGGAGCACCGCTGGGGGCCGCCAAGGGGCAGGACGCACCCTCGGGGAGGGTCGGAGTGGCGGACTGGGGCTCATCTGCGGAAGGGTTGTGGTCGGGAAAAATCAAGGGAGATAGTTGCTTGTGGTCCGTATCTTGAGAAGCGCTGGGAAGATCGTCGACACATTGACTGTCCTTAATGGGGAAAGAAGATGGGGTATGTGGGATTTTTGACTTTGGGAAACTTGTATGCGGGTCGACTTCCGGGGTCGGTGACGCCTCCTTTACAGTCAATGATAAAGGGGTCGAGGGATGAGCTGTTGGGGACTGGAAAACATCGCAATCAGATGCATCCTCCTCACCTGTCACCAGAGGTTCTTGGGGTGTTTGAAACCCGTGATGCAAGGATTGCGTAGCGAGGGCGTCGATGGCGTGAGCGGGGGGAGGAGGGGCGAAAGACCATCCCTCCTCATTTGACGAGCTCACGGAGACGGGGGCTGGAGGTCGTGTGATATTAGGCGAGGTGGTAGGTATGTGAACCATTTGTAGAACGGTATTCGAGACCAGGAGCTTGGGTTTGTCTGTCCTCTTCTTTTTCGGTTCCCTTTCCTCCGTTGACGATTTTCGCTCCCGCTGACATTTCCCTCCAATTGAAGGGAGATGCGGGGGACCAACGGGAGCAGCCGGGACCGCACCCTCGATGAGTAGAAGCGACCGCGCTCTCTCCTCCACAGCCCCTTCGGGCTCGTCCATCTCCACGGCGGCGTTAGGGTTGGAGGGCATCGTCATTGCCTCCACATAGCTCTTACCTCCCTGGTTCCGAGGGCAGGTCTTGCGCTCGTGGCCTTCTTGATTACAGCGGGCGCAAGTGCGGCGCTGACCCTCATAGATGATGATGGCCCGGTTGCCGCCGATGTGGAGGTACGAGGGGATATTTCTCTCGACCGTCATCCGCACAACCCTGGTGCCAGTAAGCACCCGCGCCATATTTTCTCCCTCCCACCTGTTTTCCCACGAGCGATGTATTTTACCAAAGCGTTGGAGCTCGCCTGTTATGTCTTCCAATGGGGTCTCCACGGGGAGACAAAGAACCCTGACATTACACGGGCTGCCGGAAGTCTCGTCAATTGTTATTGTCGTCCTCTGGTCACTTAAAGACGGAAACGGTAGTTTCCGCGTAGTATTGTCTAAAATCCTAGTCATTGCAGCTTCGGTTGCCAACTTCAGGAATATCAAATGGCGATTGTATCCAAATTGGATCGCCACTATCTCTTCGGGTGTGAGGCCCAGCGACTCTAACGTGAAGAGGTGGACCTCCAACGGGGTAGGGGGCTTCGCCTTCTCGTCAACTTGCAAGGCGAGCGTGTTTAAACGGCGCACAGCCATTTGAAGAAATCAAATTCAGCACACTAGCATGAAGAAGAAAGCGCAACAAAAAAAAACGAGCACTTTAAAGGGAAATAAAACACTCACGAACGCTCCCTCCCCGCCACACGCACCCGGCGGTAGCAAACAAAAGGAGCCTAAGCTCTACACCAGGAGTCAAGGTCAGTCTTGATCCACTAAACAAAACAAAAGTACGGCCTTCCCGGCGGAAGAAGTCGAGAGTCAAACTGCGCGCTTCTTGATGAACTAGGCGGTCAACCGCCGCTCGAAACAAAACACGATCGGAACCTCGATTTCCGAGAGAGTCCGGCAGTGCCGCTCTCCAAACCCCGGCGACCGAAGCCTCGGACGCCGGCGATTTTAGACACTCGGTGAACACAGGCACGTCCTGCTATCTAGGCAGCTATCGAGGATATGTAATTTACCCTGAGATCCATGGGTCTTATATGTCGCAAACGCCCCGATTCTTTAGCCAAGAGATGGCGTCAGGGGGCTGTTTCACCCACCAAAGGAGAAATAGACAATACACAAGAGGAAAGGACAGTGGTTAGAATTCATACAACATCATACAGGAAAAGAACAGTGCGTTTCGTGGCACGCATAGCCAGAAGAAAGAGATGAGCCACATTGGCCAAATACACATTCAAACACGAAATCCCGCCAAACGGCGAATAAATACTCATATATACAGAAACATATATAAGGAAAAGGGATAGGAACACGTATAAAGGACGAACACAATAGAGGTGGGGAAGGCGGAATCGAACGGATCACAAGATATATATACAGATACATATATAGAAGATATATATATAGATAGATAAATTTTCGAAACAGAACGCTTTCGGCGACGCACAAAATATAAAACATTGATTAAGACATCTCTTAAACTCAGAAATATTGTTTCTGTGTTTAAGTATCTAAATCAATGTTTATAAATATATACATACAGCGTCGTACCCAAAAGTGGTAGGACTGATTTTTTTACGAGAATTTTATCGACGATATACTTACATCGATTTAATAATCTTCAAAGTATGCTCCTTGAGCTGCTACACTCTTAGTAAAACGTTGATCCCATTCCCCCTACGCCTGCTGGATATTTTCTTTTGGGATGCCGTTGATGATACTCGTCGAAGCCTCTTGAACGGCCTTTATCGAGTCAAAACGTCTCTAACAAAGCGGATGTTGTCAGTTTTCACCAAGCTAATAGATGCATCCACAATTAACGCAACCACTACTATTAGTTTTTTACCCTCATAACACAGCCAGTACTAACGTAGTCTCCTTACCCTACCAATTTTGAGTACCTCTGAACTATAATGAACAAATTGCCCAGGCATTAGACGTTTCGTGTACATCGAGCGTACAAATAGACACAAAACAAATGCCATAAATTGTCAAAGGTATAAAGGTAGTGAATGGTCGGGGGACTTGGTTTTAGTCATTTCCTCTAATGATATAGTAACAGGTGAGCTTAGAGTGCATTTTTCACCAAAATTTGACAAATATTTACTTTGAAAAATTTTCGGATGTAAGGTATCATTGCAGATTATCGCACGTGTGCCTCGTAAATTCACTTGAAACACTCCATTTGCAAAAACGCAATTTTCCAAAGCACCTGCGAAAGGCGTCCTGAAATCCCGAAATACCTGGACATCCGAGCACTCCCTGTATCCTTGGCCGCGTGGGGACGACCGACTCATTAATTTCAATGGAGCCCAAAACACGCCCATTCCCCTCCAAGGAATTCACGAGGTGCTATTGGCATTTTTTTATAAGACGCTGTGCGGGTGCTATGTGACCAATGAACGCATCTGTCGCAGCACCAAACATGGCACCGTCAATACCCGTGCGATATTTGCGACTTACACCCTCAGGAATTCTTCTCGAGTAGCAAACCAATATTAGTGTAAGTAACCATTACAACTGATGGCCAGAGGATGGGCAATTGACCGTACGCGGAAAATCCTTAAGTTTCAGCGCTGAATCCTACTCGAGTACCCTTCAGAATCCCAACATCCAGGCGATGTCAGTTGACAAGCCATGTTTTGCCACGCCAAGGATTCGTATTGCAGCTTTCCGTCGTAGTTTTAACTTCAAATCAGGCGGTTTATTAAAGCGATAGAATTCATGTGAACGCCATGTACCTGTATTTTAGCAGTACGGAACACGACGAACATTCTCAAAAAGACACACGACGTTTCAGTCGAAATCAAGATGAACTTCTAGACTCCTCCCTAAGGTTGCGTTACCATATTTCAGGGGTTAATGCAGACAAAGAAACTAAGAATGCTATTAGACAAAATGAGGACATTTTGTCCCAAAAATAAGGCACCTTAAATGTAGATACTTCACTTACATGAATTAAAAATGCTCGCACGCGCCTTATATGTGTCTTCGTCCCGTCCGAAAAGCCTCCATCACTTCCTCCCTCTTTCCTGCTCCACTTCCACATGGCCTTCGAAATCCCACCCCTACCTCCAAGTACCTCCTGCACACGCTATGTCAATCATCTTCGGATTTCACCCTGCAACCCCCCCCCCTCTTTGCCCTCCACATATTTAACCTCGTCGCTATACTTCCTCTCCGACTTACTAACTTAGTTTCTCCATTTCTCAAGAGGCTCCAATCTACTCCAATATCTCTTGCTTCAGAGATCAGGTTTCGGATCCATGCGGTTCACTCTTCTATTTTCAAAACTTAGTCAGTTTATTACCGTCCACATTGATTTCACGGGCAAAATAATTGAAAAGTGCAGAATGCGACGACGACCGGGGGAGGTTTTGCCTACCCTCCCCCGCCAACGAGAACAAGAGAGGGTCTCGCCGAGACCCATCATCACATTTGTGCCAATAATTATTTCATGAGAGAAGTGATCGCGAAGCTTCCCCAACAGAGTCCTCAATACTACATTTAGCGTCACCGTATTACTTTAAATGACCTCCGCACTGCGATCGGACGCCTATGCAGCCATCAGACCGAGCACAGACGCTGCGCGGACTGCGTTTCGACTGCCCTCGACCTATCTATCACGTATCACCCTTCCAGGAGCAATCACCTACTATCACTTCAGCCATCGAAACATCCAAGCCCTTAAATCACGTCCAGTTTGTACTCCATTGGAAGGTAGGAAAGCATACATGTACATACATTTACATACCCATTTACTTTTCACTGCACAGTTAATTTCCGAACGATAACAATTATTCCGTCCGGACGGGCTTAAAAAGAGGACATGTCCGGGAGAGCACGGACTTCTAGTCATCCTACTCTCAAGGAGTAATACCTGAAAATAGTGTGTGGCATCGCAAAGTCTTGCCCCGTCCCGGTTAAGCCCTTCCTTGTCGATGAAGCGAGCGGCCACCCAGGGCGTCAAGTTAAGACGAACTCGTCCGCGACAGAGGATGGACAATGGCCCACCTCGGACTCAGGAAAACGAAGGCCATAATATTTGGATTATAAACAGAATCGACTACCTAATGAACTCCTCTCGTGTCAGAGACGGAGAGTGCAAACGTCAGCATTTATATATATATATATATATATATATATATATATATATATATATATATATATATATATATATAGTATTGATTTGTCTTTGCATTGAAAATGTAATTCTTTTGTTAAACTTGACGTAACTTTTTTTAGGAGTAATAAGGGATGTTAACTGCTATATAGTTTAGTGAGCAGTGTGAATTCATTCTCTACTGTCCCCTTTAATTGGACTTTTTAAATTCAGTTTGGTCATTAACAGCGAAATACCTCTTTTTTTTAAGCTTCAATTAATCGAATAGAGGCATATTTGGCGTCATAGGTCAGATCGAAAATTGACGGTGATTGTGATTTTTTACTTTTCATTTAAGATGGATTGATTCATTCAATAATTTTTATAACAAATCAAATATTATATCTTGATTTTCATTTATATTGTTAAATGTTTACAGCCCTAGCTTCATCTTTGTGGACCCCCCTTTGTTGTGTGGTCCCATAGCAAAACTACACCACACTATCCACCAGGGATCGCGGCGCCAAAGTTTGGGGTTTGGGATGCCGCAACTGTTCGCGCCGACCCCGTTGATGGGGGCCCCCCACTGCCCTTCACCACTCCTCAAACGCATCTGCCGCTGCTGTTCCCTACTCGGGCGCCTCTCTCCCCCGTTCAACCGGTTCGTCTTGGCGCGGTGGGTCGCGAACTTCCTCTCTTATTGTTCCACGGGACAAGAGGTTGACTCATTTGCGCGCTCAATTGATGCCCCAAATCCGAGAATCTCCACCGCCCTCTGCGTCTCTCCGACTCGTCTCGCCTCCCTCCCCCGGCTGCTGCTGCTGCTCACTCCACAACACCCTCCCTTGACGCCCCATTAGCTCCAGCTCTATTCAGCCCTTGGAATCGCCCCAGCTTTTTAAGTCCCCGCCCCCAACACGCGCCGAAACGGGGAAGCTTCCGCCGAGGCGACGATCGCTGGGAGTGGCAGCGGGGGTGGAGGTGTTGGGGCGGGGGTTTATTTTGGGAGAAACACAGGGGATTAGTAGGTGGACAATGGGGAATGCAATGTCCTCCGCGACTCGGAGCGAGGGAAAGAAGAGCAGTCGAGAATGTTGTTCCCGCACGTCTGGGGTTGGAGGCGCTCCGACGAGAACCGACTTTAAGAAGATGTTTAAGACACACAATTACGGCGTCCGATTCTGCGATCACAATACCGCCTTAAGGAATCGCCCTTCCTCGCTGCCTGGGCAGTGGCACAGCGGCGTGATTAGTGCGGTGGCATTTATCATTCTCGTCGTCTCTTCAGTGTTTAGTCTCACAGTGTTTAGTGCGAGTACTTACAACAATGTTGGTCTCCGACTGGAAACTTCGATGGATGCCATTAGTCGTCCCTTGATGAGTGATTCCGTCGTCAATTTTTTGTTGACATGTCCTTTGTTCAGCTTTCTGCCAATGATCATCATTAAAATAAAATTATTTCTAATATTGGACTCGCCATTATTTCAAATCACGCGGCATCTGAAAGTTTAAAATGTTAACGGCACTGATTAAGATCCCTTATGTCTATACGATTTTTATTTAGCTAGTTTTTTTAGATGGTACATAAGGTATTTCAAATATTCTAAATAATTTCATTTCATTCTCATTGATGTGATACACTATCATATTTGCATCATGAGCATGAAAGAGCATGAGAGGAATTGAAATTGAAGAAGGCCGTGGGAACATATTACATCCTGATAAAACTACTCAATAATTTAGGAATACGAGGAAGAAAGTTTTCATGAGTTCATTCGTAGCCTTTACGAGGAAGGGAGAGTCTTTGTGTGAAGAAAGAATTTGGCCGGAAGACCTTTTTAGATCAATATTGACAACCAGCCCAAAGATAAACAGCAGTATGCGAGGAATATGATCTTGATTTTACTCGCGGAAAAGGTAATATTTAGGATAATCAACAGAAGGATGGAGATGAGAGCGAATAAGTGTTTAGGAGAAGAACAGCCTGGATTTAGAAAAAGAATAGTTGCATGAGATGCCCATAGCCATTATGAGGTCACTAATAAAAAGGGACATTATGTAATAATGGCATGTATTTGAATGGTACGTAAATTTTGAGCCGTTCAACAGAGTAAACTGGGTAATATTTACTGCACACTTTGCAGAAGATAGGCGCAGAATGGCGGTATAGACGACGAATGCGTAATCTTAAAAGGTCTCGGACTGTACAGATTTCGTTGGCGACTGGAGAGTTGTTGCCAGGCAAGGGAGTGAGTGGGAGGTGAAGTGTGTGACCATTGTCACCTGATCTTTTCAAGAAAAGTGCGGAGGAAATGGCAAGGGAGGCACGGGAGGGGCTGGAGGGGAAGTAGGTGGGGAACTCATCTAATCAGTTAGATTTGTGGATGATCAAGCGTTAGTTAGCCAGCCGAGTGTTACGAATCGATTACTGAGAGCACAACAGAATCAGTGCGTTAGGAATGGAATGAGAATTAATCATAAGCAGACGAAGGTAATGAAATTCTCAAGAAAAAGGAAAGATAAGACATTAGCATTAAAGACGAAATACATAGACTAGAACAGATGACCTATTTAAGAAGTGTTTTGAGGATGGCGGGCTGAGAAGTTGAGACACTATAAAACAACTCGTTTTGCAAGGAAACTGTTGGTACCATAAGTAAAGACTAAGAGAAAAGAGTAGTTAAAACATATATGTACAGGGCGTCGTTTTGCATGACACGAAAAATTGGTCGTTGAGGCTATAGATAAGCGTAGATTTGAGTATTTTGATGGATGGGTGCGGAGGAAAAAGAGGTGGACGGAAAGAAAAAATGATGTTCTGGGAATGATGAGGGAAGAGGTCAAGTTTGTCGGGAGAAATACGCAAAAGACAGAAGAAACGGACGCGAGAGATCTGACAGAAGGGCGATGGATTGCTGAAGGCGGTAATGGAGGTCAGAATGTTGGAAAGACGAAGTAGAGGGAGGGTAAGAAGAGGAATTTCAGATATGAAACTAGGATGGATTTTTAATAAACCAACCAACTTTCTAAGCATGTAGACGTGAAGAATAATTTATTGTGACGTGGGGTTTGAGGATATTTAGCGTCATGGTATTTGGGGCTTAGGAATAAAGTAGTTTGTAGTGTCAGTATCCATCACAAACCTACCCTAAGCCGGTGGACTGTTCCCAATGATCAGGTCCTCAGAAATCTTCACCCTTTGATTTATTGGTGTCATTGAGTTTTCCGTCACTCGAATCGAAACATATTTCGAGTTCAAAAAATGTCAAATAACAAAAAGCGTAATTTCTCGTGTCTTTCAGGAGTTTGATTGGTGCAATATAATTCGACCTCTTCTTATAAAGCCGTTATTCTCATTGTTTTCGAAGCAAGGGGTTCTTTACGACGGTGATGAACTTCTGGCTCTCGTTACCTTTCGCCTTGATGTCAAAAGAAATATTCGTACCTTTCGGTATGGAAAAATCAGTCCTTTTATATCATAAACGATTGGCGAATATCTCCATATGTGACTCCGTTACCTAATGTATTCTCACAAGCGTTGTTTCCTTTCAAAGAAGGGAGATTAGCGTGCTCTCACAACTCACAGCATGCTAGCCAGTCATACTAGCTGGCGCTGAAAGAGAAATGCTAGCGTTAGAAAATGGGGCAAACTATTTCCAATGACTGCTATGGATTTTTTTTGTTTATAAAGCACGCAAGTGTGTGCAAACGCCTGCAGGACCAGTTGGATGGATGCTGGTGGCACCTTCACTGCATCCGAACGACACGAAATAACAGATGGGTCATCGGGGGAGGGATGTGGTGTGACGAGAGGTAAGGGTGGATTGTGAGGGACTAAAGACATTTAAGGAAGGCTCAAAGGAAAAGGAGAGAGAGAAAAAAGGACGAGTTTCGAATGCCGTTTTGATGGCAAGGCCATCTTCGCCAGACAGGGTATGATTATATTGGAATGACAGCACTACTGATCGCAGGGATGGAAAGGGAAAAGGAGGTGGAGAGGATGAGGTCAAATCCGTGAGGATAATTGGAAGAGTCGGGAAACAATGGGGACCAGTTCTGAATTGAAACATTTGACGGCGTGTTGACTGATAACATGCAAGGGATTACGTCTTAACTTAGCACACATTGAAACCCGAGATGTAGTTCCATCTATTTATATACCACAAATCAGTATACGCGACGAGTGATGAAATAGTGTGATGTCATAGATAGGCGATTGATAAAGGCACATGATAACGTGACATCTTTGCCGTAGCGTAAATCCGAACCAGAGTCAAGTCGTATAATGATGACGCTTCTTTGCTCACTCGATGGATTAATTAAAAGAAAAGTGCGGCTATTTCATTCTACGTAAGATTAAAGATAAGTGCCTCATTTACGATATGTAGAAATTTTCCAACTCAATAATTGATCGAGTGGACTTAGGTATTGCTGTTTTCCCCTTACTTTGTTTCGGTCAATCTCACGGGCTGCTTTCATGGCTTCCTGGAAAGATGATGAGACATCAAAGTTGAAGAACGAATCCATGCAGCGAGCGCAAGAAAGGAGCGCCTCTCAAAGGATATTGTTGATGTCGCGAACGTGTGAAAGACTCGCAGAGTGAAGGAAAATATGCTCAATGTACTACACTCGACGATGCACCTGTTTCAGAGTGTAAAAATAATTCACCTTGACGGGCGACTGATTTTTACACTTTGAAATTGTTGCATTTTAATGAAAATTAGCAGATGACTCCATTTAAAAGTCACTGTCGCGACATATTCCGCAATTTATTTGAAAGAGCAAACGTATATTTTTCGGATGAAGTATGAGTGCAGTTGAGAAATATGTACCATTTCTTCTGTGAGTGGCATTTCCTCTGTGAGGTCGAAGTGGGAAATTGTTACGCTGACCTCGAAACTGACTTCAGAATAGTTTTGTAGAGGGATTCAATAAAAAGTTAAGAAATTCATGAAGGGGCCGACGATCAAAAAGATTTTACATGCATACATGGTACCCTGCAAGCTACGGCTAGGTTGCGCGGCAGGGGGTGATTGCGCGCCAGACTTCTTTTAACGAAGAAGACTTTTTCGCCCGTGCGCGGTCGGACAAGGTTATTCCCGTATCGTTCGTGGGAAAAAATGACATCTTAAATCTATCTGTTTTGCACTTAATCTCCCTTATTTCATTGACATGATCTCTTACCGTAGTACGATTAGAGTAATAATATAGTTTCAACATAACTGCCAAAGAGACTTCCTTCCAATTTATTCAAGAGATTTAATCTGTCAGTTAACCTTCGCTCCGTGAGTGATTCCCAGCCTAGCTGCCCTAATATTTTGGATACGCTACTAAGTTTATCATAACAACGTTTTACAAATCTAGCTCCTTTACGCTGCACGCGATCCAATTCGTCAATCAATCCAACTTCGTATGGATCCAATGTACTAGCAAAATATTCCAAATGAGGTCTAAGCTGCTTAAGATAAAATTTCCCTTTGACCTTTTCGTCACATTTACCCAGTACTCTTCTAATTAATCCTAATTTTTTGTTAGCTTGCCCACATGTTCCCCGTGTGTGTTTCACGCAATGGAGGTTGCATGAAGACCCTTACCCCAATATGACAACTCCACAGGGTTTTATTACCACCAATCGAAGAACTTTTATTGTGCACGTTTCATGTTGGTATGTGACCCAGTGGCAAAAACCACACAATTGAGTTGGCCATTTTTATTCCATTTGAGTTAATATTCCTCGGTTACCCAACCATTACAGTGTACACAAGAGTGTTGCCCATGGGGGACCAGCCCTTCTGTCAAATGTACATTTATGTATTTATTACTTCAATTACGCCATTATTTAGTTTAATGTACTCACCATCTCTAAAGCATCATTATTGGACACATAGTCGCAGAGTAAGGGTTTCTTAACCCTGTCATAATTTTCACACAGAGAAGTAAGAAATATTGGACAATCACAGCAGCATTGCTGATCGGCAAGACTTTCTGCATCATAAAAGTGAGAAACATGCAACCGTACTCATCTTGTTTCATTTCTCGCTTTTTACATAAATAATCTTAACTGTAGCTAATTTATCATTTGGTTTTTAGTATTCGTATGTTTTGGTAACCTGCAATCCACCACTAGGGCATGTAACGGGGTGAATGCATGCCAGGCTGAATTTACTCACAAAATAATATATTGATTTCTTCCTGGCTTTGTTTCTTTTAATTAAATGTATTCTTAGGTAATATACTGCTTAAAATAGGTTTTGGATGGACACAACTTGAAAATAATATCTCCTAACAAAACATAATCCAACGTCCTAATCTACAACAAGTCCCTCTTTATGTTTGTGTACTTCCTTCATCACTTCATCCCGTCCAACATCCCTATTCAATTCCTTCCCTCACATTCTCTCCACTATTACATTCTTCAACATCCCACTGTCAATCAAGAAGCCATCCACTTTTCCTGCCTCCATAGGATTTCTCCCAACAAACCCCTCTCTTCGCCCACCATACCAAGTACTTCCTCATTTGTTTTCTTCTCTGTCTATTTCACCCTCTCCATTCTTCTCCACACCCACATTTCAAAAGCCTCCAGTCTACGACTATCATCCTGCTTAAATAACCATGTTTCTGTGTCATACATAACTACACTCCATATTAAATTTGAAGAGTCTTTTCCTAACATCCTTACTCAATGTCCCTGTCATTAACTCCCTCCTAGTGAAAGCCACTTTGCCTAGCGCAATTCTTATCCTTACATCTATACTTCTTTGACCTTGTTGGTCCGAAACATTTCCAAGATATGTAAACTGTTTTACCTGCTCTAGTTTCTGCCCTCCTATTTTAATGTTGAGCTTTGCCATTGTCTTTCTAGAAAATCGCATGATACTTGTTTTATTTATATTGATTTTCATCCCATATCTATCACATTGAATTTCCAAATCACTCAGCAATGCTTGCAACTCCTTGGCTAATTGACAAACTAAAGCTTGGTCATCAGCAAACCTAACTGATTTTATGAATTTCCCTCCGACTTTCATTCCTACCTCCAGTTCTTCCCATGCCTCTTTAATCTTTTCCTCCACATATACGTTGAACAGCAGCGGTGATAATAAGCAACCCTGACTTACACCTCTTCCTGACACTGCCTATCTGGACTACCCGTTCCCCACTCCCATTTGACCAGTCTGAGATATGTACAGGTTGCGGATTAGCCTCTTGCCCCTCCAATCTATTCCTATTTTCTGCAATATTCTCATTAGTTTTTCCCAATTCACTCTATCAAACGCTTTTTCGAAATCTACAAAACAGGCAAATACCTCCTGATTGTATTCTAAATTCCTCTTGATTAGTGATCTCATTACTGCAATGGCATCACGTGTGCCTCTCCCCTGCCTAAACCGAAACTGATCATCCCCTAAGTGATCATTGGCCCTACTCTCTATCCTTTTTTTGGTGATTCTGAGGGTAACTTTAGTTGCATTGGAAAACAGACTTATTGTCCTGTTGTTCTCACATGATGCAGGCTTTATCTTTGTCGGAATAGGAACTAAAACTGATCTCACAAAGTCTTCCGCCCAGATACCTTCCTCAGAGATATTACGAATCAGTCCATATAGCCTCTTCCTCCCACATTTTCCGAAAAATTTCAGTAGTTCCGCAGGAATGTTATCCACCCCGACGGCCTTATTTAGTTTCATCTCCCTTAATGCCCTTCCTATCTCATCATCGAGTATGCCTGGACCTAAGCTATCTTCCTCTACCTAATGCCCCTTCTCTATATCTAACCTTGTTGGCCTAAGTTCTTTGCTATACAGTGCTCCTATATATTCCTTCCATTTCTCTTAGATGTTTTCTGTGTCAGCTAATTTCTTATCCAACTAATCTCTAACTGTTAGCACAGATCTTCTCTTCTTACTTCCCAATAGTGATTTAACCTTGCTGTATAGAATACCTATTTCAACCTTTCTCTGCAAACTTTACATATCCTCGCACCTTCCACCATTCTACTTTTGCTTTATTTTTTACCCATATCAATTTATTATTTAACTCTTTGTTTTTCCTTCTGCTTAACTCTGTTGAAATTCTTCGATTTCCCTCTCTCATCCATCTTTCTAATCATCTCATCTGTCATCCATGGTTTCCTTGTCCTTTTCCCATTAACGGTTCCTATTGTAATTAAATATATAAATAGTTAATGAAGTAATTAGACATTCATTTCACTGAGGGTTATACCGACTATGAATCTCTGCCTTCTTTTATATTAAAAAAAGAAATGATTCAGATCATCCAATATTATCGACAAATTTTTAATGTAAAATTTCAAAAGAAAATCTATTTACATTCATTCGCCTTATGAAGTTCCTAACACTCTTGTCCCCATATTGCTTCTTGATACGGGAAGAGTAGAGAACATTTGGACATTAAGGAAGAGTAATATTTATAAGATAGAACAACACGATAGGTATGTTGTCCCTGGGTGAGTGGGCAACAGCTGTTTCCATAGTGCGTTGGGATTAATTTTCAATGCCGATACCTTATAAACATTTATTTTTTTAAATCTTTGCAGTAAACGAAAAGTTCTGTTACCTCATAAAAAATTATTTATTCATCGGAGTGGGATAAAAGAGCCGCTCAGAAATCCCTCATAGCTTTGACACTCATATGACTCTGGGATTCGAACTAAACAATTTGTTAGTGGAAGATGTGAGCACACACAAACCCTATCCTACTATGTTATTTAGTGCATAAAAGCCTTCAATTCTATTATTCAATTCATACTGTTATACGATTCAGTATTGGAATTCTGAAATGCATAAAAACTATGAAATGCTGGTGAATTTGTCAATTTATAAAATCAATGAATAGCCAATGCAATTAGTGGCAGTAAGCCCAAGCCAGAGAGGTCATCATAGAGAAAAAGAATTATGAGACTTAGCCATTTTCCACAGGGGACAAGGCAGGTAGAAGAAATCAGCAGTTTCATGCTCTACCTTATTGATGTATTTCTAAAATGTAGATGACCGACTACAGATATCTACACTAACAATACCTACACTATGAATAAGTCTCCTTTTACAGCACTTGTATGGCCCTCATTATCTTATAAACTCACTTCACCGCACGTTTTAATATCTTCTTGAACCTGATAAAACAATGTCATAAACTGAGATACTGCGCATTTTCAGATTCAAACATCACAGTCTTAACTGTCTGCCCAAATTTAAAAATGAATTTGGTTGACATCCGTTAAAATACTTATACCCACCACCTTGGTCACATTTTCCCTATCTAATTGTTTTTTAAACATTCACAATTACTATAAAAGTACATATCTAATAACTCTAACCTCTGCATTTTAGTCTGGGTTACAGCATTTAAAAAGCAGTTTTTATAACAAAAGTAACTACTTCATCTAATCTTGATCTTCTTGCTCATTTGAAACAACTATCAATCCCCTTTACCTGCTCCGCAATTATATGATAAATTTGTACTACAAAAATGTAAATTTTGGGGCCTTCGATAGACTGGATCGAGACAATCCATTTTCAAATAAACGCTGAAGATAGGAGGGTTCTTTTATTTTGAATTATCAATGCTCCCGCCACAGCCAAGGCCTACCTGATCCATAACCACATCAAGGTTAGGGTGCCCCTGGGAGTGGCATGCATTACTTGAAATATCTTCCCTAAGTTTTAATAACTGTGAGTTTATTGAGTAAAAAGTACCATTCTTAGTGGTGTCACTTTTCAACAGGCAATTTTAACAACTTCTTTCAGTGGAGCATGCTCTGCTAGAAAAACAATTGAAGTATTGGCATGACTAACATCATTACCACCATAACATTCTTCACCACCACCGTGTTGGTATTGCCCCTCATAGGGCTGAGAAACGTTTGATGAGATATATCTTAACATATATATAGAGGGTAAAAGTGAACCATTAAAAGCACATTCTTTGATGAATTTTCTGATGCTGCGGCTTCTTCAGGCAAAATTGAATCACATTATGATGCAATAAATGCTGATTTGCATTGATATAAACATTGAAGGTAAGATATGAGAAGAATTCTTAATTCTATCATTGAAACAGAAAACTATTGCAAGCAAAAGTGGAAGAGGGAGTAACGGAAAATACTTGTTTGGCAATCACAGACACCTGTTCAAGAACTAGCCGCTGGAAAAGCAAATTGTGACGCCATGGCCACATCAGTGCAATTTCAACTCTATATATATCTGCAATTAGGGAAAAAGGGTTGGGTGACAAATCAAATTTTCAAATTTTATAATAAGGATATCTACTTGCCAAATTTACTACATATCCAGTTGACAAAATATTTTAATTACAATACATTCCACAAATTCAGTTTGCGGATATGGATAGTGTGTCTCTAGAAGTTTATGTTCAGAAAATAGCTAGCTATTATAGGAGAAACCCAACAGTTAAAGTCAGTTGCCCTTTTAAAATAGTCCAGACAATTTAATATTCATTAATCTCATCTTTGTCTATAATACCATTTACATACACAAATACTTTTCTTCACAATAATTCAGCTGCAACAATAATTTTGGTGTCTACAACGGCTAAAGTCAGTACCTAAATTTAGTCTATCACAAGATCCACTAAATTTGTCTACATTAAAAAAAAAAATCCAAGAGAATGGTGGTCAATCAGTGATATGCATTTTCTTAAATCTCATAGCCTGAAGATACTGACTCAGCGGAAGCTTCAGCTGCTTCATGGGCAGATGGTGTGCTGCTTGTCTACTCTATCACGGATCGATCTTCCTTCGACTTTGCAAGAAAGACGAGGCAAAAGGTGTGTGAGAAATGCCTTGCTTTATCAGAGCCCCGTCCATTACCTCCAATCATTCTTGTGGGAAACAAGAGTGATATGATACACTTGCGTCAAGTCAGCACAGAAGAAGGTGAGAGGCAAATTTCTTATTTTTAGTCAAATGTCACCAAGTAAACAAGGAAATTGTTTTAATAAGTTGTCTCATTTTAGAAGCGCTTCGTTCAATAACTCTAGAAACTTAGAAGTATAACTAAATGTTTTGGCTACTCGATTATAATAATAATTGACTGTATATGAGGTGCGTTCCAAAAGTAATGGGAATTATGTAACTTTGCAGAGTGAACCACGAGTTCTTACCACAAGTTCAAACAATCACTTATGTTTCCATGAAACTATGTGAAAAAATCGTCCAAAGTTGTGACAATGCAATCGCTTTTGCACCACCATGATTATGCACCAGCTCACAGCTTGTTGACGTGAATTTTTGGCCAGAAACAGCACTATGTCAGCTAGGCATGGCCCCATATGATATTTTCTATCCCTAAATATTAAGAGAACAACTTTCAAGGGCTGTCGTTTCACAAGCATAGATGATATTAAAAACGAATTGTTGAGAGATATCTACAACTGAATCATTGGTATAGCTAAAAGCCAGAATTGTTTCGATGTTTGGAAAAAGCACTGGCATAAGTGTATAATATCTACTCGAGACCACTTCGAAGGGGATAACATTGATATAGACCAATAAATAAGCTTCTTTCCAAATAACTCTATTTCCCATTATTTACTGAATACACCTTATTTCCTTAAGTGGCTATTTTATCAGCTGGTGTTTAATATAGCCAAATGCTAAAGCCAGTTGTTTTTGCAATTAAAACAGTTAAATGAGTGTTTTTCCATTTTCCTAAAATGAAATCATGATGAAGACCACTTCCTTGTGTCTGCCTGGAGGGAGGTAAAACCAAGTTACACTAATCCTTGGCACAAAAACAAACAAAATACCAACCATAACCAATGAATGATAATACATTGTGAATTGACTATAGTGGGTTAAGATCCTTCTAACCCAGAGGTTGGGGGTTGGATTCCCACCTGTGAGGGTTCTCTTCTGCTTAGGGCTTGAGTACTTGTGATTACCACCGTGCCTATTTCATGTTAGTAATTCCACAAAATAGGCCAAAATTTGGTTGTGATCTGATCAGTGGTAAATAAAAAATAAACATCTTGCCGATTGAAAAAATCTGAATTTCAGAATGACCAATGTGCTTCCAAATTACATAATTTCATTTCTCTTCTGCTAAAATGTCAAATTCTTTTCAACTAGGTGAAATCCTCGCAAAGGATTGGGACTGCTGGTTTCGAGAAGTGGCTGCTGCTGAACAGGTAACCCAGGTGGCAGAGGCATTCCATGAAGTGGTGAGGGAGGTTTGGGCAGCAAGGCGCCAGCAGCAACGACAAGGAAGGAGCGGGAACTTGTTGGCCGCTGCAGCAGCAGCTACTGCAAGTGCCAGCAGCCCAGCACTCAACACATCCATATCTTCCTCATGCCTGCTGGCTTCGCCGGGTTTCCCTCCCACCGGTGCACTGCCCGGTCAGGGCAGGGCTCCATCTCCAGTGTGCCCACCTCTGTCCACTCCATCTCTCCTCGGCAGAGTCCTCGGGGCAAGGGCATATGCCCGAGGAAAGAGTGATAGTGCTTTGCCCAAAGACTGACAGGAACGGAACTGCTAACCACTTCAACCATACCCAACAACAGAGAGCATAAACTTACCATTGAAATTTTTCCCTCCACATATGAAACAGAGTATGCTCAAGCTATGTCAGGGTGAGATTAGGAGAGCCTTAAAAGCAGCCAAGGGCCGTCCATGAAAGTGTGTGAACAGTAATTTCTTGAACATCTCACGATGTACATCCTCGGTGCTCAAAGAAGTATATGCTTCTGTGACATTGAATCCATGGAATATAGAAGGCATGTCCAACCTAACCATAGGAAATGTGAGTCAACACAACACCAAAATTGTTTGTCAAGTGAAAATATTCTGGGAATCCAGTAAAAGTTGTTATTAAGGATTGTTCATTAGCAACTTCACATCAATGAATTATGTTTTTCTTACTTGCCTAAGGAAAAATATAGAACGATCTGAAATTAAGAAATTTATTATAATAAGGATATTTACATACCTATTCCAACTTCAACTTCAAATTTAATAAAATTTCTATATTTTTGTAACAATATATTTGTACACCTTCCCAAGGGTAGTATTATCTCTATAAGTCTATTCCCCATGCATCATCATATCTCTTGCAGAAAAAAGTACATAATTGGAGTCTAAATAAATCCGCAAGTATTAACTCAAGTAATAAAAATATGCCCTTAAAATTAATTAAATAGCTTGTGTTGAGCTCAAGGAGAAGGACCCAGTTCATTTTGTATGCAATTAACAATTAAAACCCAATACAGACAAACATATCAATCAGTCCAAATACTATCATTATCATTGACACATACTATTGAAAGAAAATATTTCCATATTGTTTTCTACTTAAATTTTCTGTCGGTAAAGTGGCAATTTCCCGAGTGGTCCAGGCTCTTTCCACAAATACTGTACTTAATAGCCCAAGCTCTAGCAATCGAGAGTCAAAAAATGTCTACATTTAACGCAAAGTTTTCAGAGCCATTAACAAGTATTAACAGCATGCTTCCATTAATCAGGAGTGATAATTTAAATTAGAATGGGCATCGATTCCACTCTCAATTCACCTACAAGTTATTACCCATCAGTAGGGCTCTACAAATTATGCACATCCCTCATTAAAACAACTTTGGTAATAAATTCGGGCAATTTAGTCATGAAATTCAGAAGATGTGATCAACTTAGAGGCCACATTAAAGATTCTTGTCCATTCCATAGGTAAATATTGTAGCATTGATGAGGTATTTCTGGTCTCTGGCATAAAATGCAATTTTTTCATGTGCCAAAATTTAACTATATAGAAGCATTATAGAAATCCCGTCTATGAGTTGTGGCCATCACAAGTAGCTATTCTCTGGATGTATGCTGTCAATTTGATAACCTGGACTTTGCCCAAATTATTAGACTAAACACATTCACTTAAAGCTATTTATTCTGCTTTTCTCTCAAGAAGTGAACATCCCATTAACACCCACATACTCACGCTAACACACCATTGAAAACCATATGCAATACAATGGCTACTGCAAAAGAACCCATACTTAGGCAGGTATTGTTAGAAACTAGCTGCTTATCCAACTACATGAGACTTGGACTCCACAAACATTGTTGGGGAAACTATTCCGCAAGGAACCAAGGAATGGAGCAAGAGTAAGCAATGAATTCATGCTTATCCTCCCACCAATCACCAGACAATGTAATGTAACAAAATTGTGTTCCATTCTTTTCCATTGATAAAACATTTCATGCTTGCTATGGCCAGCAGAAGAAGGGGCAAGTCTTCCACACTCATAACATAATCCTTGCAAAACAAAATCAACAGCAACGCCAGAGAAGAAGATGCAGATAAGGATTGAACCAGCTAAAATAGGGACTTGGAATGACAGAACGACATTTAAGATAGGAAAATTAGAAAATATAAAACAGGAGATAGAGAGAGGAAATATTCATACATGCATGTCAGGAATGTGAGATGGAAGGATACCAGGGATTATAGAAGGAAGATTAGAGTCATATTACAGTGGACGGGAAGAGAGCCACCAATAGGTAGTAATACTATTGAAGAAAAAGGTAGGAAGAGTAAGCAACACACATAGAGCAAGTAACTGATAGATTATTACTAGAAGTAACAGTTGAACCCAACAAACTTAGTCATTACTCAGATCCAAGCCAGCATGCAATCATGGGGAGGTAGGAATAAGCTTCAAACTGATAAATTACAGGAAATTAGTGCAGGTTTGCCTGGAAGGAAAAATTTGATAGTTATGTGGGATTGGAACACAAGAGTAGGTGAAGGGAGGGATAAGGCAGGGTACTACAGTTTAAGAACAAGGAATCACTTTGGGAAGAAAGGAATAGAGTTATGAGGGAGACTGAGGTTAATCATAATGAAAATTTGGTTAAAACACTACAATAAACAAGAATATAAAAGGAGAATTCCCACCGATACAGAGATTATATCGACATATATTCATACACTAGGCACAAATTTAGGATCAGCTTCATCAATTCACAGTTTCCAGGAGAGGAAGTGGGCTCATATCATAATTTAGTACCAATGATGAATAACATCCACTTTTAGACAGTAAAACAGGGAACATGGATGAGGAAATGGAATGTAGACGCATTAACTGGAACAAAAATAGAGTAGCAAGAGGCAATAGAAGAATTTATAAGTGATGACAGGGAGATTTACATTGTGCCCCAAAAGAAAGGGCGTGTGGCGGAGGGTGTGAGGTCACCACCTGTAATTAAAAATAAAACCGCATTCACCATCCACAGATTCGTGCCAATCTTGACACACGAAATTGTATATGTTCATGCAAAAACCTTTACAACTCACACACATGCGGATACATATACTATCAACCAACACACACATGCACCTACAAACATACCTTGTCTACACAATGTTTAATCTTGTCCCAAATCGTAAATTAAATTTCTTAAATATTGCTATGGGGTCTTTGGTTTCTTACTGTTATGACTTCTGATTGTTCGGGGAAAGAATGAGTATTTGTATCTATCTGTACTTCCATCTGTCTCCCTTCTCTTTGTGGTCTGATCTACGCAAGTAGGGTGGGGCCATTACAATTCCTTTTGTGTCATCTTTAAACTCGTTTCTTCTGAGCCTCACTAAAAGTCTAAGTCTGGCTTGTTCTCTTCGTATCTCAAGTGGCTCCCAGCCCAATTCCCCTAAAAGGCCTGTCACACTCATCTTCTTCTTATGGCATGTTTTCACCAATCTGGTGGATTTTCTCTAGACTCTTATCTCTTTTTGCCAAATTTTTACCAAGGATCCCAAATACTTGCAGCATGTTCAAAATAAGGCCCAACTAGAACAAAATAACACTTCTCTTTCACTTTCTCATTGCATTTCCCCACCACACATTTAATGAAGCAGAGTTTCTTTTAAGTGGATCCACATATTGTCCCAATATGTGCTCCCCATGGGCGTGGTGTTAGAACTACTCCCAAATTTTTAACTTAATTGGCCGTAGTTAGCACTGAACCCTCTATTTCATAATTTATATCCTGTTCCTCTGTTACCTAAAAGATGGGAAGATATGAAAAAAATAGATACTGAAAGCCGCAAACTAAACTATAAGAACAGTAAATATGAAAAGGACGACCAGGTAGAAGTTAACTGGTATTTTGGGAAAGAGAATTATTGGGAGAAATCCAAAGGAAAGGAGGTTGCAGACAAATTCAAATGCGGAAGGTGTGTTGAAAACTGAGATAGAGAAGAAAACATAAGGCAGGCAAGGTAGGGGAAGAAAAAGGATAGGCATGTTGGACAGAATGGATGAGGAAATAAAGAAGTTTGTAGCAGTGTGCGGTGTCAGAGTATCTCTTGCTAAGCAATGCATAGAAATGAAGACATGTTCAGACCATGTACGTAGTAGTAGTAGTTTTGAGGGGAGGCGACCGACAGCTGAGGTCATTTGCGCCATAGGGGATGGACGGGAAAGGATGAAGGGTGGAGAGAAACCCGGCATCGGCATTAGCCTACTCTTTACGAAAGGCACCAAGGGGTCCGCAGCTTAACATCCCATCCGACGGGTGGCGTACTCACTCAAAGTACCCTCCACAAAGCACCTCAAGTAGGGATCGAATATTGGAAAAATATTGAAATACTGAAATCACCGCTGGGATTTGAATCCCCTCTGGGTGGGAAGCCCGTACATTAGCCCCCGCACCATCTTGATTCCCGCCATGTACGTACATACATGCAAAACCAAAATTAAACAGTAGAATACTCATTATAATAATTACAGAGAGTTAATTTATCCTATCATTAAAAACCGCCCAGAAATGAAAACGTGAAGGAAATTATGCTATACATACCACAGTGTCAACAAAAGAAAATAAGAAGTAACTTTTGCAGAACCATAGTACTATTTTGCCTCTAGAAACATATAAACAAATAAAACCTGAAAATTATTAAATAATCTATAAATGGGCAACAAAGGTGAATGCACACAGAGATATCATCCTGCCAATTCTTATCAGGTAAAATATTGTACTTAAATTTCCATTTCAATTTCACCGCATCACACGAAAACCTTCTCAAGTTGCTTGATTATTTACTTAAGGTAACTGCAGGTGAAACCATAACTAATTCCAAGTTTTTTTACCTTCTTTTAAACAAAACCTAAAAAACACATTCCTATCAGATTAAAAATCAGGAAAAATTTGTTAATCTTTATTCCACACCAGAAACAAAATATTTACAAAATATATGACACTGAAATTCATCAAGACGACAGGCATTTTTAAATATTTGATTACTTTCAGAAAGCAATCAGTAAATAATCAAAATATCATAATTAAACCAATACAGAACAACACACGTCAAATGTACAAAAAATACTGGAAATTTTTTTTCATTTTCACTGATGGCACCACATTCACTTGTCTTCATAATTCTCCAAAACATCTGCCAGATGCTCATTATCACGGGGCTTCTTGTTTTTGTTCCGCCTCTGGTTGGGCTTCTTCCTCTTCAGTGGAGCTATTGCCTTCTTTTGGCCATGATCTTGCATTGAACGAATCCCCTGAAATGGCAATTACATTGGTCCGGATTACTTTAAAGCATCATTTAACCAATCTCAAACTAAAGAAAAATCAGGAAAAGGCTTATGAATGATCCAATTTACTTATAATATTACTAATTACTTAATGCTAGCCATAAGAGTAGTCAAATTATTAAAGCTAAGCATACAAATATGAATTATCTTAATTACTATACAATCTGAAAATTATGTAAACATAATATCCGACTTCCACAGATGATTTAATGTTTGCTGAAAGATGACAAAAAATGAAAAAAGTAAAAATATAACATTAATAGTTTAGAACATAAATAATTGCCAATGTAAATGCTCCTTACCATAAGAGAGAAGGAAATAAAAATATTTATGAAAATACAGTGAATAAAACATTAAAGATTAGTAATTAATTATTGCTAGATTATCTTTCAACAACATTCACGTGATTATAACAAAAAAGGAGAAATAACACAAACCTGTTTCTCCAAATATTCTTCAATTTTCTGATCATCCATGCTCTCAACAGCGACTGCTCTCCATAATTTTACAAAGTCTTCTTCAACATAAAAATTGGCCGTTTTATCATTATAAAAAAGGATTTTCTTCTTATCTATTGGTCGAGTTACATATATCAATTCATTTTGAAGGATCTAAAAACCAAAATTTGAAATAAAATTAAAGCATTCATTCATTCCAAAAATTAATCATGTTTTTCTAATTGTGAGTTTTACCAACTTGAAAACCTACATAAAGTATGCATTAATGGAATCCAGATTCAAACAATACGTCAGGATTTAAGATCATGCAACATAGTTAATAATCAAAAAAATGCTTACCTTAAGTGCCTTTTCACAGTGTGGTAAAGATTCTTGTACATCTTCTAAGAGTATACCACCCATTCCTTTGAGGTCATGTTGTTTTAGGAGACGCAGCAAAGACTTGCGATCACGTATTCTGTACGTTGCACGGAAAAGATAGCGTCCATCCGGTGTGACTTCTAATTTTGGATTGTTGGACAAAGCCTCAGTCAAAAGCCACTGAAACACACATGCATAAAACATGATTAACATGAACAGAGGACCATTATGCATTCCACCGACTTGTGGCATCATCGTGTATAAGTTAAACATACAGCTGTTGAATAAACACCCTTTCGACAAAGGAGAAGGTGAGGGGGGAGTTACACAAAATTATATGCTCAACCTTTCCTATCCAAGGAACTGGACCTCAACTTCCAACTCCCCCTCCTACATAGCCACCCCTCTCCCCTCTAAAGTCCACAAATCTAATGGTTCTAAGTAGCCATCCGTCCCTCCCATAAACCCGGACCACAGCCAATGCTTAGAAATAACCAAAGTGCCACCGCCTCTCATTTCCTTCACCCAAAAAACCACAACCACCGACTTTTTAAGTCCCGGAAAACCCAAACCCCCCCTCCCTCTCCTCAGTCCGAAGGTATATATTCAACAGCTGTATGTGTGACTTGTACCTGACGATGCCGCAAGTCGGTGCGTCATACCTTACAATAAGGTCTGTGGAAAATTACAAGCACATTTAATGTGGAGATCTAACAATCCCATGAAGTGAAGCCTGAAAGTGTTAAGTATATCAGAGAGCCATAAAATCAGCTATGGTAAAAAACAAAACAGTAATTGGTTAAGTGGTAACTAATGACAAGATAAGATCTAAACAAGAATTGAAAAATGTAATCAAAGAAACTCCATCCACATGGACAAATTGTTCACAGTGAAACCATTACTGTGGCAAGTATTACAACAAATCATTCATATCCCGTTTTCCATCAAGCAATTAGAAGGGAAACTTCATATATATCTGCAATGTTTTTGTCAACTGATAAGCTTCTTTGCGCATCACTAAAATCAAAGTCATATCATTGGGAAAACAATGTAAAATAAGTAGGAGTGGAGATTGTAGCCACATACACTTGAGGCCCTCTATTCTAAAATGAAAATATGTCCTGAAAACAATGATTATGAAAATCATGAATTGCACATTATCCAGAACAAAGGCACAAAGTAGGGTTTCACGCACTCAATGAGAAGAAGCAATTGATAATATACAACTAATGATACATAACATGACAACAGATGGCGAGTCATCATTTTACTAATTCATGTATTTGATCAGTTAGGACTGACAAGGAAAAACATCTTTCTTAAGAGTAGATCATCATTATGTAGTTTGCAGCATCTGAAATACTTAAGGATTAGATAATATTGAACTAAGCAAGATTCACCCTAGGTTGAGTTAAATTTTGAGATTAAAAATATATTTATGCATTCTGGAGTCAGGTATTGAGAATTGAACCTTAATCTATTAAAAATAGTAAAATGATGTGTGCAAAAAAGATATTCCAGGTACTTGCCGTAGCTAAATTAATAAAGGTCAAGGGAACATAGTCAGTCATGATAATAATAATAATATAATATCATATAATAATTTTAATATCATATTAAATTAATTGTGGTTGTAAGGATATTGGGTTGAATATATACAAAAATTGATGCCATATCTGCACACAAATGGCAATGCCATTTTCAGGTTCCAATTTCAATTAATGATTTTTCTTATATTCTAATTCAATCAATCAGCTACACTCTTTTGTCTTCATTTCATTCCTATCATAACATATGACATCGATTCTCTTATTAATATGTGCCATATCAATAATTTGCATGCACATTCCACATTCCTTTTTTTTACAACTATCAAATGTAACCCCATATATTTTTACATTCTGGGATCCCTCGTCTCTCTCATCTCCATGTGTGGAACTTCACCTCCAATGCAACAGTTACCCAGTTGGGAAACTATGCAAAAGATGGAATCCCGGAGATTGATACCTCAACGGATCTGGTGATCGAACAACTTAAGGTAACGCGCGGAAATTATACATCGTTTCGGGTATCCATACGCCAAGATTTTTGCAAAACCCTCAGTAATACTGCCTTTTGGCCTAAAAATGTGTTCGTGGGTAATTTTTCTTTTTCAAAGCCACGCCTCCAACCAACACCGGAAGGAAAACCCGTTTTTCGAAGCTCTTGCACATAAACATTAAGTGCATATGTAATAAATTACTGGACCTCGAGGTTCAAGTAAACGAGTACCAACCCCATGTGATCTGTGTCAACGAACATTGGTTAAATGCGAGTGAACTTGACTCTCTTCATGTGCCTGGGTATGTCATCGCTAGTGCCTTTTGCCGGACAGTTCACAAAAATGGTGGTGTTTTAATTCTACTGTCTGAATATTTTCCCCATATTCCCATTGGTTACCCATACGAATTTCTCAATGAAGAACAATCATTTGAATGCTGTGTTGCCTGCTTCAAAATGGATACTACTGTTTTTTATGTGCTGTCTATTTATTGTTCGCCTAAGAGTGACTTTTGCGTTTTCCTGACCAAACTAACAAAACTCTTGGAAATAATCATAGGTCAATCCATGAGCCTTGCACAATAATTACAGGTGACTTCAATTGTAATTTTACGGCCGATTCTAAAGCTAAAAAGGAATTCATGGATTTACTGACGTCATTCAACATCAATGCTACCAACGGTGAACCTACTAGAGTGAGTGCTAGTTCGCAAACAGTTTTAGATAATGTACCAACTAATATCGACCTTGATCTAGTACAAACAAATACCATTAATGCCCACCTATCTGATCACTACCCACTTCTTTCTACAATTGCTGTGTCTACACCCAAAGAAAGTAAAAAATACTACAAAAGGTATTTCTCTGATCAGAATATGATCGCCTTTTGTGACTTATTAAATTCCCATGAGTGGTCCGATTTGTTTTCCTTGAAGTCCTTTGACCTTAGCTTTGAATATTTCCATTCCCCCAATCTACATTACTTTGAAATCTGCTTTCCCCGTGTCCTGAAGCATACAAAAAACAAAAGCTCTTCTGTTAACTACAAAAGTCAGTGGGTCTCTGATGAAATTCGTTGGCTTTCAAAGAAAATGAAAGATGCCGCAGTGTATTACAAAAGTAAATCAAATCCAGCAGATCGCCTAGAATACTCAGTACTCAAGAAAAGTTATCGCCAAACCTTACAGCATGCCAAAAAATCTTTCAACAACCTTAGACTTACCAATGCAGACAATAAATCTAGAGAGATTTGGAAAATTATTAACGAATCCAAGGGTCGACATCATGTACAAGATCTTCAACTGCAGGACTCTGCTGGTCATGCTATATCAGATTACTCTAAAATGGCCTCCATCCTGAATGATTTCTCTCTATCCCATCAAAATCCCACAGTTTCAGTCAATTCAGCTAATTATTCTCAAATTCCTAACTCATGCCATTCATTATATATATTCCCATGTTCAGCCATGGAACTGACCAACGTAATCAATAAATTCCCTAACAAATTTAGCCCTGCATTAGATGACATCCCAGGGATAGTCATAAAAAGGTCGTTTAATGCTATAAAGGATCAGCTGCTGTTCTTAATTAATGAATCCCTAAAAACTGGAATTTTCCCGAGCCCTCTTAAATCAGCAAAAATTGTGCCAATATACAAAGGGAAAGGTTGCAAAATGGCAATGAATTCTTATAGACCAATATCCCTGTTAAACCAGCTGGGGAAAATATTTGAAATAGTTTTTTATCAACGTCTTGTATCATATCTTGAGATAAATAAGCTATTATCCACATCTCAACATGGATTTAGGAAAACAAGGTCCACTACAACAGCCACATATCACATGGTGAATCAAATACTTTCAGGATTGGATAATAGAACTGAAACTTTAGGATTATTTTTCGATTTCAGTAAATCTTTTGACTTCGTCAATCATCAGTTACTCCTGTATAAACTGAAATGCTATGGCATAAGAGGCACACCCTACAAATGGATTGAATCTTATCTAAGTGAATGGCATCAGTACGTTGAGCTCTCAAGAAATGGCTCCAAATTTGTGTCTCCTGGTAGAGAAGTAACCTTGGGTGTTACCCAGGGTTCTGTACTTGGTCCAATTTTATTTTTAATTTATATCAATGATCTCCCAGATAAGCTTAAGTTCATTAAGGGGATAGACCCAATACTGTATGCTGATGATACAAATATCATTGTGTCAGCCTCCTCAGTAGACAGCTTGACAGAAAGAGCAGCCGAAGTAGCTCAGATTTTCAATTAATGGTGTCTTCATAACTTCTTAAAACCCAATATAAATAAGTCCAGCCTGATTTATTTTACCAATAAAAACAAAGTTTCCACTGCAATCTCAGTAGACGTAGAAGGTGTGAGCATTCCCCAAAATTCCAGTACCCAATTCCTGGGAGTAATCCTGCAGAAAAACATGTCTTGGGAGGAACATATTTTCAAATTACGCAGCAAGTTAAGCTCCCTATGCTTCCTTATTAGAAATATTAGGTATTCTGTAAATTTAGAGGTCCTTCTATCCATTTACTATGGTGAATTTTATTCTCGTGTTACTTTAAGTATCCTCTTCTGGGGTTCCTCTCCTCATGTGGGCATAATCTTCAAAATCCAAAAGAGGATTATACGTATTATGAGCAATGCTCCTTGCAATGCACCATGTAAACCTCTCTTCAAAAGACTTGGCTTATTACCAGTACCTTGCATAATGCAGAAAATCTCCGGACAAATAAATGTATTATTATTATTATTAATTTCCTCAAGGAATTTTTACCAGAGCCAAATAAGGTTCATAGCACTATCTTCCACCTTGAGGCCCAATTTTAAAATGCCATATTAAATCCAGTAATTAATTTACAATGACATCACTGACTAAAACAATTTTCTAATCATTGGAACAACTAACATCCTCTTGTCAACATGCTAACCATCATAATTCCATCTTTAAGCTGATGAGAACTTAAAAGGTGGGATTGAACTTAAATAGTCTATTTGCGAAACTGATTTTTGGCTTTGGCAACAGATGTAAATGCTAAACTTTGGCTTAATACGATATTATAAAGCCAAGCTTAAGTAAGCAAGAAACACTTCTTCCAGGAGCATTATGCATTGCATAATTACTGCACACCTAGCACTCGGAAGTTAATGATCCCGGTCAGCATTTGACACCACCAGAAATTTAATGCCACTTGGTAGAGAAATCAAACATGAGGATGGCCATGCAGAGATGATCATATTCCTGCTCCATTGCATCCATCACAACTTTCAATTCAAACTCACACAACATAATGTTTTCATTGTCTTTCAGAAGCCTTACCTGTTTAACTTTGGATCCAATATCAAGTTGATTGGTCTCATCCAATATTTCATCAAGTGTCAAAGGATGATCATCCCCTTCCTGATGTCTACTTTTCATATGCTTAACAATTTTGGCAAGCACACCAAATTTATACTGGGAGCTTCCGGTCATTGTTTTGTAACTAAGAAAGAATAAAATAGAATACTAGCTTATTACCCCATTAACAAATAGTGCCACTTCACCAAAGAACTAAATGTCATGTTCAAATACTATTTATGCAAATAAATCTTTTATGGCCTAGAACTGAAATATTATACAACATTAATATTACTGATTCAGTTTCCTCATTACAGAGAATGATGACTGATTATTTTTTAAACAACTACAAGAAAAATGAAACCACTAGAAGGATTAACTATTATACTCTATGCGAGTACTATTGAGTACTCTTATCAAAGTTCATTAATTCAGTGTATTTATAAATAGGATTTGAAGAATCAAATTTTACTGGACTAAGGTTTGACTTCTGAAACCACTATAAATATAACTGGAAAGTTACACGTTAGGTCAACAGGGAAGGGCTAGTTTGGAGATCACACATACTTAAAGGAGAGGTTTTCAGCATAAGAGATCATAAGATATAAAAAAGGGAATTCCTCAGCCGAGTTCCACTGTTTTGCTTGACTGCATTACCTAGATATCACCAACATCAAATTAGCCTGATATCCTTGTGGTGCCCGAATTTCAAACCAAGAATGGGCTTAACTTATCAAACATCGCATCACAATGAATGACAATTAAAATTGCCCAATACAAGAATTGCGAAAATCTCACTATAACATCTACCGCAAAACTTAACTTATGCCACAAAGCATTGCAAGTAGGTTACAGTTTTTCAAGTTTTGAGCTTATTGGTAAATGGTTTTGGTAGCTTAAGTCTTCATTCCCATTCTTCACCCGAGAATTTCCCTGAACAATATCGATTACGTCAGTTAGAAAGAACTATCCACGAAACCTCATGAATTATATTCATTTCCAGATCATGTCAGCTTTGATTTATATTTTATTCCCCAGGATTTCAAATCTCACGAATGAAAAGAATGATGTTAAAACAAATCATTTCATTCATATATTTATTTACATAAATTTAATATACCTAACAACATCCATTTTAGGTGCTGGAGTAGGGGGAGGTTTCATTTTTCTTTTGGAGCTGTCATCTTTGGGTGTAGAGTTTTCATCTTTCTTCTTTTTCTCGACCCTATAAACGAATGATAAAATTCGGGAACAATAATTAGGCACGTTTATCAAAAAAATTAGCACCATTAGTCAGAAGTACTGCCAATTTAATTATATATGTATTATTATGTAGCACTTACGTGGGGGTTGACAATGCCCTCTTCTTGAATAATTCCCTCTCTCTTAACAAACTTGGATCCATTTTGAATAGTTTAAATTAAACTAAATTGTGCAAAATGACAGATATAAAACTTGTCAGACACCCTCCGCCTGATTCCGGAGCAGGGATACGATGGGTACTCATTTGTTCCCAAACAAGTTGCACCTTATTTTGTTCTTCATTTGTTATTTTGTGCTACGAAATTGGAATGAATTATATACCCATCACTTATCGTTTATATTTCTATTCAATTTACATATAATTTCTGCCGTTCCCACCTCTATAGGTTCTGATTTTCACCTTAGTCAATACTTTGTAATAACCGTAATATAGTACCATGAACTGTTATATATTTATAGCCTATGTGGTACACTTGGTGGTAGAAACATTGTCCTCTTTCATTTACATTGTTATCGTTAATTTATTTATCATTTGCCAAGGTGATAAGATTTTACGAAACGCTAATAGAGCTACCATATTTTATTCTTCGTTTGGTGAATGTAAAATGATAGGATCTTCCTACATGGGTAATTCAACGACACTGATCAATCAATTGCAGGGATCGTAGGTATCTCCATTTTTGTTCGCTAGACCTCATTTGTGTTCCGTACAATTATTGGTCTCCCGATAAGCTGATGGCTTATAATCAGGGGCAGATTCACCAGTGTGGGCACAATAAGGACATTCGAGGCTGGACTCGAGCCCTTGCCTTGGGTTATCAGTTATCGTACTCAAAGGTTTTCTTTAATATTTATTTATTTATTCGTTTATTTAGCTTTTCTAAGTCCATACAGTTTCCCCCTTTCTTTCTAACATTCTCCAATTGAACCCTCAAACGCTGGCTTTATGCCGGTTTTGTCTAATTTTAATATTCTGATCAGCCACATCGGTATTTTTTATCCTACATTTGTTTTCATTTTTTTATTAATAAGTTCATTAAAAGTAAATCAAATGTAACCATAGAGAGTATACTTCATGATTTCCCAACAACCAACATGTAACTGGATAGGTTAAACCTAGATGTGGAATAGAAATGTTTTATGGCATCTCACATCGTTTATATAGACAAGGAGTGTGAAGCTAGATCGCTATCGCATCTGCTATGTTAGTAGGGTCACTTATGATACCACCATTGATGCCATTAATATAAGATGGCGTCAGGATGAAGTTGAGGGTATTATTACTTTTAACGATTTTCCAGGCTTCTTTCAAGTAATAAGATGCTTTCTTTAATCATTCATTGTTATACTCCTCTTTGGATCTCCTTATGCAGGAGATGAGGTGTACCCTGTGTGGAGAGCTGGTTTATACAAACATGCATAGCAAACACTCAAAATAAGTGAACTGGTATGATACATGTCATTTTCGAAAAACCCCTGTAATTACAACACTAAAGGAGGGTACGCATCAGATTAAGGAGAAATTTCTGTCTACAAGAAATAACTCCATCCTGTAGGGCCCAAATCACCTGCATACCATACAAATTTACCCAACATCAATGCTATAAATTAACACAAATACCAATGCCTAACCTTAATTACAGGGAAGATAGAGGATGGGTGGCCTTATAGGTCAAAATCTAAATGCTATTTTGGTGATGGCATACGTATGGCAGTGACTCCATCGTCTTTCTACTTTTCCTTCTTTGTTCGTCTGGTTGCCTGATGCCCTTGGGGATGAGGCATGGCCGGCATAGAGAGCGGGTTAATACCAACATGGACAGCAAGCACTCAAATCATAGGCATTCACTTGACAACTATCCACATGTGTGATGTTGTTTTCCGATTTTTTCCTTTGTGCTTGTGTGCCTCTTGGAGGAGTTATATTTGCCTTTTTTACACCTTTTTTTAGTGCACCAATGATATCTTTTTGTTCAGTATCCATACCAGTTATCTTACGTAGATAACTCAGTGATTGGAGCTACCAAACTGGGTGCAATTTATGGAACACCAGGACATAATATACCTTCCAACCAATTGACCTACTCTCACATTGGCCAGTCACTTTTATCTGCTGATATTGCGTGGTTAAATACCAGTGAATAGTGAGGCATGTGTTTAGGCCACTATACCATTGTGTGTAACCTTTCCATATTCATGTGTTTAACATGCAAATATGTGTAGACATACACTAAATGCACACTTCCAAGAATAAAAAACTCTTGGAATACGTTCAATATTCCTCAGTAAATAATATTTTGCACCAAATAAACATTGTGGAAATGTTACTCATTGTGTTTGTCACCTGAGTCTCTAGAGAGCACTTTTACCAATTCCAGTATATTTCGTCCTGCTTTCTTTCCACTGGACAACAACTTTCTTTTTCCTCTTGTATCCAGTAATTTGCATTCCCTCTTCTTAATGCCTCTTCCTTTCCTGGTTCTAACGAAATGATGTCTTCGTGATTTGACATATTTCTATTCAGTACCATGTCAGTATCTCTATGCCACTTCCCCTCCTCCATCCTGAAATATAATAGGAAAATGCACAGTCTTATAATTATTCTGCATTTACTGTAATAATATTCTGGGACATTTACGATTTCTTTGCCGACTATTTCATAGAAGTGAAATAATTTTTTTCTCTTTATTAATCGTTCAATTTCCCAGCTCCCTTGCACCTCAATGAATTCTCTGCAAAGGCTTTCCCAGTGATAAAACCATAATTTTTGGATTGCTCACACCGTCTTCCATCTCCTTCAAAGGCGGTTTCTCTGTCGTCGTGGAAGGCACCTTTCCAGCTTTCAGTTACCTGCTCCAAATGTGAATATTGTGACTGAAATGCCAGAGAAACCGATAGCCTCGAGGCGAATGACATGGTAGTCACCCTTAAAACTGCAAGGCCGTTACTTAATTCCATTTGAGCAGCCCACCCAAGCCTTTTCTTTCATAACAGCACTATATATATATTTGTATGCATATAATTCTGAATTTAATTGTTTTGGGTTAAGTCATGTTTTCTTCAAAAGACTGATTGCTGTAGTCTTTGGCAGTTGAATTACTGTGGTCTAGCTGTGATGCTCAGACCAGTCATCACATATTAAACAAAGGAATGAATGCATTTGGGAGATGTATAGTATATTCTGTTTTTTTGTATGCGTCGATGGCTGTGATCACTGCACTTGACAAAACCTAATAGGTATTCTGTCTATGCAGCAAAGAGCCGACCCCGGTTATAATGAAGAATACATCACTTTTGTTAAGATATGCATGGAAACAACAATGTACTTAAAATTAATCAGAAATACTATAAACAAATGCAGTGCGATGGCAAATGCATTTGCAATGGGCAATCCTTTATCGTGTTTCGCCACTGATATTTTTTTGCACTACCTTGTAAATCAATGTAGTAACACATTTGACTGATTCCAGAAAATATGGGTCAGGTTTGCAGTTGAAATTTTTGCCAATTTCACCCAAGCAAGTGCGGTACGAAACATTTATAAAAATATTGAAGTGAAAATGAATTAAATTCACCCTATGAAGTTGAACTCAATCACTAGATTGTGTTCACAATAACATTTGTAGACATATTAGTCATGAGAAACGGCGGGACAGTAGAATTTCTCATTCATAGAAAACAAACGCACACCAACAACTATATAAAAGCTGACTCACACCACCCTTGCCTTCAAAAGATAACAGCTTTTAATTGTTTAATAAATCTATTGTTCGCTGTTCCTCTCAAAGAACTACGATAGGCAAAGAATGTAAATGCATTACACAGCCATAATAAATTGATATGAACCTAAACTGATGGATAAAATAATCACAAACCGGAAGAAAAAACTTATAAATTAACACAGTAGACTCACAGCACTGAACAATCCCCCAATGTCCATCCCATCCATAGTGCCGAACATTTCTTGGCAGAGCCCTAATAGCTGAGTTTTGTGAGAGCACCCTTTTCTGAAACCATATTGGCAATATACAACCAATTCTCACTCTCCCACAAATCCCAGAGATAATCAGCAGTTATCTTCTCTAATAACTTGCATACAACATGCATCAAGCTTACCAGTCTATAATGATCAACTAGTGCCTGGTCTCCGCCTTTGAAAATTGGTGTAACATTTGCTTCCTTCCTAGCGTTTGGCAGGGCATAATTGTTTAAGGTAACATTAAATAAATTATGTTCATAATTTGAAACTACACTACCACCCAATTTAAGCAACTCAATTGAAATACTATCTGGCTCTTTTGTTTTCCTTGCCTTCATTTTCCTAATTTTTTCATAAATTTCTGTGCTCATTGTTTTAATACTTTTAGTATTTAATATTTTTTCACCTCCTTGCCAACTCACAGATGTATCTACAGAATCCATTTTGTTTACCATCCCCTTAAATACACTTGCATACCAATTGTTAAATGCATTAGCATTTTCCTTATTGTCTACCATTAGTGTTCCATCCTGTTTCTTTAAAGCTGTTGTGTTTTCCCTGCTACCTTTCCTCCTCCACAGGTACTTAAAACATTTATTTCCATTCTCTTTCAAGATTATGTTCTGTAGGAAAGTTTCTTTGGTTAATTCCTTTTCTGTATTTAATTCACAAACTGATATTTTTGAATTAATTAGCCATTACGAGCTCCCATCCATTTTTAATGAATCACTCTTGGTTTTTTTCTTTAAGGATCTGATTTTGAGGTTGTAGAACTCTGGGTCAGTATTTTAAGAATGTTTTCAGGACAAAGTTTTTTTAATCCTCTTCCATTATCTCCTTAAATGTCTTTCAGATTTTGTCTACATTCTGCTCACCACTTACCCATTCTGAATACTTCCCCATTAACAAGCTCTGTATCTTCTGGGGCGTCTGGTCTTCCCTATCACCGCATATATATTTACATACTATCTTTTTGTTTACTAGCCCCTTATACTGTGAACTCTCCTAGTTTAGATACATACCCTTTATGGGCTTATTTCCGGCAAGACCTCAACTTCTCCCACTCACTTTTTCGGTCTCAAATGGTCGGAAATGTGGATTAGGAGAAGAGAAGAAGAACAAGATGAGCGGACAAAAAAGGCAATATAGAAGGTTGTAGAGAAATTAAATAGGAACGGAATGAAATAAAAAAGATAGAGAAAAGGATAATTAAATTTGTTTACTTATTCTGAGACATGTTAACTTCCTGAAAATTGTAATGGAGGGGAAAATAATAGGAAAAAAGGAAACGGAAGGCCAAGAAATAAATTTATAGATGATATAAAAAGTGATATAGTATGAGAGTAGCAACCTACAAAGAACTGAAAAGAACAGCAATGGAGAGAGACCAATGGCTACAATGACGTGGCTCCCCCTTTATAAGATTAAGATGAAATGGAAGTAAAATATTAGTGGATGACTGTTGATTACCTCTCATGTTTGAAAATCAGGTCACTTAGGTGTGTAAAAAATTGTTAAAAATTATTACAACCGCAATACACATTAAATTTACCCAAATCAATTTTAATCAATGTGAACAATGTCATAGGATTCAAACTTAGCCGCCGTCTATGATTACTTCCACGTTTCTCTTTGGCACAAGTATGAAAAAATGCTGAAAAAATAGATTATGTCATCCTGTGTTGATAAAAAAGCATAATATGATATGCTGAAAGCCATTTGTTTCTTATCTGTTGAACCATGAATATTTCTTTGCGTCTTTTTTTGCAAAAGTTAGTCAAACTTAAAAACTTCAATAGAAAGTATTTCGTTTCCAAGCAAAAAAAACAGTGAAAATCACACTCATGGAACCGGGCATCAAAGCAAGTTCTTTTATAACACACAATTTCAACCAAATGGCTTGGAATTATTTTTTGAGAAAGGCCTAATATTATATAGTATAATAGTGAATAAAAAAGTGATTTCAGCCACATTGAATGTAGAAAAACTTGTGTAAACATGGAAAGAAAACTAACCACTGGAGTGAATTGAAGTCTATTTAAAGTGAAATAATTTATTCCTACCCCTAAGGTAAGGTAATAGCCAATAGACGCCTTGTTTTTTCCTATTTTCTCTGACGGTCTTTTGTACCTCCATTTTTCACTTGCTTAAAATGCCAATCCTGTAATTAATGTATTTTTGACCTAATATATGTTTTTTACCCAATGCATTTAAAAAATTGGTTGAAAAGAACTGCAATAGATAGATGCACCTTATTTATAGATGTGCTTTGATAGAGATTTATTAAAAGGCATGAGCTAAATATTAAATTCCTTTTACAAGATCTATTCTAAAATTAGCGATTCTTATGGAAAACAAACTCCAACCCCTATAATTTAATCGTCGAAAGAAATTTGATGGTAAAGGGTAAGTATCCATGAAAAATTCAAACAGTAAAGCAAACTGAATGCAAAGGCAATGCCATAACATTCAATTCTCGTATATAATTTAATTGCGCTTTAACGGGTGATCTTTAAGCCAAAATATTTTAAAATCAAGATGCTTTACAGCAATTTATATCAAGGACGGTCAATGGAAAATAATATCCATCGTTCCCTATTTCGTCTCTGCCCACTTAACAGATTTAATTAATCAGCGCGATTCACAATTTTCAAACGCCGCCACTATTTGCCTAATGTCACGTGATATTCCGGCTTTGCTCATTTTAAGTATTTCTCTTGTCAATGTCAAACGCCATATGTAGACCATTTACTGATCTAGAGCTTTCGTGCATTGGCTTTGGGGTTTCTGGTCACCGGCAGACACCACAAACATTGCCATAAATACGCTAATCAAAGGTGCAACCAAACGCACAGGAAGCCGATGTAATTCAAGAGAGAGATTTACGGTTTCTACTTTCTATTTCCTGCGAAGGTCGTGTGCTTAGTATTGTATTGCTTCAGGTTTTAGGTAAATGTAATGGATCAGCGAATGATAGAGTGGAAAAGTTAATGTTGTGAGTGTGTAGAAGACATCAAATGTGACTTAGTGTTAATTTTTTTACCATTAAGTTATTTGCTCATCCATGTAATACCTTAAGCATTTTAATCGAAGAATGGCTGCAGTTTTTGATATCGAATTGCATGATGCAGAAAATGTTGATGGTGATGGCTCAGATGATGATGCTATTGAAGTTGAAGAGGTAATGTATCCCTCTTTCGTTATCTCGGCGTATGGAGCCATTATAAGTTATCGATTGTTTCAGTTGAGGTCAGCTCACTAGAAATTAGTTTTACCTTCTTACTATTTTATTTTTCTTGTACTATTTTAACGTCGGTACTTCCGTGAAAGGTGTGCCTTGTATGCTTCGGAATCCTTTCAATTAAATTTATGACTTCATAGGATTTTCATTTGGTTGGTATTTTCGAGTGCCAGATGGAAACTTTGGTGCAACATATTTTAACAATATATTAACTCCGCAGTTAATGTTAGTTCGATTTGTTATCTCTTACGAATCTTAACATGCTCTTTTTCATTTTGCAGGGTGGCTACGATACTGATCCCAACGTAAATGCCATTATTGAGTGAGTTTTCATTTTTATAATTGTATTGAAAATTTGTTCTTTGTTGTTTAGTTTTAGAAATAGTGGTTAAATTGTTCGTCGTTATTTGCCATTTCAGGTCAGATGATTTAGAAACGGTTCAGTTGTGCGAGCAGAATGTGAATACAGGGAAAGAAAAGACTGGCCCGCAGGATTTCGAATTGAGAAAGGTACTGGGCAAGGGAGGATATGGCAAAGTTTTCCAAGTGCGGAAGGTTACAGGGCAAGATGCTAATACTATATTCGCAATGAAAGTGTTGCGAAAAGCTTCTATTGTCAGAAACCAAAAAGACACTGCACACACTAAGGCTGAACGTAATATTCTTGAAGCAGTCAAGGTAATTTAATTCGTAATAACTATTTCTTACTGTTAAATAATGATGTGCATATCTTGTTTTGTTTCAGTCTTCTACATATTGTGTAGAGGCTGCATACGTTTGATGCCATGTTTTCATGCCTGGGCTGCTACTCTGAATGAAATATCGTCGCACTTATCTCGCTTATCAATCTCGAGCTTTCTTGTCAGCTATCTTCTTAATTATGACGACCTAGTCGCTATTTTCTATTCCCAATGCTGAAATAGCGACCTGTGGTCGCAATTATGGCGACGTTGCAATAACTACGGCACAGTCGTATATATTCTAAAATTTGTATAGCGACCCCGATAGTTCTAATTATGTAGATCGCCTTCATATATTGTGACATTATTTTCTTTGGTGAAACACTGCAGACCAGCTTTTCATTGTTTTATACACGTAATCGTCGAAATTACCTGGACCCATGTACCAAAATATATTTGCCTTTTGTTATTTTATGAATGGAAGATGTTTGGAAAAGAACGAATGGAATTAAAATTGAGATTTCTTGTTTATTCATCTCATACTTTTGAATTTACTTTTTCCGTGTGTGGAAAATGAGTACACACGTTAGACCAGAAAAAGGAAGGGAGGTGTTTCCATTGAAATGAAAGGAAATAAAGTACGCCCGTAATGGAGTGCATTCACGCAGTTCTTCCTTACCTGAAATGGCTCTTTTAAACCCCATGCATTGGTCATAATGCGTTGATCACTGCAGTGACCTTCTCGTCAATTTTCTATGTTTACGGGAATACGTTCCGTTTGGCAGCTGTAAGATCAAATGCTGTGTGTTAAATTATGGTATATTTCGTACATTCCTCCTGTGCTTAAGGTTTACGGTGGAGTGTGTTTGTTGACCTTAATTTAGCATAATGAATTATTCCATTTCTGTTGAATTACATGCCTACATTACAACAATTGTGATGATCAAAAATAGTATTTTCGCAATTTTAATATATGACCAACTCAGCCCTGAAACACAATCAGCTAAATTTATATATGCACTCATATTGTCCTGAAATATAGTAATAATGCCAATTGTAAAGGGTCAAATAGCCACATATTAGCGTTCATTGCTGATGCGAATTTCATAATCGGCTTTTACTTTCGGAAACAGATTCCCCTCGGGGTTTTCTCCGCATAATTTTAAGCCGATTCGAGTGCGGTAGCAGTACATATAATGTTATAGCCTCTTTATAAATTAGTGCCGAGGCAACGGTAGATTTAGCGCGTTTTCGAAATTCAATTTCCTGGTTCGGTGACCCAATGGGGAATTCAGCTGTCAGAAATATTCCACGCTGTTGCTGTATCTTTTTACGCGAAGGGGCGGGGCCAGATGATTACGACTGACGTTTCTTATTTGCCATCGCAATATTGCGACTCAAAATTCAAAACCGCGATCGTCGCTATAATCGCGTGTGCAATATATCGCGATAAATTTATTACTACCCATCTCCAGAATAGTAGTCCATGGCTATTGATATTTGGTAGTGTAATTTGTATTTTTGTTAATTGATTTTTCTAATGTATGACCAAGTGCTGAGCTAATTGTTGCATTTCATCTCTTTAGCACCCTTTTATAGTCGATTTAATGTATGCTTTCCAAACTGGTGGAAAATTGTATCTAATTTTGGAGTATTTGAGTGGTGGTGAACTTTTTATGCATCTAGAGCGAGAAGGAATTTTCCTTGAAGAAGCAGCTTGGTAAGAATCATTTTCACAATCACTGTTAAAGTATTAATTTTAATTTGCTTTTCATCTTAATTAGTACTTAAACCATTTATGTGACTGCATGTTTGAACAAAAAAATTACAAGTGTATACGATAACACCTGTCAAAGGCATGATCACAATGGGTCACAATATTGATGAAACCTAATTTTATTTAATGAAAAACACTTTAAAATTTCACTCCTGAGACATTGTTCAATGGAGATTCAAGTAGCTAAATATAAATTCCACGTAAAAGAAAAAAGTATTGCTAAAAATACAATTTCCCATTTCATTTCCTTTTCTGCTGATCTTGTTAGGCAAGTAAAAGGAAACCTTTCCTCCCAGACTTAGACTACCAAAGGCTATTTCACTCTTCGTATTAGTGTATTGTCTCCAAGCTTTATTTTTAATTAATCCACAACCGTCTCGCCCTTTCATCATCATTTTTAATGTGGCAGGTCCTTACATTGAGTAAATTTCTCCAAAATCTTTGCTATGACTTGTTGCTATTTGTCCTAATTGTTGTTGTCAGATGAAGGGATTTTGTTTGCCATATTAGTATTACTTAATACAATTTACACACCAAGTTTTGGAAGCGTAATTGTAATCCATGAGGCATCGTACATAGCACAAACTTCATGAAGTGGCTTGAATGTGTTTGCATATCTTTCATTTCTCTAACTTTGTAATATGTAGATGCATCAGTGCAATTGATGTTGGTTTTCCCCCAAGCATTATCACCTTTTTTTTTAAAGTTTTTTTTTCTGGTTTTACCATATTTTACTCGACAATCCAGTTCTATTTCTGTTGTCCCATGCCTCATAATATTGAAATTGTCCTAGTTACAATTTCCTATGGTGTCTTTCACTTGTCAAACATTTAGTTGTGATCTGTAAGAATGTTGACTTTTCAATAATCTAATATTTGTCCTGGTTGCATATGATAGGATAAATTGGAATAATACTTTTCCGACTATTAAACTAATGATAGTTTTGCATTTATGCCGTGACAAACTGTAATTGCCCGGGCTTCCCCTGTCAAGATGTACAGATAAGTCAAATTTCTGCATTCACTGTATGATATGAGAAATTTCTGACTGATGTAATGTAATTTATCTCACAGATATAAAGTTTTCATTTTGGTAGGATAGAGCTTCACTGATGATAATATCAGGGGTAAACTTTCCTACCTTGGCTGCCTAGAAAGCATGAACCCATGCAGGAAATTTCCTGTCCGGGCATTATTTTTGAAAAAGGAAAAGTTAAAACAGGATGTGTGAATGACAAACATTCCCAAACCCTTATATGTAACTTGAATATATTTCTTTTCGATATTTTCTCTCCCTGTTTTTCAGGTATAATTTCAGAATGATTTGCATTATTTTTACCCTGCATTTTGCCAGTTCAATGATTTAAAAAGCTTGAATTGAAAGTAACAATCTATATATATTGTATTATTTTCTGTTTCAAAAAGTCTACCTGTTGTAGATTTGACTTTAAATATGTTTAATTGTTTTATATGCCTCAACAGTCATTCTTCTCTTTCAGTTTTTACCTTTCAGAAATAATTTTAGCACTAGAGCATTTGCATATTCAAGGCATTATTTATAGGTAAGATTATCTTTTGAATACTCTTCATGGAGATTGCAATTTGAGTAATCCTGCAAAATATTTCCTCATTATCCCATTGTATTTATTACAGAGACTTAAAGCCTGAAAATATTTTGCTTGATGCACAAGGTCATGTGAAACTTACAGACTTTGGTCTTTGTAAGGAGCATATACAAGAAGGAATAGTAACCCATACATTTTGTGGCACTATTGAATACATGTAAGTGAATTCTTTGTCGACTAATACTACTTTTATAATGTATATAATATGAAGTGAACAAGGTGAAATAATGGTACTTAGCATTCAACTCATGACTGTTTGTATTTCACCTCCTTTTTATTTTGCAGTGAGTGGAAAGTACTTGCACTAGAAACCTCTTTAGTTCCTTCCACTCTTATTTTAATGGTGTTTTGTGTCTAAAATTGAAAAAAGGATCCAAAAAGGAAGCATCTGTCTGCTCATGATTGCAATTGTTCTCAAATAAGCTGATTTCCTTGCAATCCTTTTGATTTCTCAGCATGCATAAAGGGCTGTCTTTTCATAGATTCAGGGAGAGTTCAACAGTTGTGAGGTGGCTCAAGTCCACCCCTATCCCATCTGATTAAGCTCTGTGATTTCATAGATTGAGGCAGTTATTTATTCAGGAAAGTTGTCTGTGCCAGCAAAATCTTCCCCGTCAGATATAATTCTATTCCCAGGCATTTGAGAAACGGGAAAGCATTTTTATTAAAATGATGATGCGTATTTTCTTATCATTCTTCTGTTTTCCTTCTTCCCTGAGCTTGGCTGTTGTCCCAGCATGTATGTATCCACATTGACTTAATTGTAAGACTGGAAAATGGCTGTCCAATGCCGCAAGCAGGGAAATTTTCCAACCTAATCCATTGTCTTCCGATGCAAATAGATAATGTCCATCTCAAGTTAGTTTGTATTTTCTGTTATCTATCTACATGGAAATCAGAATATTTTTTTCATTTTTTTGGCGGAAAAGTTCTGGAGTTTGTTTAAGTGTTGACTTAAAATGAAGTTTATTGAGACTATCAAAAAAGAGAAGAGCTGTTATTTGGGTCATCTGGTTATGTGATCATTTCACAGTTCTGTCTGGTTGCATACTGAATGTTTTTTGATAAGATAGAAGCCCATTTTTTTCAATGACGCAGTCGAAACAAGCAATTCAAAGTGTTGTAGATAGAACTTGTACTAAGTGTAAATAAAAGGCACCTCTCGGTGTGTCGGCACCATGAGATATGCACTGATGAAAACAATTAACTTCCTGTGACCATCTTCCCATCAGGGCTCCTGAAATACTCACAAGAAGTGGCCATGGCAAAGCTGTGGATTGGTGGTCATTAGGTGCCTTGATGTTTGACATGTTAACTGGTGCTGTGAGTATTTAGAAATCTTCATAAATTGGTTCTGGCTGGTTTAAGTGGTTTTTCATAGGGGAATCCATTCAGTATTCAGTTTCATAGCATGATCATTTAATCAGTGTTAATTGTGTGTTATCCTGTCAGGCTGTTTTACATTCTCTTTTTAGTAAAAAGTGTAGAAATATTTTTCTACTGTTTCTCAATGTTCTTAGGTAGTCATGAAATTACTTTAAAAATAGGCATTCTGTATTGATTATTGTGACTTCTTGGTCTTTGTATGACATGTTATTAGTTGGTTTTCAACTTTTTAATTAAATTAAATATTTTGGGATCATAATTCTTGACTGCATGATGTCATTTATGCTCCCACCAAAGTTCCATGTTGCTTATTGTTTCAATCTGGATAAGATGCTATGATTTGAAAAGTTCTTTCAATCAAATATAGCCTCCGAAGATTCCATATTTTTTGACTAAGAGTGTATTTATTGTGGATAGTGGAATTTGGCATTTATAATAAATGCTGAATGTTTTTTTTTTTAGCCACCATTTACGGCTGAAAATAGAAAGAAAACAATTGAGAAAATATTGAAAGGAAGACTGATATTTCCTCCTTATCTTACAATGGATCCTAAGGATTTAATCCGCAGGCTTTTGAGAGTGAGTACACGCAGGCTTAATTAAAGTTTCATTACTCTTGCAATTGGAGCAAAAGTTTAAATGAAGTAATTCTCTGTATTCTCAGCGACAAGTCAGCTTGAGGTTAGGATCTGGCCCAAATGATGCTGAAGCCATAAAAACTCATTGCTTTTTCAAGCACATAAACTGGGCAGATGTCTTGGCTAGGAAACTTGAGCCCCCAATCAAACCATGCTTGGTAATTATGAAAATCACTGCTTTTTGTACTATGCATATAGCATGTGTGCATGTTATTGAGTGATGGTTTTATTGTTTTAATCATTATTTCTAGACTGGTGAAGATGACGTCTCACAATTTGACACCAAATTTACTAGGCAAACTCCTATTGATTCTCCTGATGAGTCAACTCTTAGTGAAAGTGCAAATTTAGTTTTTCAGGTAAGAGTTTTCTCAATTGAAATGTCTCAAGGGCCAGAATGTCCTGAGTATAAATTCTAAATAGTAAATAATGGTGTTTAAGTCAAATTAACAAATTGCTACGTTATAAAATCTAAGCTGGAAAAGAGCGTGCAATTTTGTTTTGTTATATTTTCCGCCAGTGTATTTCATAATTTTTTATATTGATATGAGCTCTGATTTTATAAGTTTGTTTTTATTATGGATCATCTTGTGTCATATAATTTTTTGAATTTTTCCTTGTTCATTATAATGATAGGTTTCCTTGAAATATGACTTCAAAAGTGATTACTCTATTTTCGGGGACTTACATGTAAAATGCCAAAATGTGGTTTTCTTGGTCAAAGGAGAGGGTTTACTATTCTGATAGTTAATATCTTTATTCATACAATCTCTCTATTAATACATCTTAGAATAACCACTTCATGCTCTAATAGTTTTTAATTTTTTGCTTTGCGTTAATGTCTATGCCACTGGCTTCCCAGTGCCGTATGGTGAAGGGAAGCAATGGGTGTTTCATGGTTAGCCTAGTGAATGTGTATGGTAAAGCATGGACCATTTCCAGTGTTTGTAATCCACCTCAATTTTATTGAAGGTACATTTTAAATCTAATGTATACAATGGTGAATCTTGGTGGATCAATGCTGATGCACAATGAGGTGGCCCTCATAGCGAGTGCTTTCGTGGCATCGACATAAGTACCCTGCGATCCACCAAGAGAGGTGTGTGCAAGGGCCAGGTGTGGGAGTGGCAATGAGGGGAGGATATGGGAGAGAGAGGAGGGGGAAATGGAGAAATGTTTAGTAAAAATTAATGAAATAATGCCTCCTGTGCTGATCCATTCAAGGGACAATTCTTGGGTAAAATAATTGGTCCCATATGGTATGGATAAGGCAAAACACTAATAATGTCATTTGGTGGGCCACTGCAACCGAATGAGGGCCTTGAGAGATTCTCCAACAAATGTTGACATCAGAGGGGACCAGGTGCAAAATGGAGCTCAGTGTAGGTCGAGGAGAGACGCTCCCAGCGGTGTGAGGTAATGTCATTTACCCTTCTGAGGGATGAGGGTAGGGGAATATGGGGGGGAGGCCATACTTATCTCCCCATCTGTCGGCGTCTCTGGATACTCCTCTGGATCTGGGGGTGAAATAACCTCTTCCTGGTCGAGGTCTGGCCAGTCAGTTATCTCGGGTGTTTCTGGTGCCATCAGGGGGACGAAGCAGGGGTCGGTATCTCTTTTAGGATTGTGTGTGTCCTGTTCAACTTAGCCTGTTATTTGGAAACCAAGTGGCAATGTAACGGTTCATCAGGGGCCCAATAGGATTATATCTGTCCTTCCAATATTTGCTACTGCTTCCATGATAATATAGCCTCCATTTTACAAAGCCTTTCTTTGCATATCGAACAAACTCTGGCCAGGCAGCTGCCATGGCTAGCGCTAACTATATCTCTTGTGCATCTCTGACCCTCAGCCTTTGTGACTCCTTATTTACTCTCAAGGCGAGGAAAAATATTGTAGTACCTCGTCCTCTGGGAGGCCCATGCCCAGTGCTGTAGTTAGTAATCGATCCGCAAACCCTGGGATTACTGGGATAGCCATACAAGCGTTGTTCTCGCTTGAGCATTTATATCTGGGAGGCGAGCAGCACTAACTATGGCTGCACAGCAGTCATTTCATGGTGGTTTTCTTGTTTGGTAAGCTTGATGATGCTTAAATCTTCTTCCTCTTCTGCAAACAGATCTTTAGACAGTGTTATCATTATTATATAAATATTTATACAATGGGTTTAACTAAAGATCCACTGGTGACATAGTTCTTGTTAATTTTTATTCTTAACACTTAATTTGTGAAATTTGGTCAGATTTAAGCTCATAATTTAATGTTGTTCCCAATGAGAGTGATTTAGTTAAATGCAAAGGAAGCAAAAATTATATTTCAATCATATGCTTTAGGTGTATGTGGTTATTAATAAGGATGTTTTGGTTTTACTTGTTAATCTATTTTTTTGGCCTAAATATTTACGTACCACTTTAAATGAATTTTCAGTTGCAATTGATTTATGTATTTGATGTTCACTTTTTGTTTTTGAAACTCAAATTACACGCATAAAAGTCTCAACAACCGTAACCTATTGATTATTTATTACGTTAGCCAAAAGGTGTAAAATTAATTAGTTTTGACAACTCACTGCAATAGATTACTGGAATATGAGATAGCAAAATAATCTCGATGGAGACAATTCCTTGTCTTAACTTAACCTGACCGTAATACTGATCACGTCCTCTCTCCTTTTCCCTTCCAGGGTTTCACATATGTGGCTCCCTCGGTGCTCGAAGAGATCTACAAGCCCCCACGTGTAGTGAAGGCCCGCTCCCCACGCAGGGGCCCCCTCTCGTCACGCAACCCCTTCAGCCCACGGCATCATCCATCCTCCCACCCTCATCACCCATCGCCTGCCACCCTTGGGGGGTTTGCCAGTTGTCATGATGGCCACCTAGTGGCCCCCATTGTCGGAACGGGAGCCATGCCTGCGGCATCTGCCCACAATGACCCCACAGAGGAGATGGTTGTTGACATGGGCCACATGCACGCATAGTTGTTGTCATTGCCACAGCTGCCCCATTTTGTTTTTTCCCCCACAACTAAGATTGTTTTCCCAGTAACACAACACACAGAATGTTATTGTCACTGGGGATTACTTCGTACACTTTCCTTTCCTCCATGCTGTTTTGTTGGAATTCTTAATGAAGGTACAATGAGCACATTTTATTTCTCTGGTCACAACTTTGCCCTCTTTTGCTTGGAGGTCTTTTCATTATTTTATAATAATTATTTTTGAGGGGAGTAAAAAGGATCAGAGGAGGTGCATATAGTCGTATTTATACCTCTATATGTGTGATTGGTTAATGTGGCCTGATTGGCATAGTATTGTGAGAGATGTGGCATCTCCTTTGATTGTGAATGTCCTACTCCCTCTCAGTATAATCGTGTTGAGGTTAATGGCCTAACTCGATGGTGCTACCAAATTAGCAGGGACACACTTTGTATATCCTACCTCTCAGAGAAACTAATCTCACTCTTTCTTCCTTGTTTGTTCAAGATTCAGGCTTGAATAGTATGTGATCTTATCAAATGGTCACATAAGTTTGCTTTTTTATTTAGCTGGCTTGCTTCATTGCTTTCATTTGTCCCATGCTGTGTAGGTTATGCTGGTCATTTTATTTTGATGAGATTTTTTTGATGTAGTCGACATCAAAAGATAACGTATGCCCGTGTGTATGTGTGAGGGTGTATATGTATAGGCATACACATTCACACACACATTTATCTTCTATGGGTCAGCGATAAACATTTGGCTTAACAATTAATTGACGCGGACTGTTGACGGGAGAGCTCTTGTAGATTTTTCACTCCTTCTGTGTATCCTTATTGCAAATAGCATATGTGTATTCTGGGGGATCTGCTTTCCATGCGTGTTTGTGCATGTGTGGTTTGCGTGAATGTTAAGAGAAAGAAGAGAATGTTATATTTTGCTAGCCTTCTGGTTGAGTACGTGGGCAAGATAAAACACCAATACTCAATTATATTGCAATCGTGGTTAATGAACAGAATCACTGTTTCTACTAATACCAATCCTGTGAGTGAAGCAATTTCTTTTTTGTGTGACTATTCAGAACCAATTGACTTTTGGGGGAGTCAACAAGAATTGTGAGCGAGTGTGCCTGTCTTGTCTGTCTGTCTGTATGTGTTGTGTGTCTGTGTGCGTGTGTGCGTTTGTTCGTGTGGCATAATTCCCTTTGCTCAGCCATGGCTCTGGGGCATTTGCCGTCTCGAGCCTTGGGAAGTTTTTGTTCGCCTTCGTAGCTAGGAAGAATGCGGCCCTGCCTTGTGCCGCTCTCTATGCGCCAATGAGTAATATTAATGATGATGCTGAAAGTGGAAGGTTGCCACTTGGACTTGGCCTCCTGGTGTTACTGCAACCAAGGAGCTATTGAGCCTTCTTTGTCTTCTCTTTGCATGTTCCCCCGGCCTCCTCTCGCCCTGCAACCCCCCTTCAAGGAGAATGCAATGTGTACATAGCTACCACACTCATGCGTGCATAACAAAAGTCTTTTAACGGAAATCGAATGATAATTAAATCATTCAGACGGTCTGATGAAAGTGAGTTTTTTTAAATCCTTGTTGCACGTATGTTGTGCTGTGGCCATAATTATTTTCAGCTAGTCTCCTGTTGCCAAATAAAAGCAAACTTTTGGCGTTGTGATTGCCAAATTATTGAGTGGCTGATACTTTTCTACTGCGTGCCTATTGTCTGTCTTGTTTGGAATGAACTTCATGACCGATTGTGAGCTGCACACGGTAGTGCCACTCTTCATTTTAGTAAAGAGTACTTATATCTTAGGTTAATTATTTATTCTAGTAATTCTTTATAAGAAGAAAATATTATTTCTTTGGGTCATGTGAAAAATTTTATTTCTTGTCCATCAAGATATGAAGAATATTTCAACCAAGTCTTATGATTGAAAATAAGAGCTGATTTATCATTTTAAGTATTTGATAGTAAATAATAGTGTCAATAATTGGAAAATGAAATAGTGGGTTTATTAGTTACATTTTGGGAGTAATCATGAGAATATGAGTTTAAAAAATTTAGTTTTTCATTTATTCTGTTATTTTTATATTTGTGGTCAATTATGTGTCTATATCCATAGCTTCATGAACTGAGTTATTTATGAAATCAGAATTGTTGACTAATTTTATATATAAACTGTTTTGGCCATTGTATTTTTTGTGCCTGAAGAGAGTCTTAATCATTTCCATGTGCACTTTCTCACTGGAAATGATTATACTTATTCTTATTTTTTCAAGGATCAACTCTGTGCATTGTGGGCCAATACCCTAACTCTGAATTTGTCAAAACATGTGGCTGTTGTTATACATTTGGGATTGCAGAGATAAAAAAGAACTGTTGCAAGACTCTTTCTACCTCATTGCAAAGCTGCTTAGGTCAACACTTTGCCATAATGATTTTTTGCAGTTAATTTTGCCCAGTACTCATTGTGAATTAGACATACCTATCTACATTAAATATTGAAAGGAAAAAGGAACGCAAGTATCTTAGCCAAGGTTGTGAACTGGTTTGTTTGTATCTCTTTAACTGGCGCGACACTAGTTTTTCATCAAGAAACAGTTGATTTTTAACAAGACTGTTCACTGAAAATAAAATTGAAATTGTTTATAAATATAATAAAATTAAAAAGATGAAATTTAGCCCCGGGAAGAATCACCCTGTTGTTGAATTGCCTTCTCTAATTGTCTGTTTAATGTCCATGCTCATGAATCATATTTTTTTGTATGGGTTTTCTATGCATAAAATTGCAAAGCAGAAAAAATGAGTGGATGGTTTCAATTCTTAAATAGAAAAAAAATAAAAATGTGGCATGCAATGTGATATGTAAGTTTAAAATGCCACAGAAGTGCCAATCCGTAAAAAAACTACTTTTGTAAGAATGCTATGTTCTGCCTTGATTTTACTGTGTTGGAACACTTATGAGGGGGCTAAACTAATCTTGAACGGGCGTTTGATTAAAATCCTTTCTGTATACCGAATAACAGAAAATTGTTATATAGTTTGCTAGTCAGTGGGCTGGGTAAATTGATTTTGAGATATGTGGTACCCAGCAGGGGGCCTGATCTACACGCTATTTGAGGACATGTGGTAAATTTATGTTATGAGGATCTTTCAGACAACTCGTCAAACAGGGGTACCAGTATTTGGCTTGTTTTCAGGAGAGAAAATTTTGCTCATGTGGGGTGTCCTTAACACAAACAAAAATGACATGACTGCCATTTTAAGACCTTGCCTTGTATACATTTTCTTGTAGGGGGTGGAGCAACTCTCATCTCTCATCATTGCACTCTAATGTGTGCTTAAGTATCATCTTCTGTTATTATGCATATTTTCTTGCGGTGATTCTTTTAAATATGTTACAATGAATTTTTTTACTTGCTGTTGGTTGCAGGAAAATTGTGATTATTTTATTTAACCATGAATTTCTGCCCTGTGGCATCTTAAAATTGTTTTTAGAGTGCATTTTTACAAATATGTGATGACATCGAGAAATCAATAATGTTGGCTGCAATATACAGTATCCTTACTATTGTCACATCAAGGGCTGGAGGTGATTATTAATGGAGATTGGATGAGTATATACTTATATATTTGTGAATATGTCATGAATATTTCACTTGTACATGGGTTTACCAGCTCATGACCTATTGTGCTGAAACAAAGTGCTGGTTTTTTGTTTTTTTCCATTGTTGAGTGCATTCAACAAGTAATATAAATGAGGTGAGTTCTGGTCCATACATGTGTGTTTGGAATGTATGGAAGCCATAGTACATATAACCTTTGATTCCCTTTCAAAGTTGAAGACATTTTCAACTGACATCAAAGGAAATATGCAATAACAGCAAAGTGTTATCAATTAGAGATTGGAGTAGTTCATCTGTTAATTTGCTACCCTGCACACCCCTACTATTATTTCCTTCCTTACTATACAATGATAAAGTGAAGTGTGTCACCGACTACTGCTTGGCTTAGATTTATATTCAATGTGTATATCCATCTGCTAACGATGCTGCAGCTGTAAAAAGGGGCAAAAGACTGGAAATGGATTAATTGGGCATAAAATTGCTCATATCATGTGCCGCTGGTCTCGGTGGAGCTGTGCCGAGTTACCTTTTTGACCAGTTCCCTTCTTCATGCATATGTATATCTTTAGCATTCACACAAAATATATTTCCTTATTGCCTATTGCTTTTGATTTCCCATTCTTGAATTGCATACCTCGTGAGTTGGATGTCATTTCTTGAGTTCCCACTGTAGTCCCTAGTCCCATTACTAGCAAACTTATGCTCAACAATGGATGAGACTGGTTCTAATTTCCCTATGATATACAAGTGATTGTTAGATTCGCTATTCTTTTGTTTTTGCTGACTAGGAGATGATATTATAAATTTTTTAACAAATGCCCGACTTTCCTAGAACTTCTTTGTTATTCAAAAGTTCACGTGGCATTTTACTGATGATGCTTGGATGGTAAATATTGCAGGATCCATAGATTCGGAACCATTCTAGTGTAAAATTGAAACCAGCAACAAGGGACCACAGCAAATTCAGCCTCTTGATCAATGAGTGCCACAGTTTAAAGATTGCTGTTAAAACATCCATTATGGCCAGATATGCTCACAGTAGCTGTTGCATTTTTATTTGCCAGATCAAACTTAACGAGTGGGTATTAGCTCTTGCAAGGTAATGTCCTCTCTGCAGACTTAAATAAATGTAGTATGAAAAAGATTCAAGAAGACCGTGGTCAATCTTCATGTATAAGCTATGCAATAATATAAAGGAATGGAGGCATTTAATGTATGCATTATCATAATGAACACCATTTATAGTGTTAGTTGAAAATTGTAGTAGAGATTGAAAAAATTTAGAGGATACTAGTGTATCCTTCATTGTGTTTATTTCAAACGTGCAAATTTGTTAAATTTTATTATTTGGCCTTTTGTAATGCTGATTTATTATAAATAAACTTGTGATAATTCTATTTTAATGAAGGCTATTATAATCATTCCATTGTGGTGGATGTACGACCATTTGTCCGCAGTGAAACCTCATTCTTCCGTCTCAGAATGCTTATTAATGATCATATTGTTTCTGGTTGTGTAATCACGTTGGAAATTGCAGTCATCTTAGGAGAACCTGCCTCATCTCTTACATTTTCAAAATTCACTCATTTCCCTTCATTATGAATGAGTGGAAAGCATTCGGAATGGGACAGGAAACAAATTCTCTTAGTTTCTTTTGTTTGGGTTTGGATCGAGGAAACTATATAACGTGCAAACATAGTGTGAACGTTATTTCAGTACACAATTACAATTTCATTGCATAATTAGATGAACCAATAATTTTTTGTAAAGGTTACAATGAAGAGCAAGTCACTTGGGAGCATCAAATATTTTGAATATTACCCCTTATAGCTTAAAGAAGTTTGATAATATAAGTATAGTCTTAATGTAATAAGTAACAATGGTTGAGTTATTATGAATTTTCACTCAAATGCAGGAAGTGCACCAAGATGCACTTAGAAATTTTATTGTCTATTAGTGGATGACTCAATTCAAAGTTCCTGTCACAGAATTTCCTGCTGCTCTGAATTTTTACTATATTTATTTAGTTTATATAAGTATAATCCAGGTGGTTACCTCTCTCAAAATTCTAAAATAACACTGCGTTAACCCTTTATAATTTTCATTAGAGTTGATTGGATGTGTTTCCGTTTTGGAAAATGGTATTAGATTAATTCCCAAACTTCTTTAATTCTACTCATCCCTACCCTCCATTCTTTGTCATTGCTTCATAGTTACAGTTGGACCAAAAATATGCAGGGTATCTGTTAATTAGCAAAATCCTAGTTTCTCCAGCCTACCAAAGAAAATTACCTGTTTTTGTAAATTATGTAAAGGGGCGTTCGAAGACTCATTTTGAGCTGATTTCAATCTCATCACAAATCATCTGACTAAGAAGCATTTAAGTTTCACTGTTGCTTCACTCATGCTTTACTTCATCATGTCAAAGTGGTTACAATTTCCTTAAAGATAGAGGGTGATATTGTTCCTTAGGTCCTGGGGACATTATGTTCAAATGCTCAGTTTATTGGATTTTTCATTGATTTCAACAAAACTAAAGCATTCTTATTTTACTCGAAAAGTATGTACATACTGACCTGTTCGTTTTTGGCATGCATATGTTAGTGTATTATTTTAATGAAACTTCCAAAATACCCTGTGAAAAATAGATTCTTGGTGGCTGGTTAGTGGACACTGAAATAGCATGCTATCTTCGATTACTGTTCACTTCTGAGTCTTTATTTGATAGAATCGTTTAATGGATATGTTAATCTACATACCACTTTCAGATTTTGGCTACACATGTGTATAAGATTTCAAGATTATGATGCCATTAATCAATAACTTGAGATAAAGAACCATTTTACATGTTGCCAGGCAGGAAATGAAACTTTTCTACGCAATCCTTCCACTCTCTTGCACACCTTTGAAAAAGACTCCTGCTCCGATTTCAATTGCTTTCTTTCCAGAGTTACCATTTCAAAGTGCATTTATCAGGCGTGAAGTAAAGGCATGAAAAGAAGCAATTTAATTGCTTCATTCGTGTTTATGGAAAAGTTATAAAATCAAGACTTCGACATTTCATTATGATCATTCACTTTTGAACTCTAATTATTCACTTTTTTGGGCTACAATGACTAAGACTCCATGTGATTGGTCATGTCCATTAAACAATTAAGTGATGTTGTAGGTGGGTGTAATGGACAGGGTTAGAATATGAATGTACTGGAATTTAACATGGCAACTATTGGGATAACTTGATGTTTAAATTTTGTGAATGTTAATTGCATGAAAATTGGTATGAGGAATATATTTTAAGCTCTATTTTATTGGTGATACTGAAATCTAAGAAAGGCCTAAAATCGAAACTGTGCAAGATTTATAGAAGGTCAATTTTATTAATCTATGCACTATGGTTTATCAATGTGAGGGTAGATATGAGCCCAACAGTATGTGAAATTCCCACATCAGGGCAGGGGGCAGTTCCTCGCTCTGTGCCATCCATGGTTTCCCAGGAAGATCTAGTGCCCAAAAAATCACACCATTTGGTGAAGCAAAGGGTGCTTCAGTCTATAGTTCAATGCTCTGTTCTTCATTACTACGTAAAATCTGATTTTGAAGAAAAGGATGTTTTTTATGTGCATGAAATGAAAACTAAATTGCCTGTTTAAATTTCATGAAACAATATAGGGAGCATAAATTTTGGAGCTTGATGTGATGGTCATGGGAAGGCATGTACATATAGGGTGAAAATGTGTAGGATGGAGGAACTGTAAAAGGGAGAAGATCAAAGAGAAGAGGTGGAAATCAATTCAGGATGTGTAAGACTGCTGACAAAGACATTACTGTACCTTATGGGTTAGAAAGGAAACTTCATTATAACAGTTACCAATCCCTCAATTTTATCTTTTTTGAGATTTTGTGTTCTGCATAAAATTATGTTGTAGAGGCATTGGTATTGCCATCATTCTTGATATGCTGAATTGAGTGAGCCATTTAAGTCTCTGCCCCTTAAAAATAATTTAGAAAAGCAGTGGCTCTCAGTAATATAAGTGGGCTAGACCTTGGAGGTTTTTGGCTAGCTGCCTTCACATGGCCTATGCTAATGGTCAATTGTTACTTTTTTAATATTTTATATTTATTTTAAAATTTAATTTATATTGTAATTAAGGAAATTGACAAAATATTGCATGTCAGTTACCCAACAAAAACATTTATCAAACCTGAGAAAAACCTTTATTTAATTTCCTAAATGTGGGGGCCTAGTGGGTTGTGATAGTCCAGGGGTAGAGCGTTGGACTACTGACCAGAGGCCCCAGGCTCGAGTAGGAGTAGTAGTAGTTTTAAGGGGAGGCGACCGACAGCTGAGGTCATTTGCGCCATAGGGGATGGACAGGAAAGGATGACGGGTGGAGAGAAACCCAGCGTCGGCATTAGCCTACTCTTTACGAAAGGCGCCAAGGGGTCAGCAGTTTAACGTCCCATCCGACGGACGGCATACTCACTCAAAGTGCCCTCCACAGAGCACCTCAAGTAGGGATCGAGATACCTCTGAAAAATATTCAACACCGCCGGGATTTGAACCCACGCCCTCTAGGTGGGAAGCCAGTACATTAGTCCCCGCATCATGCCGATCCCTCCCAGGCTCGATTCCAGTTCAAGCCTCTCTGGGCAACTGCAGCTCCACCCAAGCTCTGTGATTTTTTGGGTACCAGGTCTTCCTGGGAAACCATTACGTGCATAGGCAAAGGAATTGGCTCCCTTTCCCTGATGTGTGAATTTCACATGCCATAGTACTGGGTGAACTCCGTGGCGGTTCATTTGTTGATGTGGCGGCTCATTTGTTTGTGCGATTACTATTATCAGCACTCAGAATAAATCTGCTGTTCATTCAAACGCTTTATATGTGCTTTATTAGTATTTCCTAGCACCGCCTGCGCTAATATAATTTCCAGCACTCCCACTAATTGGTGACCCTGACGTGATCGCTATGGTGACTCAAGTGTTGCGCGCGAAAAGTTTTTATACATAGTTTGTGGAAACGGAAATTTGCAGTGCTCGCCCTTTATCTAAATTTGGAAGTGCTGGCTAATCATGCGGGCCTAACGGGAATATGGCCGACAATACAGACGCCGTCAACCACGTGGTCAAGCGGGTGCCGCTATTTTGTCCGGAGAAGCCACAGCTCTGGTTCGCCCAACTCGAAGGGAATTTTCGCCTTGCGGGCATAACCGAGAATACTGACAAGTTTTGGGTGGTTGTGGCGAATATCGACACCCGTTACGCACAAGAGGTCGAGGATATAAGCGTCAACCCTCCCTTAACGGACAGGTACAAGCGGTTGCGAGAAGAATTGGTCCGGCGGGTTACGCCGTCCGAGGAGCAAAGGATCAAGCAACTCCTCGGGAATGAAGACATGGGTGACCACAGACCGTCGCAGTTTCTGCGACATCTTCGCTCTTTGCCTGGCGGAGCCGTTCCGGACGACCTTTTACGGACAATTTGGTTGAGCCGTCTGCCGCGTTCCGTCCACGCCATTTTAGTCACCCAGACGTCGACGAGTTTGGGAGATCTCGCCACCCTGGCAGACAAGGTAACGGAGGTGACTCATTCGCCGTACGCTGCCGCAGTGGCCACAACCCAGTTATTAGTGCACTGATGGAGAAGATAGAAAACCTCTCTCAACAAGTGGCAGCGCTCGCCAACGAGCACGGCCCATACTCGCATCCCCGTTCCGGCAGCCGCGGCCGAGCCCCACCCCGTCACCAGTCCTCCATTAATTCCCAGCGAGACCAAGGCATCTGCTGGTACCATCGCCGTTGGGGGAGTAACGCCACTAAGTGCACCCTTCCCTGTTTATACGAAGCGGGCAGTCCTTGAGGGAGGCAGGACACTGCTTAGACCTATCCAACCGTCTTTTTGTCGTTGACGCCGCGTCCGGCGTCAAATTCCTTGTCGATACTGGTGCCGATTTCTGTCTCTACCCAGTCACGCGGCTCCGTGAGCGTCGAAGTAAGTCGGATTTTCAGCTTTTCGCTGCCAATGACACTCCCATTGCCACGTACGGATCTGTCACTCTTTCCCTTGGCCTCCGGCGAGAATTTTTGTGGAAATTTGTCGTTGCCGATGTGCCGCAGTCAATAATAGGGGCAAATTTTCTCCGCCATTTTGGTCTCCTTCTGGATATGGCTCGTAAACGTTTGGTGCACAATGTGACGATGCTATCGGTTACGGGCACCGTCACCCCCCCCCCCCCAGCAAAGGCCAAGTGAACGTTATCAGTAGTGCCTCCACTTATTCCCGTCTTATTGCCGAATTCCCGGAGATTACAATTCCATCGGGAGCTCCCCGGCGAGTCAAGCACTCCACGGTTCATTTTATAGAGACCTCCCCTGGCCCTCCGGTTTCATCTAGGCCCCGCCGTCTCGCACCAGACAAGCTTGCCATTGCCAAGAAGGAATTTGAGCTGATGCTTCAGACAGGTACTGCGCGGAGGTCATCTAGCACTTGGTCATCTGCCCTACACCTGGTGCCGAAGAAGAGCGCCAAGTGGCGCCCGTGTGGCGACTACCGCTCGCTGATTTCCAGGACCGTGCCTGATCGTTACCCGGTACCGCATATCGAGGATTTTTCGCAGGGGTTATGTGGCTGTGCCATATTTTCGAAAATTGATTTAGTTCGGGCTTTCCACCACATACCTGTCAACCCTCCCCACATATTCCCAAAACTGCAATAATAACGCCTTTCGGCCTCTTTGAGTTTGACATTTGGCCTTCGAAATGCTGCACAGACCTTTCAGAGGTTTATAGATGAGGTGCTAAAGGGATTGCCTTACGCATACGCATATATAGATGATATCCTTGTTGCATCACGTAATTCTATGGAGCATGAGCAGCATCTGTGGACAATATTTGGCCGCTTGAGGGATCACGGCGTGGTTATTAATCCCTCGAAGTGTGTTTTCGGTGCGAATGAGGTACAGTTTCTAGGATGCACGGTGTCGGAGGAGGGAACTAAACCACTCACCGAGAAGGTTAATGCCGTGCGTGATTTTCCCCCTACCAGCTACCATACGCTAGCTGCGGCAATTTTTAGGGATGGTAAATTATTACCGCGGTTTTATCCCTAGTGCCGCAAATAGCCAGGCTCCCTTTAGCGACCTTCTGGCGGGCAAGGTGAACGGCAAGGACTCAATCAGCTGGGCACCAGCATTAGAGACTTTGTTCCTAGCCTGCAAACAGGCTTTATGCATTAGTGCTGTTTTAGCACATCCGAAGGTGTCTTTACCCCTAGCCCTTTTCACAGATGCTTCTGAGTTTTCGTTTTGCGCCGTCCTTCAACAACTCACTTTCAAAGGATATCAGCCTCACGGTTTCTGGGTCAAGAAACTGAGTGATGCTGAAAGGCGTTATAGTGCTTATGACAGGGAACTTTTAGCAGCATATAAGGCAGTGCTCCAGTTCCGGCATATGGTGGAAGGACGAACCTTCACCATCTATACGGACCATAAACCCCTTTCTTTTTCGTTTTCCCAGAGGCATGAGAAGTGTTCCCTCAGCAGTTTAGGCATTTGGACTTAATTAGCCAATTTACCTCAGACATCAGGTATGTAGCAGGTAAAGATAATATCGTAGCGGACACCATGTCCCGCATTCAAAGCATTTCTGCCTCCATAGATTGCTCTGCACTAGCTGCCTCTCAGGAGTCTGATCATGACCTTGTCAATTCTCTTCAGAATGCCTCATTAATTTTGAAGAAAGTTGCTTTTCGTGGTTCATCACATTCTCTGTTACGTGATATGTCCACTTCCTCAGCCAGGCCAGTAGTCACCGAGCCTTTCCGAAAACAGGTATTCCTCAGCATGCATGGATTATCCCACCTTGTCATTCGACAGACAACCCGCCTAGTAGCTGAGTGCTTTGTCTGGCCTTCTATGAGGAGAGACTGCCATGCATGGGCACGCTCATGTTTACGATGCCAGAGGAACAAAATCACGAGACATGTTTCGTCCCCCAACGGTGCTCTTCCCATTGCCAGTGCCAAATTTATGCATATTCACATAGATTTTGTTCGGCCTATTCCATGCAGCCATGGTTTTCGCTACATAATGACATGTATTGACCGCTTCAGCTGGTGGCCTGAAGCTTTCCCAATTCAAGACATTACTTCAGAAACTGCCGCAAGGACCCTTTTCCAGGAGTGGATTTCACATTTTGGAACTCCCGTTCACATCACCACTGACCAGGGGCGACAATTTCAGAGTAACTTGTTCCGGCAGCTGATGCAGTTGACGGGGGCAAAGCACCTGCAGACATCAACCTATCACCCTGCAGTCAATGGGATCGTGGAACGCCTTCACCGCCAGTTGAAGGCAGCTATCCGTTGCCAAAATGAAGGCCTCGCCAGGAGAAGACGTGACCTTTGGGTGGTTAATTACCATCGCATTTGCAGTTTTGAAGTACTAGCACAATAATTGAAAATTACAAATTGAGAAAACTTGGGTGATTTTTTACCTGTACCTCCTGCTCCTTTCTAACTTTTTGACGAAAATGTCATAAAATTTCAGAAATACCATTCAGGGCCAGTAACCTACAGACCACAAGTTGAATTTGTTTTTGAAAGATTTAAAATGGGCCACCGAGTTCGCAACCATACTACCATAGACTAAGGCCTCTCGAAAGGTCTGGCTTTGAGGAGCATAAAAAATACTGATTGTCAACCTAATCTGGCAGCATGTTAGGTATCAAAGGCCAATCCAAATTCCCTGAAGATGGGAGGAGGTGGCTGCGTCTTATGAAAAATATATAGTTCGGCGACAAGAGATTACAACGGTAAATTAGGCTGTCCCATACAGATCCCTCAAGTCGTTGACAAGCTTCAATTGAGCAGGAAATAGGGAACCTACCATGAAAGATATTGTGGCCTCAAAGGATTACGAGACTACTGCAGAAAAGTTTCAAAGTTTCCAATGCCGAAAATTTATGAATGGAAATAAATGCAAGCTGTCAGAAGTTTGGCATTAATAAATTCTGGCAAAAGCAGAATTGAAGTAAAGTCAACATTTATTAGGAATCGGAGGTAAAAGTTTCATTTAATGAATACAGATGATATTATGTAACGTATAAAAGTATTGTTCACGTATATATGAATGTAGTTACCTCGACATGTGATTAATATAATATTACGTTCTTCGTGTTCTGCTAAGCACCTAACTTAAAACTTACGCCATATACGCCTACCAATAACAAAATACAGTCGAAGGCGAATTATGAATTGTGGTAAGACGCAAGGTGTTTTATTCTGGAAAGAAATGCAATAAAAGTGCCCAAGATTGTCTCACAATAAGTTGTCCGAGATAGCTAGCATATAAATAGGTTGAAAAGTTTAAAGTTAGAATGAATTTAATGGCCAGGCGATTTATTCTCTCTTCTTGTTTAAAGTCTGTGGTGAATTCAGTGAGGGATGGAGTAGAAGGGGTGTCAGTCGGTGCCAAAGGTAGTAGACATGCGTGGTTTCTACAATGCAATGTGCGAGCAACCTCTACGAATGGATATGAAAGATGCCGAAACCACTACAGTAAAGGAGAGCATGTGGAATTTCCGGAAGAAAGCGATAGCGAAGGATTCTCTGGCTCATCTGAAATCCCTGCTTATGTGAAACTAAGCGACAAAGATATTTTGATAAGGTGTGTAATGTGTTGAAGGCGTACATATCAAATGGAAAAAAGCCATGATTTGGTTAACTTTGAATTAGGAAAAAATATTTTTCGTATCTGGCTGTTAATTTGGAGTGTCATAGCCTCCTCGTCCCATTGATACACGACCTGTGAGTTGAAATATAGGATTCCCGTATTCTAATTGAGCAATGTATTTTTTGTTTTAAATTGTCTACATTCAGTACTTATAAATAAAAAAATAATTCAAATGTGCTGGTAAAAATATTTCACTAAAAATATCAATATTAACTCTTGACAGGTCAGCAATTGAATTACTATTTGAGCAATGGACCCAGTAAATGAGAAACCTCCCTCTAAGAAAGTGATGTTGGCAAACATCGGAAATAAAACTGCTTGAATTTAATAATAATAACAAGTGATAGTAATTATATTGACTTTAAATTCTACTTTTGCCAGAATTTATTAATGCCAAACTTCTGACAGCTTGCATTTATTTCCATTCATAAATTTTCGGCATTGGAAACTTTGAAACTTTTCTGCAGTAGTCTCGTAATCCTTTGAGGCCACAATATCTTTCATGGTAGGTTCCCTATTTTCTGCTCAATTGAAGCTTGTCAACGACTTGAGGGATCTGTATGGGACAGCCTAATTTACCGTTGTAATCTCTTGTCGCCGAACTATATATTTTTCATAAGACGCAGCCACCTCCTCCCATCTTCAGGGAATTTGGATTGGCCTTTGATACCTAACATGCTGCCAGATTAGGTTGACAATCAGTATTTTTTATGCTCCTCAAAGCCAGACCTTTCGAGAGGCCTTAGTCTATGGTAGTATGGTTGCGAACTCGGTGGCCCATTTTAAATCTTTCAAAAACAAATTCAACTTGTGGTCTGTAGGTTACTGGCCCTGAATGGTATTTCTGAAATTTTATGACATTTTCGTCAAAAAGTTAGAAAGGAGCAGGAGGTACAGGTAAAAAATCACCCAAGTTTTCTCAATTTGTAATTTTCAATTATTGTGCTAGTACTTCAAAACTGCAAATGCGATGGTAATTAACCACCCAAAGGTCACGTCTTCTCCTGGCGAGGCCTTCATTTTCCTTGATTCATTGATGATCGATTTTTCAAAATGATGTTAGTGTATTTTTTGAATAAGTAAGATACTAATAATTTTCCAGGAATAGTTTGATGAACTTCAAACATCAACGACACTTCTGTCCAAAAAGGACATAAATGTAAAAATTATTGAGTACATATTTTTTTTGAACAATGGCCATAATTGTTCGTTTTTGCCTCAATTTGCAAAAGATTCCGAATGTTTGATAGATCATTATTCAGGCCATTTAGAAATAATTTGTTGGCCCTCTAGGCCTATTAGATAATAAAATGAAAGATCAATGTGGAGGAAATGCATTCTTTATATATAATGTAATTAAGAGGTAGTTATGGGGTAATTTGATGTGGTAACCTGGCAGAGGCATTGTAGAGAGAGAGAGGGAGGGGTCGTAATTACATACATGAGGGTTCCACATTCAAATTTGGTGATACTATTGGGCATTCAAAACTAAATCCAGGCTATGTGATTTCCTGAGCTCCTCAATTTAATGGAAAGCCAGGAAAAGAATTTTTATTCGAAATCATGGAATTTTCAAATCCTGTAGATTTTTATTCTCATGAAGTGTCTACCCTCTCATGTCAAACCAACTCGAGGGTTGAAGACTGCTGTCATTTGTGATGAAGCTACATTTATTTATTGCAGATAAACCTTTAACCCAGTATTGTTCTTCTAGGAGCTGCTTCACTCTTACTCTTAGATCCTTTATTCATCATACTCATATAATCCAGCCGAGGAAATATGGATTGAAGGATGAGAGATAGGTCATGAATTTATTTAAACAGATCATTAATTTATTTAATCAATAACATGCGGACAAAAACAGCAACCACAGAGCTATTGAAGATTAGATATTCTTATTAAGTTTTTATTTATTTTTACGTTAGACGATGTTCTTGAAAGGTACCTTGTACTTTTTTTAAAATTTGAGGTCATTCTACCAGCTATGACATGTATATAGAAAAAGTTTCACTCCAATTCTATGATCTCTCCCTTTTGCTTGGCCTAACACATTGTTATGCATTGCCAAATGAAACCTTTACTTGTTAGTTGGTATGGACTGAGTGGCTGAATTCAAAGCAAGAGTATTGATATTTGTCATTGATTAGAGGGGCCCTTTTCTTTGATTGAGTGATAGAAATAATTCAACCGGTCGTTTTTCAATACAGTTTTTCTCACCAATTATGTAATCTGTGTGGGTGTTTCCATTTTTCAGTGAAGCCATGATGTCTGTAAAATCAAAGAAAAACCAGAGGAATGGAAATGAAATCCTCCTGGAAGGGAGGCGACTGATTGCTGATGCCATTAAATTTGGAGCTGTCCCAAAGGTGGTTTTTTTTAGCCAGAAGGAAGATGTAGCTAAGATAAAGTGGCCCCAGCGGAATTTCCAGCTGTATAAAGTTGCCTACAAGACCATAAAAATATGGTCCAGTCTCATAACTAGTCCTGGAATTATAGGTACTTGTTATAGATTTCTTGTCACTTTCATAAGATAAGATTGTGGGTACTATGAGGGAGGATTAGGGTGTAGGATGTCACCTTTCCTGATGGTTCTGTATGCATGGTGAAGGAGAAATTTAAATCCTCTCCACAGAAGCGAAGTTTGTCGCCTCTTATAAGCAATACCCCTTAATAAAATGCACCTCATCTCTAGACTGTAATCTTGATGTGGTTTAAGAAATTTATATGTAATGATGGCCCATGGAGCTGGGCTGATGGGAGTAATAGTATTGCTCCTGGCAATGCTAAATAGGTAGGTCAAAAGTCAGGAGCCAGATGAAATGTAGTCTGCACAGAAACTTTTCTTCATCAAGGTGCCCGAAAAAGCCACCTCACCTGATGGGTGAGGTGCTCTTTCCCTATTTATATATATGTATATTATATGTATATATATATATATATATATATATATATATATATATATATATATATATACATATATATATATATATATATATATATATATATATATATATATATATATATATATATATATATACATATATATATATATATATATATATATATATATATATATATATATATATATATATATATATATATATATATATAGGTTTTTGGATGGACACAATTTTTTAATTCCCTGTTTGCTGATTACTATTTCCAGGAATTTTTGAAAAGCCTAGCATAATTTCAAAGGACGGAGATGGGAGGACCATGCCACTGGTGGTCGTGTGTGACAACATTCGTGATCCTGGGAACCTGGGTGCTATCCTAAGAATTGCAGCCAGCGTTGGGTCCAAGTGTGTCCTTTTGACCAAAGGTGTTCTTCATAGTTGTGTTCCCCCTTCCTCGACTTAAAAAAGAAAAAAAATCTCTGCCCGGAGTTATATGTCAAGTAGACTATATTTATATGTATGTTGTGCAAACTGGGGATCAGGATGGTGTGGTGGCAAATATACTGATTTCTCACCTCGAGGGTGTGGATTCAAATCCTGGTGGTGGTTAGATTTCTCAGTGGCATCCCGACTTGGGGTGCAGTGTGGAGAGTGCTCTAAGTAAATACACTGTTCATCAGATGGGACATTTAACCTTGGAGCCCTTCGTTAAGAGTGGACTAATGCTGATGCTGGGTCTTTCTCCACCCTCTAGTCTCTGAATATCCTTCCCCTCATTTATTACTCACCTATCTGTTCTGGTACAAATGACCTCTACTGTCGATTGCCACCCCTGATATCTTCTCTCTACTTTATTGAGTAAACTTGGCATTTTCTGTTTCCTGATTTTAACGTAGCTGCACCAACCTCCTCATCCTTTTCAATAGATCTATAGATGGAAGAGTTATTACGTTTATCCGTGACCCAAGTATAATTTTTTTCCATCCCTGTTAAATCAGTCAAATCTCTCATTAAAATTTCAGAATTCCTACAAAAATTCTTGCGAAACATTGTTTGGTATGAAATACCTTATATGCTGCCAAAATATCATCTTAATCTACTCCAAGTAGTTATAGATTTAAAGGATGGGAATGACAGCCGAAACCAATTGCACCATTAGGGATGGATGGGAAAGGAGCAAAATCTGGCGTTGGCATTAGCCTACTCTTAACAAGAGGCACCAAGGGGATTGCAGCTTGACATCTCATCTGGCTGTTGATGTGACCACTCAAAGTGCTCTCCAGAAAGCACCTCAAGTAGGGGTTGGGATTCCACTGGATAAGATTGCTGTCTCCTGGTTTCAAACCTAGGCGTTCTGGCTTCCCACCCAGAGCTCTTGGTGGGAATTCAGGTCTGTGCGAGAATAACAAGCGAGCCAGAAGTGCAGCAAAAATAGAGCAAGCGACTGATGGAATACTAGAAGGAAAGGTGGATCCAACAAACCGTGTCATTGCTCAGGCACTCATGCCACCAGGCAATTATAGCAAGGGATATGTTGAGAGCGTTCATGATCAGTTAGGGGACATGATTGTGGGTGTTCCCTGTGGGAAACATTTGATAGTGTTGGGTGATTGGAATGCAGTCATTGGTCAGCAAGTGGTGGGGTTGATCAGGTACGAATTGGTGGTTTAGACACCATAAAAGTGTAGGCACGTACAGAAAATGCCCAACAATGTAGATTGATAACAGTTAGGCCATATTATGATTAGAAACATTTAGGAACACCATGATTGATTCATTAAGTTTCCATGGAGCAGATTCAGACTCAGACCATAATTTAGTAGTAATGATGTAGCATCTGATTCTTAAAGATAAAACAGGGAAGACAGCTTAGGAAATAGAGCATGGAAGCATTAACAGGAATGACAAGACAGGAGTATCGGCAGCCTTTAGAAAAAATTATGAGTGAGAACAAGGAGCTGGATACTTAAAGAGGAAAAAACAGAACATAACAAAGAAGGAATATTGAAGGCCGAAAACGTAATGATTGGAACTGTAAATAGTAAAAGGATGAGATGATTAGAAAGATAGACAAGAGAAGGGAAATGGAAGAATATAAGCGCAGAGTTGGGTAGAAGGATATGAGTTAATTGATAAACTGAGGAGGGTAACAAATGGCATGTAAGAAAGATAAGTCAGGAGAAATAATAGTTGAATGAAAAAAGATCCAAGAGAGGTCGAAGAATGCGACGAGATGAGGATAGGTTAGGCTTACCCAATGCCAAGATGGAAAGGGTTTACTTCTGGTATTATACCAGTTAAGGTAGGTTTATGGATGGACACAACTACCAAATAAATATTTTGTGGCTCCTAAAGAAACACAATCCAGCAACCTACTCTACATCAGATCCCTCTTTATCTTTGAGCACCTCCTTCCTCCCTTCATCCCGTCCAACATCCCCATCCTGTTCCTGCCCTTTCCTCGTTTGCCTAACATTCTCCCCTCTATTACAGTCTTCAACATTCCACTTGATTCATTTTTCCTGCCTCAATAGGAAGAAAAGCCTCGTAAAAACTTTGATATGGAGCGTAGCTATGTACGGTGCGGAAACGTCGTTGAAGCAGGAGGATAGACGTAGACTGGAGGCTTTTGAAAAGTGGGTGTGGAGAAGAATGGAGAGGGCGAAATGTACCGAAAGGAAAACAAATGAGGAAGTACCAAGTATGGTGGGAGAGGAGAGGGATAGAAAGGGTATTTAAATAAAATAAGGCAGTGGCAACATGACAACATTAATGTGGAACTACTGAAAGGTTTAGGGAAATGAGGGAGGAAGAATTTTTATGGGCTAATTTGAAGCATTTATGAAGGAGGCATTTAGTTGGAAGACTTTGACAGAAAAGTGTTAGTTCTTATTTCAAAAAAGGGAAAGGCAGCAGTATGTGAGGTCTGTATAACATTAAGTTTAATTTGATGTCAAATTCCGCCAAAGTGGTTCTGAGGATCATCAACAAGAGGATGGAGAGGAGGGCAAATGATTACTTGGGGAATGATCAGTTTGGGTTCTTGAAGGGGAGGGGATACATGATGCCATCGTAGTGATGACGTCACTAACAGAGAGGAACACAGAGTACAATCAGGATGTACTTTTCTTGTTTTGGACATTTAAGGCGTTTTATATGGTAGATTCAATGAATGTGGAGTAGATTGGAGGGACAGGAGGCTAATTTGCAACCTGTACATGTCTCAAACTGCTCAGGTGTGACTGGAGGATGGAGATTCCGGATGGGCAGTGTCAGGAAGAGGTGTAAGGCAGGGTTGCCCATTCTCTCCTGTGATGTTCAATGTATATGTGGAAGAAATAATTAAAGGGGCATGGGAAGAACTGGAGATAGGAATGAAAGTCAGTGAAGAATTCATTAAACCAGTTAGGTTTGCTGGTGATTAAGCTTTAGCTTGTCAGTCAGCCAAGGGGTTGCAAGCATTCCTGAGTGAATTGGAAATTCAGTTCGATAGGTATGGGATGAGGATAAATGGAAATAAAACAAAGTTTATGCAGTTTTCTATAAAGGGAAAAGCTAAGCTAAATGCTATAACAGTAGGGCAGAAACTGAAGTGGGTGGAACAGTTTACGTATCTTGGAAGTTTTTGGACCAAAATGGTCAAAGTAGTAGGGACATGAGGAGAAGAATTACATTAGGGCAAAGAATCTTTCATAAGGGGGTTAAGGAAAGGTTTCCTGAAAATTCGATGTGGAACATAGTTTTGTACAGAATGGAAATATGTTCATTGGAGCAGGATCATAGGCATAGATTGGAAATTTTCGTGGGCAGAAAGGAAATCAAAGGAGAGTGTGCAATGTTTGGTGGGGGAGGAGAGGGCATTGTTGGGAGAAATCCAAAGGAGGCAGGAAAGATTGATGCAGAGCATTTTGATAAGCAGTGGGATGTTGAAGACTGCGATAGAGGGGAGAATGTTTGGCAAGCAAGAAAGGGGCAGGAATAGGATAGGGATGTTGGATGGAATGAAGGGAGGGAGGAAGTAGGTTCTGCAGAATTGGAGATGGCCTTATTGTAGTGTTGGATGTTGGGTTGTTTTGTTTGGAGAGGCAATCAAATTGGCTCTGTACTGTTTTGTAGCTTGTACCCATCAAAAACCTGCCTAAACCGGTAGATTACTGATTATTATAATGAATATCAAATTTCATTCTGCAGATAACTTTATGGAGCTATATTTTGTCAAATATTAATAACGATTTCGCTCCATTAGTCAAGTAATCAGTAGGGATTGAGTTGGTGCTGTTGTTAGCGTTCTGGCTTCCCAAGTTCTAATTCTTGAGACAGCAGATGTTATTCAGTGGTATCCTAATCCATACTTAATCCATGCAGTCGCCCGTTGGATGGGACATTAAGCTGGGGACCCCTTGGCGCCTTTCGTTGAGAGTAGGCTAACACCAATGCTTGGTTTCTCTTCACCCATCCTTCTTTCCCATTCATCCCTAACGGTGTAAATGACCGTGGTTGTTGGTCGCATCCCATAAATCTACTACTACTATCAGATGTGATGATTATGTTGCATTGTATCATCTATGATGAGAAAATCTTTATATAGCTAGCAGTATTTAAGAGTTCAAATTGATATGTTACTGAAATTTAATGTATGCCTCAAATTACTGATGTAGGTATATAGATATAAAGTGGAAAGCATTAGGGAGATGTAAAGCAGTAGACAAAATTTTGGTTGCACCCTGTGCAAGGGTTCAATTGATTCCTCAGCCTTCTCTTTTGAATTACTACAACTCATCATTTCAAAGAATGTTGCTAGTGGATCATAGTGGCAAATGATAACTTGGAACATTACTACTAACCAATTGTAGGATTCATGGCCTGAGATTATGATGATTTTGAATATTTATGCACATGTATAAATAGTTTATAGAGACAATGGAGATGGAAATAATATAGAGCAAACAAGTAGGCTGGAAGAAGTGCAAAAAATTATGAAGTAATTCTTAGGGACCATCCTTCACCGAGCCTTATCTTTGTTAACTGCCTATGATGATGAAATTGTTATAAATTAAAAAAGAATCCATAGGCATTTCAAAATGGCTGGAAGAAACTAACAAGTTGAGGATTTTCACAGACCTTCATAAAAATAGGTGCTGAAAAATTTATTAAAATTGGAAGAAATTCCATAAAGTACTGTCATGATGATTTCTCAAGTTGATTGTATTAATCTTGTAAAAAATGTTCAGATCATGTCGTGGCAAATTTCTTTGTTGTAGCCATGGTGGGAAAAGAATGATAATGGAGGGAGAGGGAACACCAAATCGTGACATTCACACTCTCACCCATATTTCCATTGGTGCGTGTCCTTCTCTCCTAACTTGCATTTCCATTCCACCTGTCACATGTGACTTAAATCTTTCTGATCAACTCTGCGAAGATTCATTTGTAAAATGTCTTCTCAAGCCTTGCCCATCCGAACCTTCCTCAGGGTGTGTGGAGGTGTGGGAGCCAAAAGTGCTGCGGGCCGGTGCGGGTGCTCATTTCGTCCTCCCCATTCATCCTGATTGCACGTGGGACCACATTTCGAGCAACTTTCTGGATGACTACTCCACCATTGCCTTAGCTGACAATATCACGTCAGTAATGGACAGTGACAGGAGGCCCATTTCGATGAGAAATGACATTGTGAGTACCACCCCATACATTGCCTACACATCTAAAAATGTTAACATGATTGAGCCTTAATCGTTTACAATGGCTGAGTTTGCGTTCAACCTGTGGTGCTAAACCTGGCCACCACATGTGCTACCCAAGAGCACTCCTCGCATTCACTCTTCCTGCAAGATTCTTCCGAGATACCCGGGTGTGGGTGATGGGTCAGATTAATACTTTGGTCCCCGGTCTCACCAATATTTGAGGTTAGAAATGGAATTCAAATTGGAAAAATCAGTGCCAGAACTGGTATTTATTCTGAGTTAGCTGATTTTCACCCTGTAACACACAGTGCAAGATCATAATTTCCTCCAGAGAATATCCAAGATCCCATGGAACATTTTTAAATCAAAGTATTATTCTGTGTTGACCAATGCCTATACGATTGCTTTTGATTGGTCAGAACTTATGAGAGTTTAAGTTATATTTAATAACTTTAGAAAGAAGAGATATGATAGTATACGTGATTTGTGTAAAAAGTATTGGCAACAATTGTTTCCTAATGTGTGCGTGAAATGCTGAATTCAAACCTTTGGTTAAGTATGTGTATGATCACGAACATACTAGCATTGATAAGATGACAGTGTACACCATTATCACTGAAAATTTGGTGATGTGGAAGATATGCGCTAAACTCATCATGAAGGCCTGTACGGATGACCAAAAACTGAGTCGAGTGTCGTCTTACGAAGACCTTTTGCAGCGGCATGGCAATGATTCCCCAACCCCTCACCATCCCGACTTGGCACCAGCAGACTATTTCCTGTTCCCAATAGTGGAATTCTCCCTTCAAGGACGCCACCACCAAGGACACCACTAAGTGCTATCGAAGAAATTTAGCCGCGTGCCTTCAAGGACCCCATGTATACTGCTCAATGCATATGTTATAGCCTATTATTTACTTCTTACAATGTGAAACAGTAATACATAAAAACTGTTAGGTGTATTCTAATGGATTTTGTGTGTGATCTAAACTTCTGGACTATTAAACTATGTCTCTGAACTGATATATGAAATTTGGTGGAATCCACGGTCTGTAAAACTCATTCAATCAGTCAATTTATTTTGTCGTACCATAATGTAAATAGTAAAATTTTATTGAGATTCCTCACATTGTCAGGTGACTTATTAAAAAGAATGAGGGCCATATTTTTAGGCTTTAGTTCTGCATTTTAAGTTCTTACAAATGATTGGTGCAGATTTTGAGAGGGTCTACTATTAGAAAGATGATAATTTTCATTGCTATTGTAGAACTGGATGTTGCACTTAACGCTAATGATTGTTATATATTTATGCATACATGGAAGAGGCAGACTGAAGCTTTTGAACAACCCTTTTTTGTATTTTAAATTTTGTACTGGCTTTTGATGAGGAACCCCAGAAAATGACACTCTACATTACATGTGCATGCATAGAAATAACCATAATACACAGCTGATAGGACATCATTACTAATGGTGTGCCTCATCACTCGGAGGAGGGAACAAATGCAGCTTAATTTGTAATGAAACTTGTTAATATGATCATCCCAAGATAATTTACTATCTATTTCAATGCCCTGGAAGCAAGAACTGATATTTTGTGGAATCAATTTTTCATCAATATTAATTTTAGCTTTTGGCTTATTTTTTATACTTGTAGGTTAAATGGAAGAAGGGACCATTTGGTCTCAATTTCGCCCAAATAAAGACCACTATCTATCTATCTATCTATTTTTGTTATTAAAGTACACTTTGCTTGATCACTCACCTAGCAGAAGTGTAGCATGGATTGACTAAGATAGCAGGCCATTGATGGAAGAGGCTGACACTGAAACATGGGTGTCATCAGCATAGAGCAGTGGGAGTATGCCAGGCAAGGGATTTAGTCTGCCTGGGAGGTCATTAAAGGAAAAGAAAAGGTCCTGGACAAAGCCCTGGGGGACCCTGGATTTGATTAGTTTGGGAGGTGATAAATATCTCATCCCATTTTTGCATAGGGAAACGCATTCTCGTCTATCGCTTAAATACATCTTGATCCAATTAAAGGGTACACCTCATATGCCAAAGATAGAAAGTTTTACAATAGTATTTGATGGTTAACATGAACGAAAGCCTTGGATAAGTCAAAGAAAATCAATTTTACCTCATCAAAGTAGGAAAAATTGACAGGAAGAATTTCACTCCCGAGCATTTTTTTTCATGTATAATACCTTGAAACAGTTATGCAAATCAGAAATATTAGAAATTTCCATTCATCTATTCAATTGCCATTTTATGACAGGCGTGCTATAAAAGTATGAAAGCATAAATTTTCTTGCCATTTTTATAAAAGCTATTTTAATAATTTTTTCATGTAGTGCTTGTGTACAAATCTAAAGTTTTCCACATTGATGTCTTAATTTTGAACTTTATCTTAGAGATTGTGTGAAAGGCTTTGTCATTGAATGCACAATCTCATAAAACATACACATAACTTCTAGTAATGTGATAATGTTTTTGAAAATCATCAAAACTCTAGGGAAACTTTGCCCTTTTATGAAACTTCTCGTAAACCTCATGATCAGTTCTAATAAGGTGATATGTTCTTTTGAAGATGATTGAGCTTTTGTTTACCATGCAACTTTTGAGAGACCTTCCATTCACCAGTGTTAATGAAATGGAGAATTGAAAACGGAGCCAAGAACCGAACCAGGCCAAAAATATTCTGAACTGACCCTTCGCTAACACATGCACACTTTACGTTGTTCCCTGAAAGAAATGGCTAATTAGATAAGAAGGAAAAGTAAGTATGTGTGTGTTTAAATATTACAAATAAATAGGTACAATCATTTTCAGGTCTTTCACAATCTATTGCCATTTTTTTCCTTTAGGCTAAAGGTGATTGCCTTGTCTATGAACAGTTGATGATATCAAAGAGAAGATGTATTCATACAATTTAGGTTTCTACTAGAATCCTGCTGCCATTTTTTTTTCAATTAATGAATTAGATGCAAAATATATTTTCAAATTTGTTTAGCATTATGATTTTGGACACACTAAAAATATGAGCAATTTATCATCTGCAGGAATTCCATTGCTCCTGTGAATAAAATTATTTGGAAGCAATAATGAGTAATTATAATACTTGGACCTCAAGACCAGCTAATAGCTTCAATTTCAGTGAGGTATACAGAGTTATGCTGGGCAAAATTGGAATATTTATTAGCAGTTTCCTGGGAAGGGATGATGATTTAGATCATAAATTAGTGCTAATGAGGTGTAATGTCAGATTCGAGAGAATAAATTGAGGAAGATGGATCAGGATATAGAATGTAGGTATGCAGAAATGAAGAAGGGTTTATTGTAGTGTAGGCTGTCAGGTTATGTGTAGCCAGGCAAGGGAGTGATGATTAGTCTGTGTCCATCCAAAATCTACCTTGAAAGGTAGTCCTCAATATAATTATACCCCTTTAATGGCAGAATGTCACAAAAGAATGTGCAAGAATGGAGTTGTTAGTCTCAAGTAATAAACTTGCATGTTTTTGGAATCCTTCATAGGCAACTTTGTCAAACTCATTGGCTGAATCCTTGGTACCTACGGCAGCAGCTTCTGGAAGTTCAATTAGTATAAAATGAGGATTTGAATCCTCATTTTCCATTCATAAAAATTATATGGAATTCGAATGACATCAGGGCAGGGTCCTAAATTAATATTATGGAAATTCACATCTCATACTTAACTGTAATGCTAAATGAGTTGCTTTGTTTGAATACTTAATAAGTTTGTTACTTATACTTAATAAAATTCTGTGTTCCACTGGAGAAATCGCTCATGTGAATGATTGATAATTATTTCAGAAAGATTTTCATTACTCTCCAGTTTCACTCAAAAGCCATAATTCATGTTTAAATAATAGCGCTTATAATTAATCATTAAAATCATAGTGATTCATCATTAATCCTGCTTGCTAATCTTTCTTCTTTTAGGCGTAGTATCAAAATGTATGACATAATAGTATTCACTCTTGTACTCCACAGCCACTACAGAAATATTTGATGGTTGACTATAGTGGTGCTTGGGATGACAGCAGTAATGTTGTCCTTGTTCTTGGAGGAGAGACATGTGGGCTCAGTCCAGGGGCTTGTGAGCTTGCACGCAGCCGGGGTGGTGTCCGACTGAATATACCACTCCATAATGAGATTGAAAGCCTCAACACTGCCACTGCTCTCGGAATCATCACTTTTGAAATCAGGCGCCAATTTGATGAATGGTTCAGGAAAATTGAGCCGTTGCAATCTAAATCCTCTTCTGAGCTGTCAGGATTTGTATAATTTTTGTTGACAAAGCCTCTCTACATGTGTGTGTGTGTATATATATATATATATATTGGTATACACGAGTGGGTATTAGCTCTTGCAAGGTAATGTCCTCTCTGCAGACTTAAATAAATGTAGTATGAAAAAGATTCAAGAAGACCGTGGTCAATCTTCATGTATAAGCTATGCAATAATATAAAGGAATGGAGGCATTTAATGTATGCATTATCATAATGAACACCATTTATAGTGTTAGTTGAAAATTGTAGTAGAGATTGAAAAAATTTAGAGGATACTAGTGTATCCTTCATTGTGTTTATTTCAAACGTGCAAATTTGTTAAATTTTATTATTTGGCCTTTTGTAATGCTGATTTATTATAAATAAACTTGTGATAATTCTATTTTAATGAAGGCTATTATAATCATTCCATTGTGGTGGATGTACGACCATTTGTGCGCAGTGAAACCTCATTCTTCCGTCTCAGAATGCTTATTAATGATCATATTGTTTCTGGTTGTGTAATCACGTTGGAAATTGCAGTCATCTTAGGAGAACCTGCCTCATCTCTTACATTTTCAAAATTCACTCATTTCCCTTCATTATGAATGAGTGGAAAGCATTCGGAATGGGACAGGAAACAAATTCTCTTAGTTTCTTTTGTTTGGGTTTGGATCGAGGCAACTATGTCACGTGCAAACGTAGTGTGAAAGCTGTCGAGCTTAGTACTGGGTGAACTCTACCATCACCTTCCAAACCGACCTTAGGGTTAATTACCCTGTTTATGGTTTTTTTTTACTATAAATGAACAACTTTCTTTGAATTCTGTCTTTGGGTTGGCTTCAATTTTGGATTATGGTTTTTGGAAGAAACAGTGCTGGGAGATTCCATTTAGAGGCACTGAGAAGTATGACTACCCAAAGTGATGTCCGCCTCTCTCAGAGGAGGTGTGGGAAGGGGCTGAGAAGAGGAGAGGGGGGGTGCTGAAAAGAAGAAGGGAAGGGAAGGTGGTTGCTAATGTGAGGGAGGGGCAGAGAGTAACGAGGAAGAGAAGTGCAGTGGAGGAGGGGGTAAATGGAAGGGGGGGAAGGACAGAGCATTTGCGAATGCACTTTTGTCAAGGGTACTTCCTGAAGGAGTGAAGATCTTTCAAAAATATTTTGGCTCATTGAGTGTTCGTTTTTACCCCATCTTTTTATCACCAAATTGCTCTTGTGTGTCTATTTTTTATCCTTTTTTCTCGAGGTCACGACTGTCTGGAACAAACTGGTGTGGTCCATCTTTAGTAGGCGTTTGGCAAAATGGGATTGGGAAACATTTCCATTTTGTAGATTTTATTTGTGTTCCTGGGTGAGTAGATTGAATTACCTCCCGATTTGCCCTGCATGGACTGCGATGAAATCAGCACATTTAATTTGGAGAATGCCAAATACACGTAAAATAAAATGCTTTACCTCATGATGCAACCTACGAGTCAAAAATGGTAGTACTGTAATAAATGTATTGTGAATATATGTATATTAAGTTTGCTCATTTGGTGATCATAAATGTTAGTGAAGTTGAGCCTGAAACCATTGAATTGAAACTCTTTGAAAGTTGTTTAAATAATATCAGAGGTCTTAGAAGTAATATCAAGGATGTAGAAATATTCCTAGAATTATCGAAGGCTATGACAGCATTGCATTATCAGAAATGCAGTAATGAAAAATCAATTATCAACTTCAAAGAGTATAAATATCAATACGTTAGTGTAAATGCATATATCCACACACATACATGGAAATTGAGAAGTTTTAGTGAGAGGTGGTGGACATATCTCCAAATTAATGAATTTAATCTTGTTCAATATGGCAGCACAGTCCATCAGCTACGTACCGTCAAAATAAAAAATTATAAACTATGAAAAAACCCATATCATTTCACCATAATATACAATCAAGCTGCAACAAATGCTAATCCTTGATTCATGACGTAAAACAAAATGCTTATCCTCCTTGAAATCCCTAAAATTCATTTAGGAGGGTAGTAGGTGCAACACCAAAGCATTTTCAGATAATGCTCTACCTGACAAAATTGATTTCAATGGCAATTCCATCGCAGATCCCCTGGAAATCTTCATGTTTCAATTAACATTTCAGTGAAGTTGGATTAAAGCATCTTACACAGTTAAGAACAAGATGCACCATTCCACATCCCAATACAATAGCCTACACATGATTGCCTCAATTTGGGTCACCATCAATTTTTTTCCTGAAAATACTTGAAATATGGCTGTGGACAAAGTACAACTTAAATGAAGTACAGCAAAGACCCATGGATTATATCTATTTAATTGTTTATTTATTATCAGTATTTGGATAATTACAATATGTTATCTCTCTACTGATTAATTTGTAACTCCTGAGATTATTTGACCCATCATTAAGACTTGATGTTATTTTTTGACCATTTTCTCACAGATTATACTTTTTAGTTCCTTGTACTCCTTATTTTTTTTTCTCTTACCTTTGCAAAAATTATAAATCATGACCGATTTTGATGGCCATGCAAAACACAGTATGCAAGCATATCTGACAAAGTCAACTAAAACATATCATTATGACATTTTGTAACTTTTAATAACTATTATGCTTACTTATCTTACTGCTGACAAACTTGTAAATCCATGGCTTTACAACTATACGATGCACACAGGAATAAAGTATTAATTATGTATACCGGTATACATATATTCCAGGGGTCTCCAAGAAAATACTGCCACCAGTGTAAACCTATATGTTGGTTCATTGACATTTTGGTTAGTCATCTTGGAGGTATCCTTGCACTTTTTGTACTCGTCAACCTTTTTCTTGAAGCCCTACTAGAGTCATTTATTACATTCTTCAGGATGTAATAAATAAATAAAAACTTTCACAGACTGGTAATTGCTACTAGCCAACAAATACTTGACAAGACTCATCATGCCACCAGGATTTGATATGATCTATTTTATTTACATGAAATAACATTTGTGCGAAACTTTTAATTTTCATAAAAAATGAATGCTCTATTAATTCTTTTTACTAGAAGGCTAGTTTAAGGTTTCATGGCAAAAATGGTCAGTCTTTAGGCACAGAAATTAAGGTTATTTCCTTAGAGAATGATAAAATTCTATATAAATTGAAGAGAAAATGGAATTATTGCCCGTGAGAAACCTTATTTTTCATGCTAAACATTTAACACTGACTTTTAAACCAATTAGCAATGTCTCTATCTTTATCATATAATAAAGTACCAAAAGAACAACTCAAAACCAAGACCTCAAAAATTTCAAATACAATTTCCCAGCTTTGATCAATTCCAGGGTAACTAATTAACATCCAGGCTTATCAGCCATCACTGTTTTCGATCCTTCGATGATAACCATTCATTATGATAACTGCCAATTTTAGATCCGGCCATTTACTTGGAAAATAGAAATATAGCCATTGTCACAATGGCTGCATTTCCTTTGGCACAAGTTCAGTTAACTCATAGTAGTCACAAGAATAAGATGTGCGCACCACCCTATGCAACAGGAGTACTGCCTCAGGAATTTGATGAAAATCTCATCAGGCTAAGTCTACTTGAATAAAGAATATTAAATATATAGACTAATTTGGTAGAACGCAAACCAGAATATCATAAATTCTATTCGATTAGACACATTCTGACGGGATTAAATTTATTTACTTAGAGCTTTCAGGGTAAAATCTTTACCGATAACTCGGGTAAGCTTGAATGCAATTAATTGTGAACGTGATTTCAAGGTACAGCATCACTGTGATTACTTATTCTATTTGTATATATTGGTGATAAACCTAATACCGAAGCAAATTTCACTCCTGTTTTTTCTGGGATTCCTCCCCATTAAAGGCCTCATTTGTCATTTCCAACTGAACCTCTTGAAATTTGGATGCTAAATACGTTGCAGCCCTTCGAAGGGCTACAAACCCTGATGTTAACTGGACCATCAGGAGAACTAACATTACACTCTGTGCTCCTATTTCGGCAGGTTGTGGCAATGTATTTAACTTTGCAAGGGGGAACGCTTGCAGAGGTAGGGAAAGTAATATGGATATCATCCAAAAGGCAGCTAGCTCAGGTATCTGTAAAGTGAATGTTTAATATTAACTAAAACATTGAAAATATAACCACTAATTAAAAAAACTGTTGGATTCCTTATCACCTTTTCCGTAAGATTTCCCAAGTATCCTAAATGCAATCTCAGACATTCGATCAATGATACCACAATTAAAATGGTGACTAACAAGAATTGGTACATAGCACTGAGATACTCGTACTGAAAAGATAGTAAGAATATGTTGTTATTTTACCCACAGTTGATATTTTAATTATATTGAATGTTAAACTCCATGACACTTACTTTAACTGCGAGCATTACACACATCGTAACCAGCCAAAAAGGAAAGAAAACGACATTGAAATAAAGTGCCATTTGCAAGGGGAGACTCGTCAAAATTTCGTTCCCTGAAAAAGTCCAAACTATGAATCTCAAAAAGAAGTTTCAAGGCAAGGGGTTTTCTAATAAAACATTAAAATTATTTATGTGCTCTAACCCACCTATTTTATTGAAGTCCGACATAGGATAGGATTTTGAATACAATAGCCCAGGAAATATTTTATCGGAAACATTTGTGATAGTCCTTTTCCATGATTCTGTCATAATGAAATCTTCCTCAACTAAAATTATTGTGATTAAAGCTTTATCTTCATACCCGACCCAATCAAGAATAATCTCAACAAAATACTTGTTTGAATCAAGCTCAATCACACGCACATACGACGGTCACTTGTCAGAAAAGAAGGTTGTCTCCCGTGTATCATATCCTGGCAACCACTGTCAACCGACTGACCTCAGAAATTTGTCATAATGAGGGCCATTAATTTACTATATTCCTAATGTATACATAGGGGTTTTTAGATGCTGGTGAAATTGTGCCACAATGTCATGAAGTTATATTGAAGTGTGACGAACTTTTTGGTGAATGAGAAGCTAAGAAGTTAGTGCTATGTCACCAACAGTAGATTCACATGACCTACCTCAGGAACTTTGTGTTCCTGCTTTGGCTCCCATTGGGTTTACTGGGCTTGATACGCTGAATAATGCCGTTCATAGAGCTGTATGGGATGCCTTTAGTAACGGCCGTACAGGAGATCGGGTGCCTATATCATTTATGTTGCTTAGTCCAGACCAAGAATTTCCACCGATGAAATCTAAGGTAAATATGCCAATATTTATTACTTATTTGATACCTTTGCAAGGAATAATGTGAAAAATTGTACAATTTTTATTTTTAAATTATTTTCAGAGAAACTCTTATGAGTGGTATGTCCCTAAAGGCATATTAAAAGTCAATTGGATGGAGAAGCACCTTAGAAAACTACCAGCTGTCATTGTTATATTTTATGATTTGGATTGGGATGACCCTCTTTGGAACGAAAAAAAGCAGGAATGTGCTTCTCGTGTTCAGTCAGTAAGGTAATTAAATCAATCATAAATATGGCAAGGCTGTCATAACTGAAAAGTAAACTTATACTTGTGGTCAATGTCCACATTTATGGTGAAGTAGTTGCATTGAACACGAAGTAAAATACCTTACGGTAGAGAAAAATTTGAATTGTACCATTACTTTCATTCGTGGTCCAGTCCTGACTAAGCCCTAGAGCCATCCTCACCCAGGCCTTACGTTTTTCTGAGTAACGTATTTATCATACATAGTGCTCTAAGTATTTGACCAAAAAAAGTACACCTTTCTCATTCCTGAATAATGATTAAATTTGTAATGGAGTTCATAGTGAAAAAAACACGTACTTATAATTGTTTTCACATCCATTCTTGTCACACCAGGAATATTTTAACTATGAAATCCATATTGAAGGTTAAGAATTTGTGCAGCGAGTGAAGTACACAGTATATTTATCATCACCATGGATTGCCCTTTTGAGAAGTTATATGAAATGGGTCAGTGTTGCCTATTGTATGACATCCGTGTGACATAAGTTGGTTTTACATCTGGCTACAGGGCAGCATTGGAGGGGCGTGGCTGTCGTATTGCTGTGACACTGCTCCAACAAGCGTCAGCAGCACTCCCGAGTGGTGAGGATGTAATGGCAATTGAGAGAGGAAATGCACTTAGGACAGCATGTGCCCTCAATGCAAAATCTCTCTTTGTGCTTCCACACGGGGACCACTTACATGGGTACATTCTCAGGTAATTGTTTTCACATCAGCTCAAGAGAGAGTATGGTCACATACTTTTTCATGAGTTAGGTAAGTTGGAAAGAATAAATTGAGCTTCTTATGACCTCTCTTAAGAATGGCTATATTAAATATTTCCTTAAGCTGTAAAGGGTTTTTTACGCAACTTTAAAAGGAGGAAATATTGGTGTGGTGATTTATGGGGAAAGTTAATCCCTTGACAGTGATGAAACACACATTCATAATGCTAAATCATTCATCTTTACACAAGGTGGGGAGGTGTTCCCCGAACAGGTCTACAAGTAAATTAATCTGTTTGTCAGGGACCGTATTTGGGAACTTACAAATACACACACAGTCCCCCTGGTTGACCCAATTACGAGGAAGCTTTTCTCTCGCCAGGGACTGCATCTGGGCTACCTCAACCACTTGCCTACATGTTAACTAGGAAGGGACCAAAAAGGTTTATAAAGAAATTAATCGAGACGCCAAGGACTGACTTTGGGGGAATAATGCGCTCATTCTCACTATCTTCCGTTTCTCTGGAAAGCAATACCAATGCTTGGGAACTTGAAGTGGACAAAACACTTGATGGCCTGATGGCATTGTCATAAGCAAATATGGCTGGGAATTAAGCCCTTGTTTCGAAAGAAAAAAACAAATAGAAAATAAAGGCAGAAGGCAAAATATCATGTACAAACTAAGGAACACACACACAATGGTGTGAAAAGTGGATACGTGTATTTCGACCCCAACGTGGTCCTCATCAGCACCCTGCCGGAGAAAGCCACTGCGGCACAAGGTTGAAGTGCTATTGTGAGATAAGTTGTCAGGATAAAGCTATTTTCTTGCTTTTAGGTGTAATGATGTATAAAACTGTCATGCCTGTCTGCCAGTTAACTCACAACACAACAGTCAACTCACACATGCATACATGACTGTGGACAATGTTTTCAGGGGTTTTTTAGTGGATGTTTTTCCCTTTCCTAAACCTTCAAATGCCGTAAAACCCTCTAGAACCCTAAACCTTATCCTTTACCCATCCCACGTGGTACTTGCATCCTTGCCACTGACACACACCTTTTTGGTAGATCACTGGGTATTTATATACGAGGGTGGTCCCAGAAGTACCTGCCCTGACCTTGAGATGGCGGTAGCTGTTCGCAAAATGTGACTGTATTAGAAAGTGTGCAATCTATTAAGCAAATTTTTCAAGTTGAAGAAGCTTCGTTGTTTAGTGTTCATTTGGCAGCCCTCAATAGTGAACGTTTTCAGTGAATTTGTGAAAATTAAGAAAATTGGTCATCTTTATGTGATACAATACTTTTATTTGAAAGGCCACAGCCCAACCAATATAAAAGTTGAACTGGATTCTACTCTGGGTGAGTCTGCTCCCTCGTTTGCAACAGTAAAATATTGGGTTGCGGAGTTAAAACAAGGCCGTATGAGCTGTGAAGACGAGCATCACATTGGTCGACCAAATGAGGTGACGACTCCAGAAATAGTGAAGAAAATCCACAAAGTGATACTGGACAATTGTCAACTAAAAGTACACAAGCTAGCAGATATGGTAGCCATTTCAAAAAGTGCTGTACATTGTGTATTAACTGAGAATTTGGACATGAGAAAGCTGTTTGCAAGATTGGTGCCGCGTTTGCTCACACTCGAGCAAAACCAGTGTCGTGAAGATGTTTCAATGGAGTGTTTAGCAAAGTTTCACAGCAAAAAAGCAAAGTTTTGCGCTGTTTCATAACCATGGATGAAACATGGGTCCATTACTTCACACCGGTGACAAAGGAATGATCAAAACAATGGATTCAAAAGGGAGAACCGGCTCCAAGGAAGGCAAAGACCGTTTCATCTGCAGGTGAAGTCATGGCGTCAGTTTTTTGGTATGCACATGAGATAATTTTCATTGACTATCTTGAAAAAGGAAAATTTGTGTTATGTGAACTTATTGCAACGTTTGAGTGTTAAGAAATCAAGCAAAAGCGGCCGCATATACCTAAAAAGAAAGTGTTATTTGATCAAGACAATGCCCCAGCTCACAAATCCATTATTGTAATGGCCAAAATTCATGAATTAAAGTTTGAATTGCTACTTCATGCACCCTATTTGCCAGATATAGCCCCCTTGGATTATTTTCTGTTTCCAAACTTGGGAAATGGTGGTCAAAGATTTCCAAACCGTGAAGAAGTGATGTCGGCAGTTAATGGTTATTTGGAGGATCAAGACAGTTCTTATTTTAAAAAGGGAATTGAACTTATTGAACATCGCTGGGAAAGTGTGTAGAGCTGAAAGGAGATTATGTTGAAAAATAAATACATTTTTTTCCGAAAGTTTTGTGTTTTCTTTGTTGGGTCAGGTACTTCTGAGACCACCCTCGTAAATAATTTATCATGAGAATTAATGTCAATAATAATGAATTTACATATAATTGTATTTATATAATTATTTTATAGTTCAATGCATCCTTCATGTTTCAGAATTGATTAAATAATTTTACCTGTCCAGCCAATTATCCTGACTGGGGATTATTTTTGGGTCAAGGCCAATACTACAAACATTCTGAAAAATCACGCTAGAGCTGATTTTACAGTTAGGACTGATTTTTTATGAAATGCAATGTATAGGTTGTTATACTTCAAAATTTTCAATGTTAGACCTGATTTTATAAATGACTTGTTTATATTTATCATGCCATGAGGCTGCAAGATATTACATTTAATAAGTGTGAAAATACACTTTTGAAATATTTCTCCGCCGAATTCCAATTTAAAATGTATTTTAACTGGACCCGTGAAGAACTTAAATTTGGTTTCTTTGGTATCATTTATTGTGGTAAATATTTCATGGAATGAGCAGAAGCGTAGCGCAGAGGGTCATGATGGGCTGATGCCACTGGGCATTCTATTCATGGTGGGGTTAAAATTGGCTAACATTAATTGGGCATAGTATTTATACTCGGTGCATAAACTGAAGGTTTGCCCCTTAAGCACTTGAAATCCTCATTCTGAGCCGAGAAGTAGGAAGGCTATGAAGCCTGAGGCAAGCTGGAACTAATGAGTGGTGGAATTTGGGTTGTCATGCTTTGTGTTAAAAGAGAATCTTTCATTGTGATGCTTCCTGCTGTGAAAATGCACCTTTGCACTCTCTTTAAGTTTTCATTCTGTTTCAGGCTGGAGAAGGCATTTTTCGAGCTCTCACAAAACTACTACCATCAGAGGATCAAAGGAGTGAGAGGCCATTTGGATCAGTTGAATCGAACCAGCCACCATTACTTGTTTGTGCGCCATCAATTCAAGATGGGGTTTTATTCGGAATTAAAGCAAGACTATTCGTTAGCACATAAGTAAGTGAAAGAGGAATCGTTGTATGCTGAGAATATGCAATTCTCTTTTGTGTACCTATGACCTCTCTCTCCTCTCCTTCCCTGGGTAATACTATTTATATTATTTTTATCTCATAGGCATTACATGAAGGCATATGGACACCTGCTGGAGCTTCGGATCCTGGAAAACAACTCTTCAGAAATCAGAGCTGTTGGTGGATACATTAATTACATGTTGTGTCGCCTGATGTTTCTTCACCTCAATTTTTATAGGGAAGCCATTGCCCAGTTTAGGAATCATATTGATCAGTTTCGCACTCGAATGTTTGGACCTCGGGAGTTGGAGTTTGAACACCATGCCTGGATGTGCAACCAGTAAGCTGTCATTTGTTATCGGTGGATTGTCTTCCATGTACATAGTATTTAATGACTTTACCTTATGGTCTGATGGGATCACCTATTGTTTTCCTTCCTTCCTCTAGTGAGGCAATCCCATCTAAGGCATTACAGTAACAAGATAATATTACTGGAAAAATCATGGGTGATGTGTTCAATCAAATGAGTACTGTTGATGTTCTGTTTGCAGAGATTATTCATATATATGTTTTTTTTTAAGGTAATCTACCGGTTAAGGTAGGTTTTTGGATGGACACAACTACCAAACAAATATTTTCTTACTCCTAACAAAACACAAAATCCATCATCCTACTCTATATCAGGTCCCTCTTCATCTCTGAGTACTTTCTTCCTCCCTTCATCCCGTCCAACATCCCTATCCTGTTCCTTCCCTTTCCTCTTTTGCCCAACATTCTACCCTCTATCACAGTCTTCAACATCCCACTGCCAGTCAATACCCCCTTCATCCACTTTTCCTGCCTCCACAGGATTTCTCCCAACAAACCCCTCTCTTCTCCCACCATACCAAGTACTTCCTCAGTTGTTTTCTTCTCTGTCCATTTCACCTTCTCCATTCTTCTCCACACCCACATTTCAAAAGCCTCCAATCTACGTCTATCCTCCTGCTTCAATGACCACGTTTCCGCACCGTACTTAGCTATGCTCCATATCAAAGTTTTTACCAGTCTTTTCTTAACATCCTTACTCAAAGTCCCCGTCATCAACTCCCTCCTCCTTGTGAAAGCCTCTTTGCCTAGCGCAATTCTTCTCCTTACGTCCCTACTACTTTGACCGTGTTGGTCCAAAACACTACCGAGATATGTAAACTGTTGTACCTGCTCTAGTTTTTGCCCTCCTATTTTAATGTTAAGCTTGGCCTTTTTCTTTCTAGAAAATCGCATAACCTTTGTTTTCTTAATATTGATTCTCATCCCATAGCTGTCGCACTGAATTTCCAATTCACTCAGTAATGCTTGCAGCCCCTTGGCTGACTGACAAAGTAAAGCTTGGTCATCAGCAAACCTAACTGATTTTACGAATTCCCCGCCCACTTTCATTCCTACCTCGAGTTCTTCCCATGCCTCTTTAATCATTTCCTCTGCATACAGGTTGAAAAGCAACGGTGATAATGGGCAACCCTGCCTTACACCCCTTCCTAACACTGCCCATCCTGACTCCCCGTTTCCCACCCGCACCTGAGCAGTCTGAGACATGTACAGGTTGCGGATTAGCCTCCTTTCCCTCCAATCTATTCCTATTTTCTGTAATATACCCATTAGTTTTTCCCAATTCACCCTATCAAAAGCTTTTTCGAAATCTACGAAACAGGCAAATACCTCCTGGTTGTGTTCTATATTCCTCTCGATTAATAATCTCATTACTGCAATGGCATCACGCGTACCTCTCCCCTTCCTAAACCCAAACTGATCATCCCCTAAGTAATCATTTGCCCTACTCTCTATCCTTTTGTTTATGATCCTGAGAACAACTTTAGCTGCGTGGGATATCAAACTAATTGTCCTATAGTCCTCACATGACGTGGCCTTTACCTTTTTCGGAATAGGAACTAAAACTGATCTCACTAAGTCTTCCGGCCAGATGCCCTCCTCATAAATACTACGGATCAGCCCATATAGCCTCTTCCTCCCACATTTTCCTAAGCATTTTAAAAGTTCCACGGGAATGTTATCTACCCCCACGGCCTTATTTAGTTTCATCTCCCTTAATGCCCTTTCTATCTCATGGTCTAGTATGCCTGGACCTAAGCTGTCCTCCTCTACGTCATTTTCTTTTTCAATGTCTAACTTTGTTGGTCTGAGTTCTTTACCATACAGTTCTTCTATATACTCCTTCCATCTCTCTTGGATCTTTCCTGCGTCAACTATTACCTTACCCGCCTTATCTCTAACTGTTAGCATAGCTCTTCCTTTCTTATTTCCCGATAACGATTTAACTTTGCTGTACAGCGCACCGATTTCACCCTTCCTCTGCAGACTTTCCATATCCTCGCACTGCGTCTTCCACCATACTTCTTTTGCTTTATTTGTTGCCCGCCTCGATTTATTGTTCAACTCTTTGTACTTCATTTTGCCTAATTCTGTATTCATATTCTTCCATTTTCTCCGCTCATCCATCTTTATAATCATCTCATCCGTGATCCATGGTTTCCTAGTCCTTTTAGCGTTAACGGTTCCAATAGTGTCTTTTGAGGCTTTAGACAACCCCTTCTTGATCATTTCCCATTTTTCTTCGATAGTACTAAGCCCTTTACCATCCTCCATGATTTTCTCTACCGCCTGTTTGTATTCCTTCCTTTTCAACCCATTTAATGCTTCTACATTCCATTTTCTAACTCGCCGCCCCTGCCTTATCTTTTTGAAACGTACGCTACATTTCATAACAACTAAATTGTGGTCTGAGTCCGCATCCGCTCCCGGGAAGCTGTGGGAATTTATCACACTGTTCCTAAACCTGTGTCTAACCAGGATATAATCTAGCTGATATCTTCCTGAGTCACCTGGCATTTTCCATGTCATATATATGTATTTTAGATTATTTCACTTTTGAATGAATTGGGTGTGTCCACTTAAAAGAAGTGACATAAACATAACAACTAAATTGTGGTCGGAGTCCACATCCGCTCCCGGGAAGCTGTGCGATTTTATTACAGTGATCATAAACCTGTGTCTAACCAGAATATAATCTAGCTGATACCTTTCTAAGTCAACTGAGATTTTTCATGTATACTTGTGTCTTTTGTGGTGTCTAAACCAAGTGTTGGTGATGACTAACCCCTGTCTCCCGCAGAACTCAACTGCTTTCTCCCCGCGGACATTCCTCGTGCCTAAACCGTAGTCCCCCACCTCATCACCATCTCTTCCTTCTCCTACCGTCGCATTCCAAATCCCCCATCACTATCAAATGTTTACCTGAAGGAACACACGTGATTATGTCCTCCAACTGATCGTATATCCTATCGACCTCTTCTTCCTTATGGTTACTCGGTGGCATGTATACCTGAATAATAACCAAGTTCGTCGGTTCTGCTTTTATCTCTACTAGTAGTATTCTATCCGTTACCTGCTCTATGTTGACTATGCTTCTTCCTACCTCTTCATTTAATACTATGGCAATCCCTCGTTGGCTGTCATCCCCGCCGCTGTTTTTCCCCTTACCATTTCTCCCTTGATATTCTCCAGTTTACCTGTCCTCATCATTGTCCTGACATTCCATGTTCATATTCTAACTAATTTGGCCTTCTTCTCCTGCGTCCTCTGTCCTGCTGCTGCTGGTTTTCCCTTGCAAGGGTTTCGTGGAATGACGACCGTGGAAGCCTTGTTACACACGTTTCACATGTTATTTCTTGATCATTTCGATGGAATTCAACTCCGTCTTCATTGGATATGTATGTATTATATTCATATATATATATAAAAAGTGTGTATTATATATATATATATATATATATATATATATATATATATATATATATATATATATATATATATATATATATATGTATTATATATATATATATATGTATTATATATATATATGTATTATATATATATATATACACACCAAACCGACCTTCGATATATATATATATATATATATATATATATCTACTATCTACTAAACAGTAATATATATATATATACATATACATATATATATATATATATATATATATATATATATATATCAAGCTTGAACAGCAACAAACAATATAAGAACACATAAAAAGGTCACTCACATGTTATTTCTTGATCATTTCGATGGAATTCAACTCCGTCTTCATTGGAAGAAAAAGAAGTAATCATTACTTCTTTTTCTTCCGATGAAATCGGAGTTGAATTTTGTCGAAATGATCAAGAAATAACATGCGAGTGATTTTTTTATGTGATTTTGTATTGTTTGTTTCTTTTAAAGCTTTTTTATTCAACACTTCCATGTGACCTCTAGGAAATCATATATATATATTTATACATAAATATTATGTAACATATACATATGTCAGCATGAAAACATTATATCACTCACCCAAATATTTCTGATGTTTTAATTTCTAAATATATATTAATTTGATGATATAAAAATGCGTATGTTCCAGTATTAATGCTCAACCCTTCTAGTGCTAGCGGACCGATCTATCGGCGGCTGGGGTGTGTGCCAAGAATGCCATGGGCCGATCTTTCTTAAGGGTGTTTTTTTGCTCGCATCTTTACTTTTCTGTGCATCATAAAGCTTTTGTAGATAATGTTTGGGTATCTATAATGCGTGCTTATCATTGCTGAGAAATTTTCATGGTGAAACTGAAATATATGTTCGCATTTTTTTCGCCAAACTGCATGAACTACATTACGAATTGCTGCTGCACCCCACCCGTATTCACCCGATCTGGCTCCCTGCAACTTCTAAGATGAAGAAATGGCTCGTGGGGAAAAAATTTAGCTCAAACGAGGAAGTTATCGCCGAGACGAGGCGTATTTAGGAGAGTTCGACAAATCCTATATTTTGAAGGGGTTAAAAAAATGGCCGGAACGCTGGCAGAAGTTTATCTTCGTAAACGTCTTCATAAAAACTAAATAAGAATAAATTTAAAAATTTTATTTCTTTCTAAAAGTGGAGACAAGATCATTGAATTTTTACATCATCATTGAATTTTTTTAACATACCCATAAAGATATAAAGTGCACAAAAAAAATTAGCAAAATTACATTCGTATTAGACTCTAGACAATTCCTAAGTGCACAACTTCAAATTCATCCAAACAGCCGTGGTATTTTTCATGTATACGAGGGAAAAGAGGCTGGCACTGGAGGGTTAATGCACCGCGTGTGGTGAAATGTGGATTTAACTTGTTTTTTTGATCTGCTACTTCCACCTTTGTAAAGCTCTTAATGAGGCTCTATATATATGCATCTGTGGTTCCATTTGGCTGGTTCCAGCAGCTCTTTGGTGGCTTATTTTTATTTATTTTCAGATAAAAATAATGAATTTTTAACAATTATGGAATTAAATGTTAATAAAAATGCAACAACCATCAACTATCAGTAAAATTTTAATTTAATAATAAAGTTGTCCATTTCTTCATTAAGAATCACATTTCTCCCAGTAGAGTGACGGGGCAAAGAGCTTGTTAAAGCAAAGACCTTTTTAAGAGTCAATTATTTATAAGACTTTTTATGAGATTTCTGAAAGGTTAAATTAAACGGTAATAATACCTGATTTAATGGATTATATTGGATAGTAACTTTTGCTTTGGGTGTACGAGTTGCATGTAAACAGCATATTAGCAAAACAGCCACTTGGTGGCTTGTGGGAGGGAGGAGATGTGGAAGAAGAGTGGATCAGGTGGCTGGGAAAAGGAAGGCGGGGAGTGTGGCTGGGACTGTGGAAAGCAATATAGGAGTAGCCAGTGAAGTGCAAGAATGAAGGTTAAGGTGTGTTATATCTTATTGGTTGGGAAGAAAATTTCACATCAAAATTTCCTTAAAATTCTCACCCTTTGTGCTCGGTGTGAAATGATGATGCTAAAGGGATATTGCAGCCATTCTTGACAGGCTGACTAGGCCAAGATACGTAACCTTCCGTGATATTAACGTCTAAGGTTAGGAGTTCTCAGTGATAGATATGATTCAGATTTTGGAAGTTTGGGGGTACTTGCACCTCCTTGTTCCATCCTTCCTATGCAACTGCAGCGCTTTGTATGCATTGGATTGTGAAGTTTTATTTGTTAAGTCTTTGCTAAAACTATTTATCAAAACATTTTTTCTCACATTTTAGCTAGTTGGAAAATGTAGAGTCCCATATTGTTTTGTTATTTTTATCAAATTGTATTTATTTTTAAAAAATCATATCAACTTTCATCTTCCCATCATTTCTTAGGTTTGGAACTTTTGGCGATTTGTTTGATGAGGCAGTTAATCGTGGTTTGCCGGGAATCCAAGTGCAGCATCCTGGCTATTACTATCAGCAAGCCGCGTTACATGCTGTTGAGAGGAAAAAATCATGCATGGAGCTTTGCAAGGTGATTAATCTTTGTTTTTTGTATTAATAGCCTCTTAAAAGACTGAATTATTACCAAGACCCTCTTAAAAGACTGCATTGTTTATTTTTTCATTTGAATAATGAAAGATTTGTACTCTCTTGAATTTTTAATGGGTGGATTTGGGATGGTTAATGAAAGTATTGTTTTTTACATGTGAGGGTAGTTATTTGAACCAAGCCCAGAGGTTTTTGAAAAGCACTCACGGACAGGGCGAGAGAGAGTCAGTCCCTTCCACTGCGCTGCCTGTAGTTGCATGATTTAAGCGATTTGTTGGTAGAAAATATTTGTGTGAGTTACCTTTCATTGCATGGCATCTGTTCTTTTTAAGCAGGATGTGGATGCTGCTCAAGTGAATGTGGACCCATTTGCGGGATGGCCACCGCCTGAGTTCTATGGCCAGAGGCCTTGGCGAGTGGGCAAGGCAGTGGGCGACCCCTCGGATACCGCGAGAGAAAAAGAAGGTATATTGGCACTGCAGGCAAAGGAGAAGGCAGTCAATCATTCGGTGAGTCATACCCACCACTCGCACGGGTGGGTTTGAAAGTTCATTTACGTTACTTTGCTACAGAATGCTTTGGTAATGGGCCCGAGGATGGCATTGTGGTGACCTTTTTCTGATAAACAATTCCACTGAAAAAGGTTTCACTCCAATCCCTTCCCTTATCATCATCAGTCCTTCCAATTTGAAGATTTGTTTGACCGCGGTCTTCCATTCTTCCCCGTCGCATGCTAATTCTTGTGCATTTTAGAAGCTCTTCCGTGCAACAGTCCTCTTCTGGCTAGCCAATGATATATTCGTTAGCAATCCATGAGGGACCTACCCATCTGTTTCCCCTTATATTCCTTGTAGAGGTATGCAAATGCTTCCACTTGTCCTAATGTTTATCCTGCCATTGCAACATATACCTTTAGCTTTTTTCTTTGGCATGTTAGGATTTTTGTTTTATTCTTATTTATTTTAAAATTATGTTCATGCAGCACTTGATCTATCACATTCAAGAAAGAATGTTTGAGGGCCATCTCAATTCTCTGCTAAAACTGCTACGTCACCTACGAAACAAAGCATGTTCATTTCTTCTCCAGTCATAATAAATGCTTTGACGCTGATTCCTTATGTTTGGATTATTACTTCTTCTAAGAACTCGTTGAAAAACACAAATGAGGTCGTGATCGATTTAAGTTGCTAGATCCATTCTCATTTCGCACTGACAGTTAAATGTACTATGGTACGTCGTGATCGATTTAAGTTGCTAGATCCATTCTCATTTCGCACTGACAGTTAAATGTACTATGGTACGTCGTGATCGATTTAAGATGCTAGATCCATTCTCATTTCGCACTGACAGTTAAATGTACTATGGGTACCCATAGTACATTTAACTGTCAGTGCGAAATGAGAATGGATCTAGCAACTTAAATCGATCACGACGTCATTTTGAATTTTTCAGTTGCAAATTCAGTGTATTTTGTAGACGCCTGCCTTGCTGGTACTGGTGAACCTAGGCCAAAGTAGTGGGTGTAAGCCTCACATACCTGCCAGGGCAATTTCTCTGGATTTGTTTACACAGTGCGCTTGATGATCCAGTGTATGCTCTTTTGAAAACAATTTCATCTTTGTGCTTGGACAATTTTAGGGCAGAGAGCAGGCAGTTGCGATTAAGTGAGTGAACCATGCTGAGTAAGCATACATTAAATCAAAATCATTAAAAATTATTTCAAATAATCATCATACACCTCAACTAGTTCAAACATGTGAGAGTCTGTCTGTCTGAATTCAAGTGACATGACCTTGACCCAACTGTGGACCAGTTTTACTTGCACTTTGTCCGAGCACCCTAAAATTTGTGGATACCGAGTCTTTGTGCGTGTGATATAGTGAATAAGTATGCAGCTATTATTTCTGTTTGAGCCACCATGCCACTTATCCAAATTTATGTTGCCAACCTGATAAATAAAAGATTCCTATTTTCTCCCTGTGTGATATGTGTGCCTCCCACCACCACTTCCCCCTAGTGCGGAACTCTCAGCTTTGAGGGAAGCACATAACGGGAGGATTATTTTTACTGTCTCTTTTAATTACCACAAATAAGCAAATTTAAATCCCGTTCATGCCTAATAAATACTGCAAATGTTTCTTGTCTGCTATGAGTTCCAGTTACAATTCCTTGCTTCAGTACTGGTTATTCCCGTAGTAATTTAGGCTCTGACGATATTTTATTTTCATTGCAAATACAATGTACAATAATATCTGTCTAAACTTACTTTTATCAAATGCAAATATAACATTTGACATATTTTGTACTAAAATCTACAATTCTGCACAAAGCATATTTTTTAGCATCTAATATCCAGATTTGTCTGCTTAAGCTTCACAATATGATAATTATTTACGGTTTGGGTTATTATTCATGATTGTTTTATTGCTTGCAGTCACTAATCATCTCTATCCTTGGGAGTGCTATTTCTCAGTTCAAGACGTACAACTGTCCGAGGATGAGGAGGCATTTGGTGATACAGATGGCAGATGAATATTACTCATTCCAGGATTACGCTAAGGCCTTGGCGTAAGTTATTATCTTCTGCACCCATTTCTGTGATTTAGAAACTAAAGTTGCATACATCAAGTGAGGAATTCAGTATTTAAAATATTCAGGTATGTATTTATCCTCATATTTTGGGTCTTCACCATATATGGTGACATAGATATCAGTTTAGCTTGTGTTTCAACACAAGTTAAAGGTTGAAACTTGACACTTCAAATGGTCTCCGGAGTAAATATACTATATATGGTTAAATGGAAGAAGGACCTTATGGCGTCAATTTTGCCCAAATAAGGCGTTTATCCATCTATCCCAGGGAAATAGAGTAAGCCACTGAAATTACAAAATGCCCAAAAACATCAATAGAGGTGACGGGTTTCCTCTCCATAGTGCTCGGAGGAGAGTCCTTTGAGAAAGAGCTAATCAGGAAGCAGCAAGGTTGTGGTATACCCCAATATAAAAATAGCCAAAACTTCAATCTGATACCTTTGACCTGAAGACCCTGGTTTGAACTCCTGCAAAAGTGTTGTCAATAATGTTGACGCATGCGATGAAGACCCAAACGAAGGAGGGAAGTTCAACCCTGCTCAAGCCTGAGAACCAACATCACTCGGCTATCTATCCTGTACAATGTATGCCAAAGTCCCTCTTGGGAAATGATATTAGTTCAATTGGTAATATAATCATGTATTTCAAGGTAGCAATGTAATGAACAAACTAAGTGTACAGAGAAATATGCATTACTTTTTATGGAACCATCCATCTACTCCTTCTTGCATTCTCCTTTTTAGTATGGACAAAAATGAATCAATATACTCTCAAATTGTGCTGACATTGATTTATATGACATAACTCATTCTATTCTTGGTAATGTATGTGATGGTATTGTGATTGAGACGAAGCAGCAATAATTTTTAGTTGGTTTTATTATTAGTTTTAGTAATTCTTGGTGGAGAAAAAACTTGTATAACTTGCTTAAGGCATTGCTTCATGGGGTTGACGCATTTTGCAATGAAAAACTATAAATTTGTAATCTACAGTATTTTATTTAGACACGACATGGGTTTTGATGCCATCATCTGGTAACGGATCTCATGATGACATTGAATGTCTAAATAAAATGCTGCAGAATCACAAAGCTATCCGTTTTCATTATGTCGAGAGCCAACATCAAGAAAATTCTTGCACATAACTTTCACTTGAGTAACCAATTTGTCTTAGTTCTTAGATTGATAGCTTTGTTTAAATGTTAATGTTTCATAATGGATTTGAAATTTGAATCTGAAACTCTCAAATATTACTTTGAAGAATATGATCAACAAATTCCTGTTTTACACATTCTCATTCTTGCATGAATTCTCTATCAGTTATTTAAGCTGATTCTTGACCCTGTAATTAATCTCCAAAAGAACAAACAGGAAGCTAATGCTTTTTACCTTATCATTGTAATTGTTGAACGTTGGTACCCAGCTAGAGGGAGGTATTAGTTCCTTTCCCATCGTGTCAAGACCGTTTCCATCCAGACATTCCAATCCATCACCAGGTGTCGTACATTTATCCGTCTGTTGACTTGGAGATAGACTCCCACCAGTCCAAATAGTGTTCACAAACCACTCTCTCTTTCTCATAGCTGGAGGTGGCAGCATTTTGGCTGGGGCTGGTTTATATTTTTGAGATCACCTTTAGCCTTTTAACGTATGTCCATCCCACATTGATGGGATACGTAATCGTGGTGTGAATAGTTGAAGAAATGCATTGCCTGTAAAATCGTAATCTCTTTCAAAATAAATTTAAAATAAATGTATCATCATTATTCTTACTAATTTGTCTCAACTTGCATCCTTGTGCGTGCTTCCTCATAATGAGTTAGCTTTGTTTCTCCCTTCCTTTTAGGCTGTTGGGCCACGTGCTCTGGGAGCATCGCAGTGAGCGCTGGTGGCTGCTTCTGACTCATGCATTGAGTCGAGCTTTAGTTTGTGCCTTCCTCACGGCAAGCATCCAGGAATTCATTGCCCTCTCCATTGAGGCCCTGGGCCCAAATGTCCTGCTGTCTCACTCTCGGAAAGCAAGCATATTCTCAAATCTCTGCAAGGTTGTCAAGGTGTGTGGGCATTTCCCTCCATGACCATTCCATATGTTTTGCCACAGGTTGCTGCTGCTGCATTGGCAGCAGCCGCTTGGTTGTCAAATGAAAAAAGATTTCCAGGTTCACACCTTATATTTGTGTCTTGCAATGTGTGGTATTGATGGAAAAACTGACGGTGAGTGATTTGATGCGCGGTGACCTTTCTATTTTTCCATTTCATCACCTCCAAACTCATCCACATGGGCGTGGAGGACACTACATCTTTAAGGTGGGATCATATGCTCACGGTATTTTTGGAGAATGACGGTCAGATGTGTGTGAGGTTCAACTAAGAGAAGGGTTCCACTGCTGTTAGTAAATGTTTAAAGTAAATGTAAATGTTCAAGTGTTTCAATATAGGAATTGTATTTTCGAATATTTGTTTCAATGAGAAATTTCCTGAAGCATATGTAATTAAACATAAGTATCCTGAAATTAAATATAAGTATTCCTGAAGCATATGTAATTAAACATAAGTATAAGCAATTTTCATATCAGGTAAGGAGGTATAAGGTCATAAGAGTTATAAGGTTCTCATGGCATGAAAAATAAATTATTAATCTCTCCATATTACATTGTTAAAACAATCGATCATTATTATTGCTATTCTATTGTTTGAGTTGGGTTTTGAATGGTCATAAACTGTACAGCAATATGTGTCTTCGCCTCTCCTATCATCCTACACTCCAATAAATCCTCCTTCGTACAAGGTCAGTTCAAAGAGTATCGCAAATTTCAAATTTTTGTGGGTTATGTATATTTGATTTTTGTTTTTTTTTGTGGCATTATGTTGGTACTTATGTCTCTCTCGCTTATGCTGAAAAGTTTGGCCATTTTGATTGTTCAGTTAATTGTTGACAGCTGTTTTGCTTGGATGTGTTTTGGCTTGTCTTCGATTTTTGCCTGTTCCAAAAAATGGAACAAAGAATCTGTATCCATTGTGAGAAAAACAAATTTAAGCACGCGGACGCATTCCGAATGTTGGCCGTGGCATACGGAGAAGCTATCTTGGACCGAAGGAACGTTCATCAGTGGTAAAATTGTTTCCAGAGTGCCGAGGAGATGTGAACGACAAAGAGCGTGTCGGATGCTCAAGCAAGTCAACAACAGACGAGAACATTGATGAAGTGAAGGAATTAGTATTGGCCAATTGGCAAATCACCATTAGAGAAGTTGCTGAGGACCTAAACATATCGATTGCCATTCGATTTTTATCAATGATTTGGGCATGACATGGGTTGCTGCAAAATCACGCCAAAATTGCTCAATTTCAATCCAATGCATTGCACTATCATTGGCGCAAGTGTGTAATATCTAATGGGGGTTACTTTGAAGGGGACAATATAGATATTCATGAATAAGTAAATAATTTTTGAAATAACACAAAAGTCGCGATACTTTTTGGACAGACCTAGTGTTTCCTTCCTCCCTTCATTCTCTCAATCATGCCTCTCCAATTCGTACCCCTTTCTTACTTGCTTACGTTCTCCCCTCTTTCACAGTCTTCAATATCCTATTGCCACTCAAAATGCTCTGCATCCATCTTTCCTCCCTCCTTTGGATTTTGCCTGACAAATCCCGTCTCCTTGCCCAGCACTTCCTCGTTTGCTTTCTTTTCTGTCAATTTCATCATTTCCATCCTTCTCAAAAAACAATGTGGGTATCAATAGAATGAAACTCCACAAAATGTAAGAGAATTGTGTGACGTTGTAGTCCAGGGGTAGAGCATTGGACTACTGACCGGAGGGTCCTGGGTTCGATTCCTGGGCAAACCTCTCTGGGCACCTGCAGCTCCACCCAAGCTATGTGATTTTTCGGGTTCCGGGTCTTCCTGGTTAACCATATCCAGCTAAGGGTAAGGAACTGGCCCCTTTACCTTGATGTGAGAATTTCACACGCCGTATAGGGCTTAGTAGTGTGTGAACTCTACAATCACATACCAAACCGACCTTCAGGTTGGTTACTGTGTTTATTAGTGAATGGCAGAAAATACAATAGAATGAAAACAGTGAAACTTTACTGAACAGAGTCCTCAGCCCTTGAGCCATAAGGCAGAAAGTCAAGATGTTAACTTTCATTTCGGTGCGGTGACACTCCCCTTGATCAGGCTCAGGGATGAGCCACTTATACGAGACCTCAATGGTTTCAAGATAATGCCAAATCCATCATGTTTTGTGGTAAGTTCTAATGTATGTGCTGTTAATGTTTTGAATTCATGTAGAGGCTGCTGCCTGAATTGGATACAGAGGCAGACGTTGTGCCGGAAAGTGCCAAAGAGACATCGAGAGCTCTCTGGGAGACCGCAGCCACAGCTAACAGTGTGCCATTGGTGCCTGTTGACATGGTTGGAGGGGGTATTGCATCGCTGGCTGAGTGCCGTGCCCGATTCTCGTCTGCCTCCTTCCGTTTGGACGAGCAAGCCAAGGTGGAGGTGTACGTGCGGTAGGTCCTTGCATCTAGCCGAGTAAACTTTTGGCAAGTGGGTATAAACCGGTCGCTCCTGCTTTGGGTGGAAGCAGGACGTGAGGCAAGCAGTTCTTTGACCAAAAGGACTCCCTTATGCTTTCAAGAAGGAGACAGTAGATCACTGATTATCCATGGCAGTTATGGAATGGTGCCAGCAGATAATTTATGCTGAAGGACAAACTGAAATACATTAGTTCTAGGTTATTAATACTGTTTTCAGTGGCCAATTAGGTAAAAACCTTCCATTCATCCATGAAATTCACCAGCCTGAAGAATATCCTTAATCTAAAATTACTTTGTCGATTATTTGCAGTTTCAATGCATCGTAATTATGCAGAAAAAATGCAATTAAATTTTTTGTGCATTTTTATAACACCACTCACCAAATTCATGCCATTGAAGTCTGAAAGTAATCATTTTTAGTATCAATCGTGATGTATTGAATTTCTTGCACAAACTTGCCGTTGATTTATTATTTGGAGTAAGAGGTCCACTCTGCGTGAACTTTTATCCCACGTTCAGTACAATTGAAAGATCAATTTGCTGCCCTGATGTTCTCTGCAGTCGTCCCCCTCCTCCCTCCCAAATGCAATTCATCAAAGAACATGAATGTAAGGAGAGGGCTGGTTCTAGCCCCTAATCCACTCCACTCTGATCCCTTTACCTCATGCAGGACTAAAAATTAGAGTCACCAACCTCCTCACTCCAAAATATTCAGCGCAAGTATCCTCTATTTACATCTTCCTGCATTGCATTGTTCTTACGTAATGAGCATTCAATCATTGTTTTATAAATAATGTAGTGGCCAAAGTGGTAATGGCTCTGTCCATTTTAATTGCATACATGCATACCCATAAGCAATGCAGGAAAATTACTTGTCCGCAATGAAAACTTTTCTTGTTAACAAATGCCATTGGCTATGTGCGGGAGTGAAGGGAACGGCTCTTTCTGGGACCTATGGATAACCTACCCATCAGGCAAGAAGGTGAAAGTACTCTACTGTGATTTATATTTCAATAATTAATTCAGGTACTAGTTTGTTTGGCACATGTCAACAACACACATGGAAATAGCGACGTGTTGACATTATCAAGTTAGTCCCAAGTCTTTTACTTAATTTTTGGAATATTGAGAGCCACCCCTGCTGTTGTTGTCCCTAGTTGGCCATTATGGTACATACTATTTCTGCTATTACCATTGCTGCATCAGTAAATGCCCTTGACCAGGGTTCTCAGCAATGTAGTGATTTGATCTAACGATGTCCCCGGGAACTTTCCGGCTCGTATTTCAGGCGCCACTTGTTCTTCCAATAGTTTAGTTTCCCATGTTGCTGCATACTCAACGAACGTCTCAAGGGAACTCACTCTTCCAGTCTTATCGCAATGCCTGCTGGACATTGTTTCAAGGAGGCTGATCTAAGAATTAACACACGTACACTTCAATGGCTGGGATTTTGGATTGCTACAGTTTACAGTCAACATTTTCATTTGCTCGATTTGTGAGACAAGTTTGTCAGAACTACCGCAACTTGTTCATGAATTAGAGGTGGGTGTGATAAAGGTTTTTGTTTAGGGAAGGTTTTTCTGTAATTTTGAATTGTTACAAAAACTATAAATCAATTACATGCATGTTATTTGGTCGCTTTACGAATGTAGTTATGAATACCTGCGCACATTCTCCTTTTTCATGATGAACCACAGGTATATGTGAAGATGTAGCCATTATTTGCCAGTATTCCATTTATGATGAATAATGTCTGATATCATTGGTTGTATTATTAGATAGTATATGGTAGAAAACTCCTGTACGGGTGTTATTTTATACCTCTACCAATCCCCCTTCCTTCATATCAATCATCACGCCTCTTACCCCGCCAACTTGACCTTCTCTAGGTCGGGCACTCCCTGTGTCCCCTTCAAACCAAAACCGTTTTACCTTAGCCCTCTCTGCCATAAAAAAACTAAAAATGGGTCATTTTATATTTCTATCTCCCTCCCTCTCCCTTCCCATGGACCTTTCCCACTGCCTAATGACCGATGGCCCATTTCCTTCATTTTCCCACCCATTTTCTGGTCAAACTATCTCCTCCTTACCCTCTTGGTCTTCATGATGCTGTGTGCAACTGTGTGTTTTAAGATAATGCTCTTGATTAGGTGATGATATGATGAAACACCGGATGTGCTGGATGTAAGTTACGTGGAAAAAAGTTTTGGTGTTAAGTTCAGAATTGGTGTTTTCCTGGTGCATGATAGCAGTGAAGCATTGTTGGGTTTTCTATCAGTTCAGGATGTCAGCTGATGACTCCTCCATGACTAACTCCGTCATTGTCCACGGGGCATTTGATCAGCAAGGGCATCAATGCCTTAGGATGATGACAGAGCTAGTTATTGAAATGTTGACAGGTGGCATCCCGACTTGGTAGAAAACCCACTGAGACTTCGCTGCTACAAATTTTTTAATTTTAATTCTTGTTCCATTTTCAAATTAGTCATGATATTCCATATTTGTGCTGTGAAGATGAGTACAGTTTTTTATGGTAAAAGCAATTAAAATTTTTCATTTTTTTGGGTCTGTTAATGTTTAAGTTCACCATATGCAATTCTCTAAATTTCACTCACCTTCTAATAAGTTAAATGACATATTTCCTTCTGTACTAAATAAAATGTTCAATGTAGGAGTTTGTGTGAGCAGCGAGTGTCCTTTGAACGGCTCTCAGTGGTGATAAATGGCCCGGCCCAGGGGCCCATGCATGTTGCCGTTGCCGAGGCAGGATCGTCTGAGGATGATTTGGATGGCTCAACGAACCTGACTTTTGAATATGGCGAAGTCAAACTATACACGGCAACATTCCCGCTTGATTCCCGGGATATTGGGAAAACAATGCAGGTACATCAGAATTTTTTCCTTTACTTGTAATAATTTTAATGAAGTCTCTTAATTCCCATCAATTCCCATCAGCAAGAAAATGTATGGAATATATATAATTGGACGAAGAACCTGTAAGGTAAGAAAATTGAGTGAAAGTACTGATAAAAAGCAAAACTCGATCTGGAGAAATTTTTCTCTTAAAAATTCATCATGTTGCAGGAAGGTTCTGCAAGGGTATTTGATGTAAATTGTTTCAAATCATGAAATCACCAAAATAAGACAGTCTCCATGCTAAAGAACCTAGAATATTTTATTTTTGCATCTTTTTGGCAATTAGCAGGAATTCCCATTTTGTTAAACATAATGTGACTTGGCATAAATGAAGGAAGACTAACTTGGCAGATCCTACTAGAATTTTTAGCTTTCACCGCATAGTTTCCTCGCAAGGTGATATCAGCCCACTGATGATGTTGCCTTGGTTGATTGTAGAATAAAAATTGTAGTGGGATCTGCCGGGTTAGTCTTCCTTCATTTATGCCTAATATGATGGACTTCCACCATGTTCCCGAGAGTATATTTTATACATTTTCATGATTTTGTTCCTTCAGTGATTAAATTATTCAACAAACTCAATGTACATGGTAGAACAGTTAAATTACCAAAATATTGCAAAAATTTACCTTGGTACAAAAAGTTACCGTGGTCAGTAAAAAATTGTTGAGATTTGTAATATATACCAAAATTATGAAATATATCAATTAAAGCAAGAGTGGATACATATTATGCAGGAGGAATGAATGGGACCTCATGATATGAACATGAAATAAGAAGACAGACGTTCATTGTGTTCAACCACTCATGGGATTCCTGTAGTTGCTCAATACTAAATTAATCCCACCCATTTCTCTTGATTAAGCATTAAAAACCATTAATGACACTATGGTAAAAACTCACAATTGTCAATATTGATATGACTGGAAAAATCGGCCCGTCGTTATGATGAGCTCAATGGGAACGGCTGTCTATTATGACAATGTGAAAAAACTGTCGTGTTTGTTGATTTTTCCCTGCCTGTAGTTAAAAAAATGTATCTATGTGATTTTCATTGAATTTAAGTTAATGGCAAGTTATATAGAATCACACCCTAACATTAGGATTGCTTGCAGCTGGGTTGTAAAGTTACTTTATGCTCCAGTTATTCATGAAATTGCCTGTGAGCAGTATCTGAGTATAACCATTGTAGATATAATTGGCATCAATTAATTTTGCTTGCTTGAGCAGTTAAGTGAAGAGGGGGTACTGTCAGCAAAGGATTGCATTGACATTATTTCAATTCCTGATGACAGACTTCTCGTCCTAGATTTTTTGTGCATACTGCAGGAAAAAGGTTGCTTATTTAAATGGTAACTGCATTTTAAATTATTTTATGCAGTGTTGCATTCTTTATAAGAGGTATGGAACATTCTTTCGCTGGAAACTTATAAATATTTTTCCATAAAATAAGGCAGGGTTGCCCATTATCACCATTGCTGTTCAACCTGTATGCAGAGGAAATGATCAAAGAGGCATGGGAAGAACTGGAGGTAGGAATGAAAGTGGGTGGGGAATTCGTAAAATCAGTTAGGTTTGCTGATGATCAAGCTTTAGTTTGTCAGTCAGCCAAGGGGCTGCAAGCATTGCTTAGTGAATTGGAAATTCAGTGCGACAGGTATGGGATGAAAATCAATATTAATAGAACAAAGGTAATGCGAATTTCTAGAAAGAAAATGGCTAAGCCAAACATTAAAATAGGAGGGCAAAAACTAGAGCAGGTAGAACAGTTCGTATCTCCGTAGTGATTTGGACCAACACAGTCAAAGTAGTAGGGACGTAAGGAGAAGAATTTCGCTAGGGAAAGAGGCTTTCACAAGGAGGAGGGAGTTGATGACAGGGACGTTAAGTAAGGATGTTAAGGAAAGACTCGTAAAAACTTTGATATGGAGCGTAGCTATGTACGGCGCGGAAACGTGGTCGTTGAAACAGGAGGATAGACGTAGACTTGAGGCTTTTGAAATGTGGGTGTGGAGAAGAATGGAGAAGGTGAAATGGACAGAGAAGAAAACAAATGAGGAAGTACTGGGTATGGTGGGCGAAGAGAAGGGTTTGTTGGGAGAAATCCTATGTATAAATATATATATATATATATTTATATATATACAGGTATAACACAGAAACACACAAAAAAGAGACTCACTATTTTTCGAATTTTCGGTGGTCGTTACCACCTTTATCAAGGAAGAGAGGGACAGAGCTGAAGGGAATACGAGGGCTGGAGCGATGGATGGAAGGGGAAGGTGGGGAGAGAATTCCAAAGGGACGGGTTTGGAGGGGCAGAATTAGAGGGGTGGGGAAAATGTAGAAGGTGATGGGGGTGGAAGGGGGATGAAAATATAATTGGAGCAGGGTAATTAATGCCTAACATTGATTCCTGGCCAGTTCCAGGACTCCAAGAGCCAGATGAAGGATTGCTCTAATGTTTCAGTTTCAGTGGAGGATCAGAGGGTGGGAAGGATGCTATGATGGATACACTGTAGCATTCATCAAAATAAATGCTATAGTGAATCCATTGATGTGTAGTGTCAATTCCAGAAATTCATTTACAGAATTTTAATAGATAATTAGATATACTGATTATTGTTGAAATTTCTACTTGATGGTGGCTTAATCCTCATCCTATGGCGTATTACTGTTCCTTTTAATTTTGGGTAGGTAAATATGTCATCCAAGCAATATTGTTTTAAAATTAGGAAATGCTATTTAAAAATATTTGTCTGCCTCAACTTTGGAGATGAAATCATGCTATTGAGGTAATTTTGGGGACAATGGGCCAAGATTAAAATTAGAGAAAATTTCCCGTTGAAACTTGTGTAATCCGAGTGTGCGGCTTAAATGAGTGTCAGTGGTGAATTGTTTGGTGCTGTAGCCTTTCCGTTATTGTAAACAATTTAAAGAAATCAGTAATTGCATGCAGGTGTAAATGCATGAGTAAAACTCAGTAAAATGAATTTTAAACAGTGCCTGAAGTTAGTTATTTTTCAACTTCATACATTATTTTCCATTAATCATTGGTTAGTTATTATTATAGAATCAAGTTTTATATTTTATTTGTTTCAGTATTGTTTAATTTGATGCAGCCTGGTCATCTAATCTAGGTACTATCAAATTTTTGGATAATTTTTCCGTAAAATGTCCTTTAAAGTTTTCACTTGAAGTGTTTTTTGCTACATCATGTAGCGGGCTGGTGATAACTCTCAAATCATGCTAAGCACATTTATTTGTTTCCTTTTTTTTGCAGATAAGTGTTACGTCCCTTCAATTTGGCCGAGATAGCGAGAGATTCATTGTGCTTCGGTACCTTGCCGTTGGTGCCGGGGAAACCTTTACACCCAGCACATGTCCTGAACTACAGAACTTTAGGTATGATAGTTGGTGGTCATTTGTGAGATAACGAGTTTCTTAAAAGGATGCAGTTATTGCTGATATGTATCTGTTGAATTCAGTGCTGTTTCCAACCTCAGGCTTGAAGGTTATATTAGGACCTGATAGATTATCGTAGGCAATTTGTGAGTCTATCCCAGTGTTGTGTGGCATTGAAGTATAGAATACAAACTCCCTAATCTACTTGTGAATTCTCCATTTTACATTCGAATTGCCTAAATATTTTTTCTTTCAGTCTTCCTCTTTGGATAATTTCTAAATTTATATTCTTCCGTTAAGTTTTCAAACAATTTATTTATATCTCCAATATACGTGGTTTCTCTTTTTGGTTTTGTGCTCCTTAATCTGCTCTACAGAATAGTTGAAGAGAATACTTAAGATAGCAATGATAAACTTTCTGGTTGAGGACGGGAATTAAGGGTTGAAATGAATCCCTGGAATGTAGTTATTGAATCCTCCTGAATTTATTGAATTGTTGATTTGTGTTTTGTGGAATGTGTGCCAAGATGCTGTGGTGATGATCGCCTTGAAGATATGCACTTGATAGATTTTCTCTTTTACATGACTGAATTAAAGAAAAGGCCAAGTTTTGAGAAGTTAGACATGCATACAATTTTTCCCATTTACTGAATTTGTAGTTATTTTGCTCACTGAGGACACTTGCATGCTATCTTAATATTGTGGTTTCAAAAACCACATGGAGATGAGTTTTCCCTTCAGATTGATGTGTTTTCTTAAAATATACTAGAGCTGCTAGCTGACTTTGCTCTGAGACACCATGACTGCAGAAATAGTGATTTTTCTATTTTTTTCTCAATTCCTGTTGCTATCCCTTGACTTTCATGTAGTCTGTAATCCATTTTCATGTGACCAATATCTCCCCACCTATCTTACCTTATTCTCCTTTCTTTATGATAATATCTCTAGGTCTTCACCTGCTGGGAAGATTCATTACGATGACGTGAGGCCACTGGGCTCGACCACGGTGCTACCCCGCTGGCCCAGGCTCTTGGTTCAAACGTCATTTGATTGGGACCCACCCATCCTGGTTGGTGAATTCTTCCCTGTCAGAGTGGAGCTAACCAGTCTGGGAGAACAGAGGCGGCTGAATTCATTGGTGCTGCAAGTACGGGTCACAGGAGATCCAGTCACTACATCTGGCATTGGGTCCACTGATGTTGGAAAGGATGCCACAGTTCTTCAGTCACAGAAAAGTGAGAATTCTTCTCTTAATGTGATGAAGCGTCGGCCCTTTTCAAAATCCTACAAAAGAGTTTAAATGGTTAATTCCATCTCCAGTCTCATTTGCACTGTTACCAATGGAAGAAAATATAATAATGATATGTTTATTTGTCCAGCAGACACAGTATTAAGAATACACGATAGGTGTTTAGGACACATCAATGGGAAAACCATTAGTTGACTAGTAGAAAAATACAGTTATGATGTCAAAAAAACATAAACTTAAGTTTTACATAGACATTCATTTGCACTCTAATGGCACTCATCTATCAGAGATGAAAGTAGCTTCTTCTTGTTGTGACATTCTTGTCCTATTTTTTAAAATAATTGTTGAGATATTAAACAATTTTTGCAAGTTGATGGTGGTCTTGTCAGATGTTGGTGAGCTACCATTTACAGTTTATCTGATTTCAAATGCATATCTTTACACCTTCTGGTATTGTGACGGTGATAATTATTATTCATCATGAAGTCATTCTTGTTTTTCAAAACATTGGTCATTGAATGATAGATGTATGCGCAATGTACAGTTAATATTGCCAATTATTAAAAAAGAGGTCGGCAATGTGCACAATAAGGTTGATTACATATGAGCCTTACTTTGTTTTTTAACTGAAAATACTTGAATGCAACAATTTCAGAGTGTAAAAATCGTTCGACTTTGATTTTTACACTGTGAAATTGTTGCATTGAAATGCATATTAGCGGATGACTCTGTTAAAAGTTACTGCTGTGGCATCTCCCGCAGTTTCTTGGGAATTTGAAAATACTTAGTTAAATGAAGATTATGTTCCCCAGATTACAAATCCATAAGAAGTTGCAGAGTAAGTAGTGAAATAAATTAATTTTCTTGCATACCTGGGAGAATTTTTCATCCCTCTTAAGATGACAGTCGGCATATCCCTTTACATTAAAAACTTTCTACCACCTTGAGATCGCGCATCTTACTCTGGAAGTCAAAATTGTTAGGTACGCACTATGTTGGAGAAAGCAGCATTATTTGTGTTTTATCATTGTTATCAGGACAATGCCATTACTGTTACACCAGTTGTACATCGCCTTTATCCCCAGTTCACCAGAATCGAGGGAGTTATTCAAAGTAATACAGGAATTCACGATGCTCTCATCATCAGCATACCCGGCACATTTATTGCAGCTAAACAGTAACTTCATTGGTAGATCATTAATAAATATTTTGAAAAGTGTCAGGCCCAGCACAGACTCCTGAGGTACTCTACTCTGTTGGTCCCTTGGAATACAGATGAGAGTCATCCGTGAAGGAGACAACCTCCTATCGGTTTGATGGGTATGTCTGTAGCCAACTCAGAGCAACCCCTCTTATGTCTAGCACCTTCAATTTTGTTTATAATATTTCGTGAACTACCGTTTCAAAAACTGTGCATTAGCCAAAGTAGATTCCTATCACATTATTTTTAATATTTATTTCATTTATAATATAAGTAACTGCATCAAGGAGAGCTCATTCTGTTGATCTTCCTCTTCCAAATCCAAACTGAGGCGCAGATGAAAGGTTTTCGTTTTTAAGGGAAATAGGAAGCTTGTGACAATGGACATACTCAAACACTTTCCAAACAGGGATAATCGATATTGGTGCATGACTACTCGATGTATTCTTGTCACATTTATTTTTATAAGATGGTGCTACCTTTGACACCTCAAGGGCATCAGGATACACACCATCAGAGAGAGATTGCTTGACTAGGGAAAGTGAAGTGGTCAGGATGAACTCTTGTCATTCTCGGAGAATTTTACGTGCTACACCATCTACAGGGTCCGTGCAATAAGTATCGTGACTGGTTTGCTGTAGCCTCAATGGAGCGGTTGATAGGGGTCCAACTGCTCGGTAGATGGGGTCCCCCACCACTCAGGCACACTAACTAGTTCAGTCGCCTCCGGGCATACGTTGAGACAGAAGGTGGATTTTAGCAAAGTGTGATTGTTTGTGGTGTCGTCGCGCCAGCATGGAGCGCACCGTCAAGCAGCGCTACGCTGGGAAATTTTGCGCTAAACTCGGAAAATCCATGTCGGAGACCCTTGAACTTATTAAGGCTTATGGGGAGGATACCTTAAGCCACATTAGAGTTTTTGAGTGGCACAAAATGTGTAAGGAAGACAAGCACTGCATTGGATACCCGATGACCGCTTGAACCAATGCTCAGGTGGCCAAAGTGAAAAAAGCTTTGGTCTTTGACACGCGTTTAACCATTGCCCTTATTAATGAGGAGACCGGCCTTTCGATCGGAACCCTCCCCACCATTGTAACAGTGGATCTTGCGATGAGGAAAGTGTGTGCGAAGCTGGCATTGAAAGTCTTGAGCGAGGAACAAAAACTGTTATTTTGCTAGAAATTTTGGACTGCATCCAGGAAGATGAAGATTTTCTCGACAGCGTTACTACCTCAAAGGATAGATCAAAAGGAGCTCAACGG